>NC_041381.1:619542643-619579887 GCF_002162155.2 Triticum dicoccoides
AAGGTGAGTGTGCAAGCTAAAGACAAGAAAAAGTTGTTCATGCAAAACATATGCCCTTATGCATCCATTTGCAATGCTTTCAATCATCTTTTTTATTGCCTCTAGGGATTAACAATGAAACAAGCATACCCTTTCTCAGTTGCGAAATATCCTCCATTGACCACAGCTTAATCATTAGCTCACTATTTTCAGTCCTAATCTGAAGACACTTGTTCTGCAATGAGATAACACAATAATATATGATTAAGATGGCCAAAAAGAGTTGCAAAAAGAGGCACACCACCATGTATTTGGTTGAGAGCTTATAATGGGGATTTATAATTGAACTTTGCTCCTTAATAAATAAATTCTGAGAAGAACAAGAAAGGATGTAACTATCAGGTACAGAATTATAATAATCAAGAAGATATGGCCTATTACTTAGCGTTAAGTGAAGCCAATCGAGAAAATAACTCAGCCCAAGTAGATTACCCCATTAATTAGCGTTAAGTGAAACCAATGATATAGCACAGCTCATCTCTCACTTTAGCTCGCCTTGGGCTCGCTTCAGTGCTCGTAGTCATTGCTAGGCTTAATTTTTTAAAATAATACATATTTTTTATTAATTTGCAAAAATAATACACTGTTTTGATATTTTTCACAAATAATGCGGCATCGTCTTCCTGGAGGACGACTGGGCCTAATTGTCTTCCTGGTGGACAACTAGTGTCCAGTCGTCCACCAGGAAGCCGACTGGGCAATCGTCCACAGGGTAAGATGATAAGTTGTAGTCGTCCACCAGGAAGATTATTAGCACTAATCGTCCATCAGGAAGATAATTTGTTCCAGTCGTCCACCAGGAAGATGATTAGTTCCAAACATGGCTTTGCCTGCCTTTCCCGCGAACCCTGCTGTTCCCGCGAACCCTTATGTTCCCGCCACCCCTTTTGTTCCCGCCATCGTCTCTCCCGCCAACCCTTATGTTCCCACCACCCCTTCTGTTCCCGCCATCGTCTCTCCCGCCAACCCTTATGTTCCCACCAACTTCTTTCCCGCCACCCCTTCTGTTGCCGCCATCTTCTTTCCCGCCACCCCTTCTGTTGCCGCCATCTTCTTTCCCGCCACCCCTTCTGTTCCTGCCATCTTCTTTCCCGCCATACTTCTCTTCTCAACTTATAAAAACCCCTCCCATATAGAACGGGTTGGTAAGCAGTGCATTGTAGTCTCGTCAAGATGTCCCATCCTCATTGTCATTTCCATCGTAGTTTCCACCGGAGTATGTCGAAATCTCTTCTGAGGTTAGCCAGCAATTTCGAGATAGACAATAGGATAGTTCAATGGGACGAACTTATCAGTAGTGACACCATACTGAATGAGTTGGCTCACGCATTAAGAAGGTGCACGTGGCCTGCAAGGACCTTTGAGGAGATACGGAAAGAACTCCTCAGGTTGCAAGTTAGGTGGAAGAAGCAACAGCATAAGAGTGCAAGTTTCCTAAGGACTGTCCGAGAGCATACTTATTTATGGACCGACGAAATCAAAGACGAAGACGATATCTTCATGCCGAGCAGCAAGGCCAAGACATCGGCATCATCGAAGGGCAAGAGTGACTCATCGTCGAAGGGCAAGAGTGACTCATCGTCGAAGGGCAAGAGTGCCTCATCGTCAAAGGGCAAGAGTGCCTCATCATCGAAGGGAAAGAGTGTTGCATCGACGGAGGATGACGATGATGTCTTCATGTAGTTTGTATGTTGTATTATCTAAGCTAAGTCGTACCGTTTAATTTCGATGTACTTGTATCTTAATTATCCCTGAGAGTGTTGTATTATATAAGTTAAGTTGTACTTTAATTTCGATATACTTGTATCTTAATTATCTCTAAGAGTGTTGCATTAACAGAGAAATATGTCCCTCGCATACATAGGTAGAAATATGTCTCTCACATACATAGGTATTATATGTCTCTCGCATACATAGATAGATATGTCTGTCGCATACATAGGTAGCATATGTCCCTCGCGTACATAGATAGATATAGTGGTAGACAAGCATCAGCCACGTCGTCTGGCACATCATGGAGGTGGTGTAGGCGGCGTCGGCCACAGATACCTGTGGGGTGGCCGAACGTTACGGGGAGGAAGGTCAGACCATGCCTGGTCATGTTGTGTTTCCTATGTGGGAGATGGTGGAGGAGTCGTATATATGTCCATCCACTCGTTGTGCTGTGACAAGAAATCCTGTCTGTTATGCCCACCTTCATGGTCACTATCCCGCCCCGGATCCGGACATAGATGCGTCATGTCGATATGCCTGATATCAGTAGGACCCTGTTGGATAGACGAACATAAGTAATGATGAAATACATAGACCCATTTGATATTCACAAGAATAAATATGAAGAAACATACCCGTAGGCAGAGGTCGTGGCCGAAACACGTAGGCAGACGTGGGATCCGGCCGGTGCTGCCACGCCGAACTACCGTCATGGTCAGGAGGGGTTGCCTGGCCGTCCACTGCTCTGCTAGACGTGGACGCGGATCATGTTGATGATGCATGGGTTCGAGCTGACCAGTCGAGTAACGCGGCGGCTGCTGGTGCGTGGAGTTGCAGGGGGGATGCTATTGAAGTACGTCCGAAGTGTGTGTGCACATAATATCCCAATACACAGATCATACTTTCTCCTCAATGCGCGACATCCAGGCCTGGACCTGAGCCCGAGGAAGCATTAGAGTTGCAGACGATAGTGGACGCTGAAAGGTGGACACATCCTCGCCAAGTCCGCGAGTCAACTCAGCCTGAAATTGTGAGGACGATTATTACGTGCACACGACAAAGTATGTATGGATTACTTGCATTATATGAAGAGAATATATCTTACCGCTTGCTGCCTAGAGCCCGAAGTATTATAGCTCAGGTACATATATCCGTCGTATTAGGGGCAGGCATCTCATCTAGGTGATTGTGATGAACGATGCATAACCGTGTTCCGATCATGTACCGCTGTAGATAGAGATTGAATTCGTCCATATCAAAGTTGTGATTCTCGTGCCACATATGTGTGCTCGCAGTCTCCCATTGTCTAACGTGCGGCTGAACCCTTTCTAGCCACTCAGTAGCAGTCCTGTTAATCCCCTTCTTTGTGATACCAACATTTTGGTGTTCATTGAACAATTAACTAACAGCTTAACTATGGACAATATTGAAGGACAGTGCAATATTGAATAACTCGACAGTACCTGTGGATGTCTCTATGCAGCGGGGCCTCCATATGGGGCAGTGTCTCCAATTGCAGGACACCAAATTTCCTCATAACCCTCTGTTGGGCCATCTCCTCGACGAAGACATCGAAGATGATCTTTGATTTCGTCGTCCAATAATCGATATCTCTTGTGCACAGCACGGACAAACCGACGGGGTATCTTACATCTATGGCTTCTTGCGTGTACGGCTACTAGATCACCCCAGTGTACGCATCAAACTGCTCGTTTAATGCCGTGTAGGCTCGTCTGGTCTGATCAGCAGCAAAGCGTCTCTGCGGAAAACAAAAGTTAGATTGAACCCTAGTGTACAAAAAGAACAAAACTTAGATTGAGACATACCCTTCGACGTGTCCAAATCAGGCTGAAGGTAGGCATGTTGATGCCGTCAGCATCGAACATGATATCCATAGGCTTATCAACACATACGTCTGGTCATCCTACGAAGAACCTCTCCCACGACCATAGTTGGAGAAATAGAGGGCATCCAAGAAGGGCGGGCGTGGGTGACATAAGCTGGCAGGCGTTGCACATAGCGTGGTATGTATACGCTAAGACAGCAAAACCCCAACTCCTCTGTGTGATCTGATTCGGCATCTCAGCACTCGCGATCTCAGTTGCAATAGGGATGTAGCTCATGCTAATAGTGCTGACATGGTTCTCTGTGAACATCACCTTGCCGAGAAGCCACAGTATATATGCCTCCAGACTGCGAGTGATCTGTATCGCATTCAAATGGACCCTTGGATACCCCAGGAACGTTTGGATCTGTTTTGAGCAAAGAGAGTATTAGTACATAGCGAAGGTATGTTCTGTAAGAACAGTTGCAAGACAAATGAAACTTAAGCGGCAGGGAAACTGACCTGGAAATGGAGCAACAATTCGTTCTTAGGTCCGTGATTATCCGATGTCAGCGTTGGAGCTCGGTCATAAATACCCGCGAAACATTGTGCAATACCAAGCTGCCAATCAGACGGTGCCTCCAACAGTCCTATGGCATGACCTGCCAATGGTCGTCCCAATAAAAGGGACACATCCTGGAGAGTAGGAGCCATCTCTCCCCAGCGGAAGTGAAACGTGTGGGTCTCAGGTCCCACTGGTCCACTAAGCATGTGAGCAAAGAGGCGTTGAGGGTGAGGCGTTTGGAGGTCGCCGTGGACTCAACCAGACGCGCGAAAGGTAAAAGGCCAGCCCATTTCAACCTGCATGTGAGGACAAATCAGTTGGTGTGTCTCATCCATAGATTCTTGAAGGAAATAAGTAAAGCACGTGCCGCTGAACCCATCCCTCGTGTATTTTCCAATCTTCCTTTTGAGTGCGAGTGGCCAGCGCACCAAGCTTGTGCTCAGAACTTATCGCAGCACGATGCTTTCTATCAATGTCCGCACTAAGCAACCCCATTCCCGCCATTCCTGCATATACAAATTTCAAACATAGTGTCAAACTTAATACAAATTTCAAATATAGTGCCAGACTTAATACAAATTTCAAACATAATGCAAGACTTAATACAAATTTCATATATAATGTCGGACTTAATACAAATTTCAAACATAGTGCCAGACTTAATACAAATTTCAAACGTAGTGCCAGACTTAATACAAATTTCAAACATAGTGCCAGAGTTAATACAAATTGCAAACATAGTGCCACACTCAATACAAATTTATAACTTAGTGCCTAGCTTCTGCCTCGACCTCTTCCTCCTCTTGCTCTTGCTCCTCGCCCTCGGTTCCCTCGTCCACGCCCAGTAACGAAAGTGGGACAAGTAGTGTCCCTATGGCCAAATTCATTGCATAAAATACATTTCATAGTGGCACCTCCCGCTTCAGATTCATCCATATCATTCCGCATGCACCGGCATTGTCGCCTACCTCTACTTGTACGCATATTCTTTGGGTCTGGAATGTACCGCCTTTCATCAGGATTAACGGTGTTAAAGTTACCCATTGAGCGAAATCCCAGCAACTCACCTGTCCAGGTATTGAGGACGGACTCTTTTAGAAAATAGGGAGACACAAACGATATTGTGTCCATTCCAAGCTGCCCGCAAGCAGCAAGTACATGGGAGCATGGTAGGTGCAGCAACTTTGGTTTGTTGCATGTGCACTCACACGTTGGCCATACTTCATTTTCAATTTTGACCTCATGCATCCTCAGCTCATTTGCACAACTGAATTTGTTGTTAGCTAAGCGGACCTCAAACCTTCTTGCTTGATCGCCAATGGGGACTACAGTGTGTGACCTAGATTTTAGCATCTTTTCTTCCATGTACTTCATAATTCTTTCATACTAACGTGTGCTTGGGTTGTTCAAGATATGATGCTCTACTTTTTGACGTCTATATCTGAAATACTTCACGGTGCCATAGAAAATACCCTCAACGATGGCTGTAAGTGGCAATGCCCTATTTCCTCTGAGGACAAAGTTGTATGTTTCTGCGAGATTGGTAGTCATGACACCATACCTTGCTCCATGTGTGTCATGCAACAAAGACCACCTCTCCAGAGGCGCATGCTCTATCCACTGCTCGAAGGTTTTAATGGACCTCCCGAGCCTTCTCCTAGTACCAGGTGGGTCAAATCCTGGAAAGTCACAAAGCCCAACAGGCTCCTCCTCCACAGCCGTTGTTCCAGTTGCTAACTGTGCTGCTACTGCTTCAACATGTGCTCTAACAGCTGCATCTCTTGCAGCTTTCCTGTCCCTAACGTGTCTATGCGTGCACATATTAAGTCTGTCACGTATCAAATTGTACTACCATAGTTGGTTCTGCTTACAGAGTTTTTTGAACAAATTCATCAGGTTCTTATTTCTGAACTGCGAGAAGAAATTAGCCCCCAGATGGCGCATGCACCAACGGCTCTGCACGTCCTGCCATGGAGTTTGTTCCTCAGGACCAGGGTTTGTCAGTGTCTTTATCGCACTGAGTATACCTGCATGCCTGTCATGAAGGATGCAGACATTGGGCTTATCCTTCACAACTGCTACTTTCAATTTCCTGAAGAACCATGTCCAACTTTCAATCTTCTCAATCTCCACAAATGCAAAAGCGAGTGGTACTACTTGATTTTGTCCGTCTTGACCAATGGCTGTTAGGATCTGACCCTTGTACTTGCCAGTGAGAAAAGTGCCATCTACACATATGACCAGTCGGCAATGCCTGAAGGCTTCGATGCATACACTAAAAGAGAAGAACAGTCGATGCAGCACCCTCACAGTTGGGAACTCTGTCATGAAGAGGTCTTGGATGTCGACATAGATGCCAGGATTGCGGGCTTGCAGCGTCTGGAGGAGCCGGACAACAGAGTCATATGCATCAAAAAAAGAACCAAATCTAGTCTCAAGCGCCCTATGCTTAGCCGTCCAAGCCTTGCCATATGAAATTCTGTATTTGAACCTGATGAATACTTTTATCTGGATAGCCTTCACTTCCATCGCTTTGCACTCCACTATCTCGTTGTAAAGCAACTGAGCAATAAGCTTGGACGAAAGGTTGGCATGATTTTGAGGGATGCAGGGAATAAGACATGTGTGATGAACTAGGTCACTGATCACCCAACGTGTGCCATACTTAGGGAGATAGCCATGCACCCGGGCGGGGCAATCTTCGTTCTTGCATACCGTTGTTAAGTATTTCTGACTTGGAGATAGCCATGCACCCTGGCGGGGCAATCTTCGTTCTTGCATACCGTTGTCAAGTATTTCTGACTTGACACCTGAGCTATGAAAACCCTTTGTGTGGACATTGCCCATTGAATGATTGCGTCCTTGAGAGCGTTCTTGTTGGGATACATAGCACCCGTTGCAATGTTATTCTGGTGATATTGCCAGGCAGAGTCATGCCCATCATTCACGATCATTGTTGATGAGAAGTCATGATTCCATGATGCAGGATTCGGCACATCCTCTGGGTTCTCTTCTTCATCAGACTCGTCGGAATCATCGGCATGACCAATGTCAACATCAGTATTCTCATCTTCCATCTGGTTCTACATGTGCCCATCTACCTCGTCACCGTCCACCTCCCCACTGTAATAATCATCGCCATTTCCTCCGTGTACCTGACTACTATGTCCTTGTTCGTAACCATCATCTCCAGCATTTGACATTGAGTGCTGCATCACATCACTGCTTTTCACAGGATTATAACCACCCTCGCCTTCATGTGAAATTATCTCCTTCACAACGGGAAGCACTAAGGCACAATGATTGCATCCCTTGGTTTCGCAACCTTGTAACCACCACATCCACTGAGAGTCCCGCTCTATTGGCCTCAAATAGAATAAAACGTTTGTACTTGACCGGGTCCACAATGCATGAACACCCACGGTGTGTGTTTCAGTATTCAACCCTAAACATGATGTCACCCATTCTTTCAACTGACTAAGAGACCAGGTTTGAGGTGCGGTCAGTGGCACCTCTATGTTCTCAAATTCACTCAGATCAACCCCAATCTCATTTGTTTGGACAGTACCAGGACCATAGAAAAATATGAACGTCACTACATCAGACATCTCGGCTCACCTATAAAATTATTTAACATGGGCAGACAACTGCTAAACATCATGGCAAACTAAACATATTCACAGTCCTAATTGACATAGCTAAAATTATTACGTAATATTAATGGATCAACTAAAATTATTCACACACCTAAAAATATTTAAGTACTAACTATTTTGTGGATATTACCGAAACAACTTCAAAAATTGATACAACAACATGTTTGACATCTATATATAGTACATATAGTACCGCACCAATTGAGATCCTTTTTTTGCGAGAAAACTGACACCCACATCCACATATAATACGCCATATTATTCGAGCAACTGAATATATTCATACAACTAAATATTAGACATCTAAAAAATATATCGGTTACTACCGAAGCAAATATCAATATTCGGACACCTACTACAAAATATTAGTGGACCAAATAACATCTACAATATTCACACAACATTTACCGGAGAAAATGTCTGTAAAATTATACCCTTGAAGCGTGTGAAGCAACGCCGACAAACGGCGGCCTTCAATCACCGGAGCCGGAGCTTCACGTCCACCACACTGCCGCAGCTTCACCAGTTCATCTCCACCTTCACCACCTCCACCACCTCCACAAAATTGCTCACCACCATCTCCACAAAAATGCTCACCACGACCACCACGGGCTACCCCATCAGTAGATCAAGGTCTCCCTTGCCTCCCCCAACTATCTACAATGTATCTACGATGGCAAATCAGGAAGAAAATGGCTCACTTTGAAGTATAAATGGGTTACTTTTCAGCTGGAAGAGAGAAGAAAGAAGAACACAGAACAAGAGGGGATAAGGTCGCGCGAGGAAAGAAGAAGCCGGGCGAGCGAGGCCTGGGACCCTGTCGTCCTCCTTCTAGACGATCGTCATGTGACGTGGACGGCCCATGCAGGGACGAGTGGGAGCGCTGCGACGTGGCCGGGCCAATCGCCGACCGCCACATGGAGTACGGGCCACCTGTCATCCTCCTATAGGCCGACTGGCCTCAGTCGTCCAGCAGTAGGACGACAGGGTGCAATCGCCCTCTAGTTGGACAAGGCCGTATTATTTTTGAAAATTAAAATTTCGCTGTATTATTTCTAAAATTTAATAAAAAATGTATTATTTAAAAAAAATGCCATTGCTAGGTGGTCCAAGGATCTAGATGTAATCTTTATTATTTCTGGTGTTTGGTGTACTGCCATGATTGAAAATGAATAGATCGGAAGTTTTCCTGCAAAAAAAAAAGAAGAAGTATGATCGGTCCAAAACTTTATTTTGGAAAGTTTATTAGACGAAGTAACTGTTCAAAAGGGTTCTCCTCCCCTGGGCACATTGCAACAACCATTACAAAGAAAGCAAACACTTATTCCACAACTTCTCGACAAGAGTGGAACAGAAACTAAAAATGCATATTATTACATTGCCCAGAAAATAGAGCCAACACGTAACGTTTCTCTTCAGATGTGTGAAGTGTTTCCTTCATGTCACAGAAAAATGAAACATCATATCTCACTTGACTCTTCTAAACAAGCAAACCTGATCACCCCTACTGAGTTGGATTTCTCGTAATCAAAAGCCTACATCATTACTAGTGTGTGCACCTTTCCTGATTTTGAAGGATGCTGCAAATAGATTTCACAGGAGCATGCACATTAGTTAGCAGTTACATATAGTATCACCCATTGATTTGTCCATTCTTCTTTCGGTCTACTGCTAGCCCTTTTATATTTTAACATGTTCTCGTTTTCCGTTACAAACTTAGGCAGTTATCTTTTTATAAATGTGTTTCCATGGAACTATAATAGGTTCTATTATTATAGAATCTTGGGCACTTCCATTTGGTACACTTGGTAGCAATCCAAACTTGATGGAAAAAAGATTTACTTATGCACTCTAAGTGTTCTTTACATATTAATAGCAAAGGTTAGTGAAGTTTGATTCATAGGTGTCATCTATTTCTGAGTCAATGAGCCACATGTATTATTCTTCTCAGCTAGTTATTTTTCCCTGTTGCAAACTTTTGTTACATTTAATTTGTAAGTATATCAACCTTGATTTGACTTGTGTGTTGTGTACATATTAATTTTGAAGTTCAACCATTAATTTGTAATCAATAGTTTAAATATTTTAGCCTATGACTTGCTCGTCTTTTGTTTTAAGAAAATAATTGATAAATAGATATTTGAATCTTGGAAATTACATGGAAATTGTGCTAAATAATTTATATGCTCTTGTGAAATCTATTTGCAGTATCCTTCAAAACCGGAGAGGTGCGCAGACGAGTAATGATGTGGTTGATACGAGTTTGTAATTCCGAGGAATGCAACAAGGAGGCTGTTGCACGGCATGTAGGATTGCTGGCTAGAAGTGGCAAGTTGGCGATATTGTTTCAGTTTTCCTAGGACAAAGGAAGCAAAACTCCTGGCGCTGGACAAGGAAACCTTTCCGTGTAAGTGGATATGTTTTTAAAGCATGTGATGAAGTTTTTTTTTAGTTTGTGTTCCAATCTTGTCTTAAAATTGTGGAAAAAGCGTTTACTTTTGTTTTAATGGTTGTGGTGATGTGCTCCTGTAGGGGGGCAAAACTACTCGAGGGAGGAGAACCCTTTTGAACAGCAATTTTGTTTTGTCAGTTTCCGAAACAAATTATTTAGGCGGGTGATAGGCGCCGGTCCGCCCGCCGAAACTTTCGGCCGGTCCAACGACAGCCCTCGATTTAATAAATGAGTAACCGTCAGATCCTTTTTTCTCTCGCTCCCGCACGTCTTCTTCCTCCCTGCGTGATGACTCTCCCTGATGAAAAAATTCTCCACTCCCCCACTCAGATCTCTCTTCCCTTTGATTCGTCTCCGGCGTCCAGCAGGAGCTCCCCCAGGTCGTCTCCATCAGAGGCTTTGAGCGCTCAACCCCTCCCGGCAGCAGCTCGTCGTTTCCGTGCTGCATGCGGGCGACCCCATTGCAGCTCCCGGCTGCTCCGCAGTTGCAGCATGGGGGCACGCGTCGCAGCTCCGCCACCCCCCGCCTTTGCAGTTCCGCCACTGCCGCCATTGAAGCACCAACAGCTCGCCGCACTGGTCGCAGAAAAAACATGGTCACCGTTGAAGCTTTTCGTGCTCGCCGTTGAAGCATTCCTACCTCCCGGTTGCAGCATCGCCACTGGTTCATCGCCGCTCATTGAAGCAGGTTTGTAGCTCGCCGTCGCTGCTTGCAGCTCTTGCCGTTGACGGTGCTAGCATTTGTCGATGAGGTTGCAACATTGTCGGCAGCCGCTTCCAGCAAAAGAACACTAGGGGTTGTAGCTTCATGCCTAGTTGGTTCTAACATCCCGTTGCCGCTCGCAGCTCACCACACTGCCGGTTCCAGCATCCAGACATCGCGGTTGCAGCTCGTGGCCATGCCGGTTCCAGCATTCACATGACCACCATTGTAGCACGGCGTCCCGCCCTTCCAGCTTCGCTCCTCGCAGGATGCAGCTCTAGCCAAACTGGTTGCAGCTCGCGGCCAAGCTGGTTCCAGCATCTAGCACTAGTCGCCGCGTTCTCAAACCCTGGTTGGCTATGGGTTGGCGCCATGGCAAGAGAGGAGAGTAGCCACCGGCTGGCAGCACCCAAGAGATACTAGATAGTAGCGTCCATGGGGTGAGAGCAAAAAAAGGTGGAAGATAAGGCTAGACGTGAGTGGACGAGATAAGGTCAAAAGCGCTCTGAAAATCAGCGCCTGGGGTTGCATGTGCGCCGGATGGGCCGTGATACATCACATTGTACGTGACCGACCGGCCGAGCGTTCCGCCGGCGGGCTGATGGTAAACGTTTCCCAATTATTTATGGGTATTCTGTTTCCTAGTTGATCAGTGACTGGGAAGATGCATCCGATTATACTTCGGTATTTATGAAAGTAAAAATGGGATGAAAAAAATATCATCTTACATCTATCATAACCGACTGAGAAAATATATTTCTATGTCGACTGAACCATAATCATTTGAATGTCCTATGTTGCACTGAGGGACAACCTCGGTAGAAGTTCGGCTGATTGTACGAAGTTAGTGTGGACCCCTCCAGAGTCGGGTGGATAAGATTGAATGTTGGTGGTTCATTCTGCTTGGAGACTGATGGAATGGCTTGCACTAGCATGGTCCTGCGTGATGACTTGGGTAGAGTCATATTCAATTCACATCTCGTCGTCGAATCTTGACATGACATGCATGATGCCCTCTCGACATGTATGGAAGGCACTGCACTGGCTATAAACAATGGAGTATTTTGCCAATTGATTGAATATGATAGTCTGAAGGCGGTGAATCTCATTAACGACAAGTCCATGGATCAATCTAGATATGCATACTTGGAGCATGAAATTAAAGACTTGTTAGACGGTGATCGCATGTCTTGTATTACTCATTTTTGGCGTAGCATGAACTAGATTATTCACTTCATGTAAACATTAGACGTTTAGAGGGTGCAAAATCATCCGCAAAAAAAGCACATCCAAAAATAATATTTTATTATTGTTGCCCAAAATGCAACTTATGATTGTCTCTGGTCTACATGATGTTCGACAAACTTCTTCACGGATATTATGAATTAAATTTCGGATTTGCTATTTTACAACTGACTGTTTTTCAATTCGTTTATGTTCAAGTTGTTGTCCGTCCGTTCTTGCACGAAGATTCGCGCTGGTTATTCTTGTCGGGTCCGGGTTTTTCTGTCTTGTGCGGTTTTTTTTGTGCCCGTTACCACCATGCCCGGCCGGTCTGATTTTTGTTCTGTTTGAATTTTGGGCTGTGTGCCTTCCCCGTTACCTCCTCTTTCATTTTGTCCTCTTTGTTTCGATAAGGCAGAGGCGGAGCTCGAGCGGCAGAGCAGGAGGCGATTTCTCCCCGTCCATGGCGATTTGGCGACCTTCCCCCGCCGGATGTCGCGGTTGGTTGTTCCTCTCTCTCTCTCTCTCTCTCTCTCTCTCTCTCTCTCTCTCTCTCCGTCGCGCGCTTGTGCTGCTCTGCTCTTGTTCGTTCCAGATCTAGGTCAGTTCATGCCGACCTCTCGCCCATCTGGTGCAGCCGCTGGTAGGTGTGATTGGTAGGGTTTTTGATTGTTGTGGTTCCCCTTTTGTCTGTGTAGTTGGAGCGTGCGGATTTTCTGTAGGTGAGAGGGCGGCTTGTGGTTGTTTTGTGCGGATTTTCTGTAGGTGGGAGGGCGGCTTGTGGTTGTTTTGTTCCCCTTTTTGTCTGTTTAGATGCAGCGTGTGGATTTTCTGTAGATGTTCGTGTAGGTGCTCATGTTTCTGTAGGTGAGAGGCTGATCTGTAGGTGCTCTTGTATCTGCTCATGTTCATGTAGTTGAGCGGGATTCGTGTTCATGTTGGTGCGGATGCCGTAGGTGTACTGGTAGATGAGCGGGATGCTGTAGGTGTACTTGTAGATGCCGAGCTCATGTTCCTGTTCATGCTGCCATGCTCCCTGATGCTTCCTGATCATGCCCTTATGCTAGTTGTTAATGTTCCTGCTCTAGCTTTTTATATATTCCAATGAAATTTGGCTCCTGGTGCTCCTTTTCAGTGTTGTCAATTGTTTGGTCAGTCACTTTCAGTGTTGTCATAGACAGTGTTGTATTTTTGCTTCTAGGGGTGATTTTTTATTGTAATTACAGTGTAATTTTCCGAGAATGTCACTGTAACTTTATGTCTATTTTACTGTGTAATTCCAGTGTAATTTTTACCCATTAGTTCCGGTGCAATTTCAATTGTAAGTACAGTGTAATTCCAGTGTCAATGCTATTTCCAGTGTAATTACAGTGTAGTTCCAGTGTAATTTTTATCCATTTTTTCCAGTGCTATTTCCAGTGCAATTTCAATTGTAATTACAGTGTAATTCGAGTGTATTTAATTCCAGTGCTATTTCCAGTGTAACTACAGTGTAATTCCACTGTAATTTTTACCCATTTTTTCCAGCGCTATTTTCCAGTGCAATTTCAATTGTAATTATAGTGTAATTCCAGTGTGATTTGAGTGAGATTTCTGCAGTGTTATTTGATTGTATTTACAGTGTACTTTTCGGTGTAATTTACCCATTTAATTCCAATGTAATTTTAATGGATTTTTACAGTGTAATTTGATTGTAGTTCCAGTGTAACTGTGGTTTCACCAAAATTATTAAATTCCAGTGTGGTTTCCGTTTACAGGTTTAAAATGGGTAGGCTATGAAAAGTGTGTCATCAGGATATTCCATTAGTATCATCATTAGAGAGTGCAGATTCAGTTGGTGAAGCTTTTTTGCCTAATGATTTTGCAGAAGATGGTTCTTATCCTATGTCTCCGGTAGTTACTTATTTACGTTTCTCTTCTTTATTGTTTTATTTTTTAGTTTTGATTTAATTTTGTTTGATCTGTTTTATTTCTTTTTTGTTTGCAGGATCTATCTCGAGACGAAGGAGGGTTCGACAAAGCTCTTTTGAAGTTCTATCTCAATCAAGTATGTTCCATTTTGTCTTTTATGTTCTTTCTTTCTTTTGTTATTTTGGCTTTTTCTTTATTTTGTTTTTTGTCATTTCAGAAATGAAGTAATTAAAATGCACTATAATTTAGGAGGAATTTACAGTGTACTTACTGTGTTTTTTGTACTGTAATTTACTATGTTCTTCCACTGTAATTACTTCCTTTTGTTTGCAACTATTTTTACTCTGGAATTTAGGACGAATTTACACTGTACTTACTGTGTTTTTTGCAGTGTATATGTTCTTGCATTTGTAATTACTTCATTTTGTTTGCAACTACTTTTACTCTGGAATTTAGGAGAAATTTACACTGTAAATTTAGAGGATACAAGACTATTTACATAGTGAATGTAGAGGAATTTACAGTGGAATTTTTGTTGTGGTTCTGATGTTGATCTCTCCCCTATGTTTCGGAGTAGAACGAAGGAAAATCTTGTGAAACTATCAACGTAAGAGCATAAAGAGGTGAAAGAAGAGATGATGCAGTGGAGTTGCTGACCTGTGGATCATGTTCTTCATCTTTTTCGTGATTAGCAGGTTCATCCCCGTCTATCATCTGTGTGTTTCCTCTTCGTTCTACTCTTCCTGGGAGCTCTCCTCCTCCCCGATCTGTCATGGTCGCCTCTTCCTTTCCCATGGGTGTCCCCAGATCCGGTTAGGTGAGATCTGTCTAGCATTTTTTCTGGAGGTGGGGGTTTTGTATAGCGTTTTTTGATCTGTTGCGTGGTTTGCAAGCTTCCAGAAAGTACTGTTGTGGTCCCTGAATAGGTGGATGTTTTGTTTTGCTGGAGAAAGCGGGCTGGATGGTTGTCCGACCCGTTAGCGTCTTGATTTTCTCCTTTTTGATGACTGCCCTGATAGTACAGCTGTAACGTTGTCATTGGACAAGAAATTTGACTCAGATGTCAATTAGACATTCCCTTAAATTTTGAGGAATCAAAATTTGAAACACCATAATATCTTTAAAAATTCAATACGACACCACGACAAGATATATTTTTTGGCTAAATTGATGGAGCACCCAATGACGCCAAACATGGTAATATATATGGAAAACTAAACATTACTATAATTAAGTATATATCTTCTACTCCATGGTATGCCACGTGTCACTTTGTTCGACCTTCATATTATCACACATACCAATATCCATAGCAAAAAGAATCATAATGCACTAATGATTGAAAAATCGTCTAAATTCAAACCCAGCCATGTTGATATATGGCTACAAATTACATGGAACAGAAGTTTGCAACAAGGGAAAATAACTAGCCGACAAAAAGAATACATATGGCTCCACATACTGATTCGTGAACAGATGACACTTAAACTATTACATTTTTCATCATGGAATTTTCTAATAGTACCATGGAAACCTACATATATTCATAAAAGAAGTAACTTCCTAAGTTTTATACCAGAGAACGTGTTAAAATCTAAAAGTTCTAGCACTAGATAGGAAGAAGAAACAATAAATTACTGCATATATATGTACCTTCTGACCCTCTTAGGGTTTGTGTGCACAATCTCAGCCAAACGCTTCTCCGTGGTGATCTTCTTGATCTCACTTTCTGTGAATGACCCATCCGCAATCATCCACAAGGGGATCACTGGCGTCATTCTCGAACCTACGACTTTTGGTGTTACCGTACCAAGGGCGATGGCTGCTTCTTCCAGCACCCGGTCCTGCCCATCCCGGCCCGACAAAAGGCGTCAGTGGGTTGCCTTCATAAAGCAATTAATGGCTGGTTTTGCATCCAATTCGATGAGCTTCCGCTGTTGAAGACCGAGAAAAATAATATATATGGCTCCACATACTGATTCGGAAATAAATGACACCGAACAATGTTTGAAATCAAACTTTTCAACTTTTGTTATTAATATGTAAAAAACACTTTTTATTAGCAATATGTCAAAAACATGAGTAAATCGATATTACTTTTTTCATCATGGAATTTTCTAATAGTACCATGGAAACCTACATATATTCATAAAAAAGTAACTTCTAAGTTTTGTACTATAGAACGTGTTAAAATCTAAAAGGACTAGAACAAGATAGAAAGAAGAAAGAACAACTTACTGCATCTATATGTACCTTCTGACCCTCTTAGGATTTGTGTGCACAATCTCAGCCAGACGCTTCTCCCTGATGATCTCACTTTCTGTGAATGACCCATCCGCAATCCACCACAAGGGGATCACTGGCGTCATTCTTGAACCTACGGATCTTGGTGTTACCATTCCAAGGGCGATGGCTGCTGCTTCTAGCACCCAGTCCTCCCCATCCCGGCATGACAGAAGGCATCGACATGTTGCTTTGGTAAAGTAAGGGTGGTCTGCATCTAGTTCGATGAGCTACCGCTGTTGAAGGCCGAGAAAAATAATACATATGGCTCCACATACTGATTCGGAAACAGATGACATCTAACAATGTCTGAAATCAAACTTATCAACTTTTGCTATTAATATGTAAAAACGGTTTTTTATTAGGAATATGTAAAAAACACAAGTAAATCAATATTACTTTTTCCATCAATGAATTTTCTAATAGTACCATGAAAACCTACATGTATTCATAAAAAAAGGTAACTTTCTAAGTTTGTAGTGGAAAACGTGTTAAAATCTAAAAGGACTAGCACTAGATAGAAAGAAGAAAGAACAAATTACTGCAAATATATGTACCTTCTGACCCTCTTAGGGTATGTGTGCACTATCTCAGCCAGACGCTTCTCGCTGGTGATTTTCTTGATCTCACTTTTTGTGAATGACCCATCCGCAAACTCCACCACAAGGGGATCACTGGCGTCATTGTCAAACCTTCGGCTTTTGGTGTTACCGTTTCAAGGGTGATGGCTGCTGCTTCTAGCACCCGGTCCTCGCATCTAGGCACGACAGAAGGCATCGGCGGGTTGCTTTGATAAAGTAATGGCTGGCGCTGCATCCAGTTCGATGAGCTACCATTGTTGAAGGCCGAGAAAGATATATATTTGGCTCCATGTACTGACTTGGAAACAGATCACACCTAACAATGTCCGAAATCAAACTTTTCAACTTTTGCAATTAATATGTAAAAAACACTTTTTATTAGGAATATGTAAAAAATACAAGTAAAAAATATTACTTTTTTCATCATGGAGTTTTCTAATAGTACCATGGAAACCCACATATATTCATAAAAAAGTAACTTCCTAAGTTTTATACCGGAGAACGTGTTAAAATCTAAAAGCACTAGCACTAGCTAGATAGAAAGAAGATAGAACAAACCACTGCATCTACGTGTACCTTCTGACCCTCTTAGGATTTGTGTGCAGAATCTACGTGTACCTTCTGACCCTCTTAGGATTTGTGTGCACAATCTAAGCCAGACGCTTCTGTTGGAAATATGCCCTAGAGGCAATAATAAAATGGTTATTATTATATTTCCTTGTTCATGATAATTGTTTATTATCCATGCTAGAATTGTATTGATAGGAAACTCAGATACATGTGTGGATACATAGACAACACCATGTCCCTAGTAAGCCTCTAATTGACTAGCTCATTGATCAATAGATGGTTACGGTTTCCTGACCATGAACATTGGATGTCGTTGATAACGGGATCACATCATTAGGAGAATGATGTGATGGACAAGACCCAATCCTAAGCCTAGCACAAGATCGTGTAGTTCGTATGCTAAAGCTTTTCTAAATATCAAGTATCTTTTCCTTAGACCATGAGATTGTGCAACTCCCGGATACCGTAGGAATGCTTTGGGTGTACCAAACGTCACAACGTAACTGGGTGGCTATAAGGGTGCACTACAGGTATCTCCGAAAGTGTCTGTTGGGTTGGCACGAATCGAGACTGGGATTTGTCACTCCGTGTGACGGAGAGGTATCTCTGGGCCCACTCGGTAGGACATCATCATAATGTGTACAATGTGATCAAGGAGTTGATCGCAGGATGATGTGTTACGGAACGAGTAAAGAGACTTGCCGGTAACGAGATTGAACAAGGTATCGGGATACCGACGATTGAATCTCGGGCAAGTACTATACCGCTAGACAAAGGGAATTGTATACGGGATTAATTGAATCCTTGACATCGTGGTTCATCCGATGAGATCATCGTGGAACATGTGGGAGCCAGCATGGGTATCCAGATCCCGCTGTTGGTTATTGGCCGGAGAGTTGTCTCGGTCATGTCTGCATGGTTCCCGAACCCGTAGGGTCTACACACTTAAGGTTCGATGATGCTAGGGTTATAAAGGAAGTTTGTATGTGGTTACCGAATGTTGTTTGGAGTCCCGGATGAGATCCCGGAAGTCACGAGGAGTTCCGGAATGGTCCGGAGGTAAAGATTTATATATGGGAAGTCCTGTTTTGGTCACCGGAAAGGTTTCGGGTGCTATCGGTAACATACCAGGATCATTGGGAGGGTCCCGGGGGTCCACCAGGTGGGGCCACCGGCCCAAGAGGGCTGTGTGGGCCAAGTGTGGGAGGGGACCAGCCCCAGGTGGGCTGGTGCGCCCCCCCCCCCCACCAGGGCCCAAGGCGCCTAGGGTTGAAAACCCTAGGGGAGGGGCGCCTCCACCTTGCTTGGGGGGCAAGGCACCCCTCCTGGCCGCCGCCCCTCCCTCTAGATGGGATCTGGAGGGGGCCGACCCCCTCTCCCCTTCCCCTATAAATAGTGGGGGTTTTGGGGCTGCCCAACACATGAGTTTTGACCTCACCTGGCGCAGCCCTACCTCTCTTCCTCCTCGTCTCTCGTAGTGCTTGGCGAAGCCCTGCTGGAGTACCGCGCTCCTCCACCACCACCACGCCGTCGTGCTGCTGCTGGACGGAGTCTTCCCAAACCTCTCCCTCTCCCCTTGCTGGATCAAGGCACGGGAGACGTCATCGGGCTGCACGTGTGTTGAACGTGGAGGCGCCGTTGTTCGGCGCTTAGATCGGAATCAACCGTGATCTGAATCGCTACCAGTACGACTCCTTCATCCGCTTTCTTCTAACGCTTCCGCTTAGCGATCTTCAAGGGTATAAAGATGCACTCCCTCTCTCTCTCTCTTGTTGCTAGTCTCTCCATAGATTGATCTTGGTGATGCATAGAAAATTTTGAATTTCTTCTACGTTCCCCAACAGCTTATCCATGGTGATCTCACTTTGTGAGAATGACCCATCCGCAATCCACCACAAGGTGATCACTGGCGTCATTCTCAAACCTACAACTTTTGGTGTTACTGTTCCTAGGGCGATGGCTACTGCTTCTAGCACCCGGTCCTCCCCATCCCGGCACGACAGAAGGCATCAGTGGGTTGCTTTCATAAAGTAATGGCTGGTTCTGCATCCAGTTTGATGAGCTACCGTTGTTGAAGGGCGAGAAAAATAATACATATGGCTCCACATACTGATTGGGAAACAGATGACACCTAAAATTGTCTTAAATAAAACTTTTCAACTTCTGCTATTAATATGTAAAAAACAACTTTTTATAAGGAATATGTAAAAAACACAAGTAAATCAATATTATATTACTATTTTCATCTTGGAATTTTCTAATTGTACCGTGGAAACCTACCTATATTCATAAAAAGTGTTACTTTCTAAGTTTTGTACCGGAAAACATGTTAAAATCCAAATGGACTAGCACTAGATAGAAAGAAGAAAGAACAAATTACTGCATATATATGTACCTTCTGACCCTCTTAGGGTTTGTGTGCACAATATCAGCCAGACGCTTCTGCCTGGTGATCTTCTTGATCTCACTTTCTGTGAATGACCCATCCGCAATCCACCACAAGGGGATCGCCGATGTCATTCTGGAACCTACGGCTTTTGGTGTTACCGTCCCAAGGACGATGGCTACTACTTCTAGCACCCGGTCCTCCCCATCCCGGCACAACAGAAGGCATCAGCGGGTTGCTTTGATAAAGTAATGGCTGGTTTTGCTTCCAGTTCGATGAGCTGAAGGCCGAGAAAAGTAATATATATGGCTCCACCTACTAATTCGGCAACAAAGGACACCTAACAATGTCTGAGAATTCAAACTTCTCAACTTTTGCTATTAATATATAAAAAGCACTTTTTATTAGGAATATGTAAAAACACGAGTAAATCAATATTACTTTTTTATCATGGAAATTTCTAATTGTATCGTGGAAACCTACATATATTCATAAAAGGGTTACTTTGTAAGCTTTGTACCAGTGAACGTGGTAAAATCTAAAAGGACTATCACTAGATAAAAAGAACAAAGAACAAATTACTACATATATATGTACCTTCTGACCCTCTTAGGGTTTGTTGTGCACAATTTCAGTCAGACGCTTCTCCTTGGTGATCTTCTTGATCTCACTTTCTGTGAATGACCCACCCGCAATCCACCACAAGGGGATCAGTGGCGTCATTCTTGAACCAGCGGCATTTGGTGTTACCCTTCCAAGGGCGATGGTTGCTGCTTGTAGCACCCGGTCCTCCCCATCCAGGCACGACAGAAGGCATTAGCGGGTTGCTTTGATAAAGTAATGGTTGGTTCTGCATCCAGTTCGATGAGCTACCAATGTTGATGGTCGAGAAAAATAATACATATGACTCCACGTACTGATTCGGAAACAGATGACACCTAACAATGTCTGAAATCAAACTTGTCAACTTTTGTTATTAATATGTAAAAAAAAATTCTATTAGGAATATGTAAAAAACACAAGTAATCAATATTAAATTTTTTATCATAGAAATTTCTAATGGTACAGTGGAAACCTACATATATTCATCAAAAAAGTAACTTCCAAAGTTTTATACCGGAGAACATGTTAAAATCTAAAATGACTAGCACTAGACAGAAAGAAGAAAGAACAAATTACTGCAAATATATGTACCTTCTGACCCTCTTAGGGTCTGTGTGCACTATCTCAGCCAGACGCTTCTCGCTGGTGATTTTCTTGATCTCACTTCTTGTGAATGACCCATCCGCAAAGTCCACCACAAGGGGATCACCGGCGTCATTGTCAAACCTTAGGCTTTTGGTGTTACCGTTTCAAGGGTGATGGTTGCAGCTTCTAGAACCCGCTCCTCGCCATCCAGGCACGACAGAAGGCATCAGCGGGTTGCTTTGATAAAGTAATGGCCGGCGCTGCATCCAGTTCGATGAGCTACCATTGTTAAAGGCCGGGAAAGGTATATATTTGGCTCCATGTACTGATTCGGAAACAGATCACACCTAACAATGTCTGAAATCAAACTTTTCAAGTTTTGCTATTAATATGTATAAAACACTTTTTATTAGGAATATGTAGAAAAATACAAGTAAAAAATATTACTCTTTTCATTATGGAATTTTCTAATAGTACCATGGAAACCCACATATATTCATAAAAAAGTAACTTCCTAAGTTTTATACTGGAGAACGTGTTAAAATCTAAAAGGACTAGCACTAGATAGAAAGAAGAAAGAACAAATTACTGCAATCTACGTGTACCTTCTGACCCTCTTAGAATTTGTGTGCACAATCTAAGCCAGACGCTTCTCCATGGTGATCTCACTTTGTGAGAATGACCCATCCGCAATCCACCACAAGGTGATCACTGGCGTCATTCTCAAACCTACATCTTTTGGTGTTACTGTTCCAAGGGCGATGGCTACTGCTTCTAGCACCCGGTCCTCCCCATCCCGGCACAACAGAAGGCATAAGTGGGTTGCTTTGATAAAGTAATGGCTGGTTCAGCATCCAGTTCAATGAGCTACCGTTGTTGAAGGGCGAGAAAAATAATACATATGGCTCCACATACTGATTCGGAAACAGATGACACCTAAAATTGTCAGAAATAAAACTTTTCAACTTCTGCTATTCATATGTAAAAAACATTTTTTATTAGAAATATGTAAAAAAACACAAGTAAATCAATATTACTATTTTCATCTTGGAATTTTTTAATTGTACCGTGGAAACCTACATATATTCATAAAAAGGGTTACTTTCTAAGTTTTGTACCGGAAACCGTGTTAAGATCTAAAAGGACTAGCACTAGATAGAAAGAAGAAAGAACAAATTACTGCATATATATGTACCTTCTGACCCTCTTTGGGTTTGTGTGCGCAATATCAGCCAGACGCTTCTCCCTGGTGATCTTCTTGATCTCACTTTCTATGAATGACCCATCCGCAATCCACCACAAGGGGATCGCCGACGTCATTCTGGAACCTACGGCTATTGGTGTTACCGTCCCAAGGGCGATGGCTACTACTTCTAGCACCCGGTCCTCCCCATCCCGGCACAACAGAAGGCATCAACGGGTTACTTTGATAAAGTAATGGCTGGTTTTGCTTCGAGTTCGATGAGCTACCATTGTTGAAGGCCGAGAAAAATAATATATATGGCTCCACCTACTGATTCGGCAACAGAGGACACCTAACAATGTCTGAGAATACAAACTTCTCAACTTTGGGTATTAATATATAAAAAGAAATTTTTATTAGGAATATGTAAAAACACGAGTAAATCAATATTACTTTTTTATCTTGGAATTTTCAAATTGTATCGTGGAAACCTACATATGTTCATAAAAGGGTTACTTTCTAAGCTTTGTACCAGAGAACGCGGTAAAATCTAAAAGGACTATCACTAGATAAAAAGAAGAAAGAACAAATTACTGCATATATATGTACCTTCTGACCCTCTTAGGGTTTGTTGTGCAAAATTTCAGTCAGACGCTTCTCCTTGGTGATCTTCTTGATCTCACTTTCTATGAATGACCCATCCACAATCCACCACAAGGGGATCAGTGGCGTCATTCTTGAACCAGCGGCATTTGGTGTTACCCTTCCAAGGGCGATGGTTGCTGCTTCTTGCATCCGGTCCTCCCCATCTGGGCACGACAGAAGGCATCAGCGGGTTGCTTTGATAAAGTAATGGTTGGTTCTGCATCCAGTTCGATGAGCTACCGGTGTGGATGGTCGAGAAAAATAATACATATGAATCCACGTACTGATTCGGACACAGATGACACCTAACAATGTCTGAAATCAAACTTTTCAACTTTTGCTATTAATATGTAAAAAAAAACTTTTTCTATTAGGAATATGTAAAAAACACAAGTAATCAATATTAATTTTTTTTATCATAGAAATTTCTAATGGTACAGTGGAAACCTACATATATTCATCAAAAAAGTAACTTCCAAAGTTTTATACCGGAGAACATGTTAAAATCTAAAATGACTAGCACTAGACAGAAAGAAGAAAGAACAAATTACTGCAAATATATGTACCTTCTGACCCTCTTAGGGTCTGTGTGCACTATCTCAGCCAGACGCTTCTCGCTGGTGATTTTCTTGATCTCACTTCTTGTGAATGACCCATCCGCAAAGTCCACCACAAGGGGATCACCGGCGTCATTGTCAAACCTTAGGCTTTTGGTGTTACCGTTTCAAGGGTGATGGTTGCTGCTTCTAGAACCCGCTCCTCGCCATCCAGGCACGACAGAAGGCATCAGCGGGTTGCTTTGATAAAGTAATGGCTGGCGCTGCATCCAGTTCGATGAGCTACCATTGTTAAAGGCCGAGAAAGGTATATATTTGGCTCCATGTACTGATTCGGAAACAGATCACACCTAACAATGTCTGAAATCAAACTTTTCAAGTTTTGCTATTAATATGTATAAAACACTTTTTATTAGGAATATGTAGAAAAATACAAGTAAAAAATATTACTTTTTTCATTATGGAATTTTCTAATAGTACCATGGAAACCCACATATATTCATAAAAAAGTAACTTCCTAAGTTTTATACCGGAGAACGTGTTAGAATCTAAAAGGACTAGCACTAGATAGAAAGAAGAAAGAACAAATTACTGCATCTACGTGTACCTTCTGACCCTCTTAGGATTTGTGTGAACAATCTAAGCCAGACGCTTCTCCATGGTGATCTCATTTTCTGAGAATGACCCATCCGCAATCCACCACTAGGTGATCAATGGCGTAATTCTCAAACCTACAACTTTTGGTGTTACTGTTCCAAGGGCGATGGCTACTGCTTCTAGCACCCGGTCCTCCCCATCCCGGCACAACAGAAGGCATAAGTGGGTTGCTTTGATAAAGTAATGGCTGGTTCTGCATCCAGTTCGATGAGCTACCGTTGTTGAAGGGCGAGAAAAATAATACATTTGGCTCCACCTACTGATTCGGAAACAGATGACACCTAAAATTGTCTGAAATAAAACTTTTCAACTTCTGCTATTAATATGTAAAAAACATTTTTTATTAGGAATATGTAAAAAACACAAGTAAATCAATATTACTATTTTCATCCTGGAATTTTCTAATGGTACCGTGGAAACCTACATATATTCATAAAAGGGTTACTTTGTAAGTTTTGTACCGGAAAATGTGTTAGAATCTAAAAGGACTACACTTGATAGAAAGAAGAAAGAACAAATTACTGCATATATATGTACCTTCTGACCCTCTTAGGGTTTGTGTGAAAAATATCAGCCAGACGCTTCTCCCTGGTGATCTTCTTGATCTCACTTCCTGTGAATGACCCATCCGCAATCCACCACAAGGGGATCACCGACGTCATTCTGGAACCTACGGCTTTTGGTGTTACCGTCCCAAGGGCGATGGCTACTACTTCTAGCACCCGGTCCTCCCCATCCCGGCATGACAGAAGGCATCAGCGGGTTGCTTTGATAAAGTAATGGCTGGTTTTGCTTCCAGTTCGATGAGCTACCATTGTTGAAGGCCGTGAAAAATAATATATATATATATATGGCTCCACCTACTGATTCGGCAACAAAGGACACCTAACAATGTCTGAGAATTCAAACTTTTCAACTTTTGCTATTAATATATAAAAACACTTTTTATTAGGAATATGTAAAAAACACGAGTAAATCAATATTACTTTTTTATCATGGAATTTTCGAATTGTATCGCGGAAACCTACATATATTCATAAAAGGGTTACTTTCTAAGCTTTGTACCAGAGAACGTGGTAAAATCTAAAAGGACTATCACTAGATAAAAAGAAGAAAGAACAAAGTACTGCATATATATGTACCTTCTGACCCTCTTAGGGTTTGTTGTGCACAAGTTCAGTCAGACGCTTCTCCTTGGTGATCTTCTTGATCTCACTTTCTGTGAATGACCCATCCACAATCCACCACAAAGTGATCAGTGGCGACATTCTTGAACCAGCGGCATTTGGTGTTATCCTTCCAAGGGCGATGGCTGCTGCTTCTAGCACCCGGTCCTCCCCATCCAGGCAAGATAGAAGGCATCAGCGGGTTGCTTTGATAAAGTAATGGCTGGTTCTGCATCCAGTTCTTTTTTTTTCCGGGGGGGTTCTGCATCCAGTTCGATGAGCTACCGATGTTGATGGCCAAGAAAAATAATACATATGACTCCACGTACTGATTCGGAAACAGATGACACCTAACCATATCTGAAATCAAACTTTTCAACTTTTTCTATTAATATGTAAAAAAAACTTTTTCTATTAGGAATATGTAAAAAAACACAAGTAATCAATATTAATTTTTTATCATAGAAATGTCTAATGGTACAGTGGAAACCTACATATATTCATCAAAAAAGTAACTTTCAAAGTTTTGTACCGGAGATCATTTTAAAATCAAAAATGACTAGCACTAGATAGAAAGAAGAAAGAACACGTTACTGCGTATAGATGTACCTTATGATCCTCTTAGGGTTTGTGTGCACAATCTCAGCCAGACGCTTCTCCCTTGTGATTTTCTTGATCTCACTTTCTGTGAATGAACCATCCGCAAAGTTTGGCTTTATTCTCGAACCTTTGGCTTTTGGTGTTACCGTTTCAAGGGCGATGGCTACTGCTTCCAGCACCCGGTCCTCCCCATCCCAGCACAACCGAAGGCATCAGCCGGTTGCTTTGATAAAATGATGGCTGGCTCTACCTCCAGTTCGATGATCTACCATTGTTGAAGGCCGAGAAAGATATATATTTAGCTCATAGTACTGATTCAGAAATAGATGACACCTAACAATGTCTGAAATCAAACTTTTCAACCTTTGCTATTAATATGCAAAAACCAATTTTTATTAGGAATGTGTAAAAAAAGACAAGTAAAACATATTACTTTTTCATCATGGAATTTTCTAATAGTACCATGGAAACCTACATATATTCATAAAAAATGTATTTTCCTAAGTTTTAAACAGGAGAACGTGTTAAAATCTAAAAGGACTAGCACTAGATAGAAAAGAAGAAAGAACAAATTACTGCATCTACATGTATCTTCTGACCCTCTTAGGGTTTGTGTGCACAATCTCAGCCAGACGCTTGTCCCTAGTGATCTCACTTTCCGTGAATGACCCATCCGTAATCAACCACAAGGGGATCGCTGGCGTCAGTCTCCAACCTACGGCTTTTTGTGTTACTATTCCAAGAGCGATGGCTACTGCTTCTAGCACCTGGTCCTCCCCATCCCGGCACGACAGAAGGCATCAGCGGGTTGCTTTGATAAACTAATGGTTGGTTCTGCATCCAGTTCGATGAGCTACCGATGTTGAAGGCCGAGAAAAATAATATATATGGCTTCATGTACTGATTCGGAAACAGATGACGACACCTAACAATGTCTGAAATCAAAGTTTTCAACTTTTGCTATTAATATGTAAAAACACTTTTTATTAGGATTATGTAAAAACACATGAGTAAATCAATATTACTTTTTTATCATGGAATTTTCTAATTGTACCGTGTGAACCTACATATATTCATAAAAAGGGTTACTTTCTAAGCTTTGTACTGGAGAACGTGTTAAAATCTAAAAAGACTAGTAGTAGATAGAAAGAAGAAAGAACATATTACTGCATACATATGTACCTTCTGACCCTCTTAGGGTTTGTGTGCACAATCTCAGCCAGACGCTTCTCCGTGGTGATTTTCTTGAGCTTACTTTGTATCAATGACCCATCTGCAAAGTCCACCATAAGGGGATCACCGGCGTCATTCTCGAACCTGCGGCTTTTGGTGTTACCATTTCGAGGACGATGGTTGCTGCTTCTGGGACCTAGTCCTCCCCATCCAGGCATGACAGAAGACATTAGCGGGTTGCTTTGGTAAAGTAATGGCTAGCTCTGCATCCAGTTCGATGAGCTACCGTTGTTGAAGGCCGGGAAAGATAATAAATATGGCTCCACGTACTGATTCAGAAACAAATGACACCTAACAATGTCTGAATTCAAACTTTTCAACTTTTGCTATTAATATGTAAAAAACACTTTTTATTAGGAATATGTAAAAACACAAGTAAAAAATATTACTTTTTCATCATGGAATTTTCTAAAAGTACCATGGAAACCTACATATATTCATCAAAAGGTAACTTCCTAAGTTTATTACCAAAGAACGTGTTAACATCTAAAAGGACTAGTACTAGATATAAAGAAGAAAGAACAAATTACTGCATATATATGTATCTTCTGACCCACTTAGAGTTTGTGTGCACAATCTCAGCCAGACGCTTCTCCCTGGTGGTTTTATTGATCTCACTCTCTTCGAATGACCCATCCACAAAGTCCACCAAAAGGTGATCACTGGCTTCGTTCTCGAACCTTCGTCTTGTCGTGTTACTGTTTCAAGGGCGATAGTTACTGCTTCTAGCACCTGGTCCTCCCCATCCCGACACTACAGAAGGTGTCAGTGGGTTGCTTTGATAAAATAATGGCTGGGTTTGCATCCAGTTCGATGAGCTAGCGCTGTTGAAGGGCGAGAAAAGTATTATATATGGCTCCACGTACTGATTTGGAAATTGATGACACCTAACAATGTCTGAAATCAAACTTTTCAATTTTTGCTATTAATATGTAGAAAACACTTTTTGTTAGGAATATGTAAAAAAGACGAGTAAATCAATATTACTTATTTTTATCATGGAATTTTCTAATTGTACCATGGAAACCTACATATATTCATAAAAACGGTTAGTTTCTAAGTTTTGTACCGGAGAACCTGTTAAAATCTAAAAGGACTAGCACTAGATAGAAACAAGAAAGAACAAATTACAGCATATATATGTACCTTCTGACCCTCTTAGGGTTTGTGTGCACAATCTCCGCCAGGCGCTTCTCCCTGGTGATCTTCTTGATCTCAATTTCTCTGAATGACCCATCCGCAATCCACCCCAAGGGGATCACCGGCGTCATTCTCGAACCTATGGCTTTTGGTGTTACCATCCCAAGGGCGATGGCTACTGCTTCTAGCACCCGGTCCTCCCCATCCCGGCACGACAGAAGGCATCCGCGGGTTGCTTTGATAAAGTAATGGCTGGTTTTGTATCCAGTTCGATGAGCTACCGATGTTGAAGGCCGAGAAAAATAATATATATGGCTTCACGTACTGATTCGAAAACAGATGACACCTAACGATGTTTGAAATCAAAGTTTTCAACTTTTTCTATTAATATGTAAAAAACATTTTTTATTAGGAATATGTTAAAAACACGAGTAAATCAATATTACTTTTTATATGGAATTTTCTAATTGTACCTTGGAAACCTACATATATTCATCAATAGGGTTACTTTCTAAGATTTGTACTGGAGAACGTGTTAAAATCTAAAAGGACTAGCACTAGATAGAAAGAAGAAAGAACAAATTACTGCATATATATGTACCTTCTGACCCTCTTAGAGTTTGTGTGCACAATCTCAGCCAGACGCTTCTCCCTGGTGATTTTCTTGAGCTCACTTTTTGTGAATGACCCATCCGCAAAGTGCACCATAAGGGGATCACCAGCATCATTCTCGAACCTGCGGCTTTAGGTGTTACCCTTTCGAGGACGATGGCTACTGCTTCTAGCACCTGGTCCTCCCCATCCCGGCGTGACAGAAGGAATTAGCGGGTTGCTTTGAGTAATGGCTAGCTCTACATCCAGTTCGATGAGCTACCATTGTTGAAGGCCGAGAAAGGTAATAAATATGGCTCCACTGTTGGAGATATGCCCTAGAGGCAATAATGTATGATGATATTTCCTATGTGTTTAGGAATAAAGATAGTCCTTGGACATTATCAATGATGTGTATCGGCAGGTACGTGACTTGTTTGTGGGACTATGCATTATATGGTGACCGTCCTAAAAGGTCCCTAGTCGAAAGGGCTGTGTGGACGCGCAGCCGACTAGACTAGCATATGACACGGTCGATGGCTTGGTCTCACTAGCCATGGAGCATTAGATGCTAACCGGATAGTATGGACTTGGAAAGGTCTGGTCGGATTCGACGTAATCGGATCCAAGTCGAGATAAGGTCCGAGTCAGACAGACCCAACTATGAGACGCAGCGATATGTCATCTGTGAGTCTCTAGTACAACATACGTTCTATGTCCTAAGACCTGAGCTGACGCATGTACTCGAAATGGTGACAGACTTGCTTTGGGCCGACCAAACGCTACTCCATGACTGGGTAGTTACAAAGGAAGGTTTCGGGTTTCTCCAGTCCCATGCTGCGAGACATGGTCGAGCAAGATGGAATTTGCCTCTCCGATCAGGAGAGATATACTCTGGGGCCCTCGTGTGATCCGACCAGAATAAGCATGGCCATGCAACAGGGATTATGAGATAATCCGGTTTGTGGTCGGTATCACTGGAACGAGAAAGAGGTCGGGCTAGCACAAGGATGACAGTCTCGCCTTGAGCCCGACAACATATATCGTGCGGCAAAAGGAACAGAAGTGTGACACGTTGTACAGGTTCGCCTAACCAGCTTCATAGTCTGCTTGGTGGTCGGCACGCCTTGCTAGAGGCCGCTATCAACTATGCAGGTCGGAGGTGATCCGAACTGTGACCAAGCCGAATTGAACCTAAGGGGTCGCGCGCTTAAGGGAAGGAACCTACGAGGTCGGTTTGTAGGACACTGGTCGGATGTGATCCGAACTGGACTAGGAACATGACCGAGTAGACTTTGGGCTTTAGGGTCCGTACGAGGCCCAAGTGTTGAGCCCGCGACGGACGCCTGTATAAGGTGGAGGTGCAGCGCACTTATTTGGTTCATCGCTTCAGCATTGTGACTAGGGTTTGCATGTGTTGCGAATAGCCACCTCCACTCACCGCCGACTATGTGATCGGACCTAGCAGTCCGCCGCATGGTGTTCCTCCTGCACACGCGGATACCGTTAGAGGCGGTGCACCCGCGCCGCTCCGGCGAACTTGTACGTGGGATCGTACGACTGGCTGTTCGAGGGAGCTCGGACGAGGAGGAGACGATCCACGCGGACGCGCTGCCTCAACTCTACTTCCGCTGCACGGCACCGCGCGTCTAGTGGTAACGATCTGTGATCCATCTCCCGTGGCATGTTCTTGGTTGTTCTGCGCGTAGGAATTTTAATTTGCAGTCGGCGCACCCGACCATAGAGCCTAACATCGTGCGGAAACAGATGACACCTAAGAATGTCCGAAATCAAACTTTTCAACTTCTGTTGTTAATATGTAAAAACACTTTTTATTAGGAATATGTAAAAAACCACAAGTAAAAAATATTACTTTTTTCAATCTGGAATTTTCTAATAGTTCCATGGAAACCTACATATATTCATAAAAAAGTAACTTCCAATGTTTTATAACGAAGAACATGTTAACATCTAAAAGGACTAGCACTAAATAGAAAGAAGAAAGAATACATTACTGCATATATATGTACCTTCTGACCCTCTTAGGGTTTGTGTGCACAATCTCAGCCAAGCGCTTTTCCCTGGTGGTTTTCTTGATCTCATTTCTGTAAAGCGGGTAAACTGGTTTTTCCGCGATAAGAAGGCTTTTCTCTCTGGGCAGCACTTCTTCATGGAGTCTCCTTAGATCATTGTCCAGTATGTGCTCTAGCGCTTTCGCAGGTAGGATCGGGTCACCGGCGACATGGAAACGCTTCGCACCTTCGACAGGTATTCTGTCTACCATTCGGGGCTTCAGAGGCGGCTGGCTGCTTGAAGCAGCTCTGGTGCCTTTAGGGCCTTTCCTGTCTGGTCTCCTCCTTTGCTTCTTGGCGGTTGGCGGTAGTGAGCCCACCATACCTTCGCTAACCACCACCCCCAGTGTTGTCGGGCTAATCAGTGGATGGCCCTCGGGTTGTTGCTGGGTAGAGGCGGCAGCTGGAAGCGTCTCCTGCGAGAATCGCATGAAGAGAGACTTTTTGCATTCCTCCTTAGAACGTTCCTGCTCCGGCAAATCAGGCAGCATCAAGTCATCATCTCCACACTCATAGCCTGAGTCATAGTCCTGAGCCATCAATTCTCCATCGTCATAGGCGGTATTGATATAGTTGAGAGGGTCATCATCATCCTCCTCCATAAAATCATCAACATTTGCTTCTTCGACGACGGGGGCAACGTCATCTGCACTAATGGAAGCTCTCCTTCGCGCCGCCCGCTATCACCCGACACAATAGGTGCAGGTAATTTGGTAGGTGGGGTGGTATTCATACCTTCTTGAGAAGCTGTCATTGGTGTGATACTGGGCGCCTCGACACGAAGAAGAGTTTTCGGCCAAGGCAAGAACCAGCTCTTGCATGCGCCAATCTGTTTAGGGGTCTCCTTATCATCGACTGGTACCGGAGGAGGCAAATCCTCGAAGCCCTCTAAGACACTGGCCATGTTAACCGTGAAGACGCCATCGGGCATCTCTCGGTTGTGGAACATGCGGTCCTTCAGCTTCACGATCGTTGCCTTTCCCACGGCCACCTTCTGGCCCATGATGTCGTAGAGTAGGGTGCACAGGATATCGTCGGCCTAAGAAGACATGTCTGCGACATCAAACATCTGAAAGGCAACTGAAATGGAAGACTATAGACATGCTGGTGAAAAGGGTATGACACGTAATTACCGTGAGGGCGTCGAGCTCAGCCATAGACGAAGGCCCACCGAGCAAGCCAGAGACGAAGGTGGGGCTGCTATGAATAGGAGCGGGACCTTTAGCGGTTGCTTGAGCAGGTGTTGGTGGTGTGATGTTCACCTTTTAGTGCAATTTGCTACTGTTTTTTAGTTCGGTGCATTTTTGCTACTGTTTTTTATTTATAGCTTTTTTATATACCTACAAAAATTGCCTAGCTCACTTTTATTTATAGCTATTTTATAAACCTACAAAAAATATTTGTAGCTAGTCATGCTACTGTTTTTTATTTATAGTTAAAAAAGTCCACTGTTTTATTTATAGCTAAAAAAGTCCATTGATTTCGCAATTTTAGGGAGCTACTGTTTTGATAAATTGCCTAGCTACAAACAATTTGCTACTGTTTTTTATAGCTAAAAATTTTGCTACTGTTTTTTATTTCCTAGCTAAATGCCCTAGCTAAATGCTAATGTTTTTATTTTACTAATTTTGTTTAAAGCAGCAACAACATCACCTAACTTTGCGTTAAACAAATTTCTATAACTTTTGACTTATGAACCCTATAACCCTAGAAATTTTCTTTGCTAATAAATATTTTGTCCTAATAAAAATTACTAAATTGAATCCTAAAATTGATTCCTACTGCCTACCTAATTGAACCCTAAATTGAAAACCTAGTTTCATTCCTAAAAAAAGAAAACCTAATATACAAAGACAGGGGGAGGTGGGGGCAGGGGGTCGGCGGTATCTGAAGGGGTCGGAGTGGCGGCGGCGCGGATGAGGAGGAGGTCGGAGCAGCGGCGGCGCGGACAAGGGGGACGAAGCGGCGGTGGCATGGACGAGGACGAGGTCGGAGCGGCGGGCAGGGGCTCGGGTCGGCGTCGAGGCCTAGGGCGGGCAGGGGCTCAAGCTGGTGTCAAGTCCAGGTCGAGGGGCCACGGCCGGCGGGCAAGGGCGATGGCGGCATGCGACAATAGAGAGGAGGGGGAGAGGTGGGAGAGTGGGGGCGGAATCGCACTTGGCAAAATTTTGAGCCCGCGCGCGCGGCGGTTAACTCAAAATAGCAAGCGCTACAGCTAAGTTCTATTGCGCTGGTTCCTAAACCGATGCTACAGCTAACTATTCCAATTTTATTTTATTTTAATTCTAAAATACAAATATCAGTAGTGCTTGACCAGTATCCAGCGCTATAGCTAATCCCAATCGAGCACTACTACTATGTTTTTTTTTTCCTTTTCTAGTTTTTAGTTTTCTTTTCTTTTATTATTTTCCTTTCCTTTTCTCTTTACTTTTCTTTTTTCTTTTGTATTGCTTTCTCCCTTTTGTTTTTGCTTTCTTTGTTTTTCTCCCGACGACGGCATCTCCCTCCCACACTACGCGAATATCACCAGAACCACGCATGTGGTGGTAATTGAAGAGAGATACGATTACATCATTTGACCGATAACGATTACTTCAGTGCGTACACAAAATAGATACATATATATAAATGATGGTTTCTCAGCTACGTCGATGACATTTTATATTGAGCTTTTTCCCTTTCTTGTTCGTTGTCGAAAAATTGAGCCCCTCATTATGACTTTTCCGAAACCATGGAGTACGATCTTTCTTAGGTAATGTAGTATTGATTCTTCTTTTCACGTATGCTTCATCGTCATCGTCATCTTCCCTCATTGGGTTTTCGTATTGGTTGTAATCTTCCTCGTTGGCGACTCCATCCATTCCGACGATGCTTCTTTTGCCTCTCCTCACGACAACACGGCTGGGATTGGTCTGGTCGGTTATGAAGAAACATTGTGTCACGTGCTTAGCATGTACCCATGGCTCAGTTTTGGCGATGATGTTAACGTTCACGGTAGCGCTCTTCGCGTCGGGTATAGACATGGTACTGAAATACTTGTTTTCTCTTACGACGTCCTTAGCCCATATGACACGAAACATCGTCGCATCGTGCATTCTAGCATAGTCAAGCTCCCAGATCTCTTCGACCCTTCCATACAATCTTTCAGTTGTGCCGTTGGCGTCGGTCACGCATTCAATCATCACCCATGAGTTCTGGTAATCACTGTCCATGTCTTTGGCCTCCGTGCAGAACATTTACCCGTTGATATCGTATGCCTGATAGGTCGCGAGTTTGGGCGTGGGGCCATGTGCTAAGCTGTGTTTGAGCAATCCATCCTCACTACCCTCTTCCAGGGGTTAGCAAGAACTTGCTCTTTAAACCAACACAAGAAAGTGGCGTTGTGCTCTACAGTAACTTCGTTGTCCGTCTTGAGTATCCCCTTATCACGGTACTTCTTTGCGATGGTTTCTTTGTGCCGTGTCACATAATCATCTACCGCATCTAAGTGTTGTATCACTACTAAGTTAGCCCTGTCAAAGTCGTTCCGTCGATCAGTCCAAGTGCAATCCCCTCCGGCCGTTGTCGTGACCTTCTCCTCCGAGCCTCCCATCGTGCTTCTTGACGGGCAAATCAATAACAGGGTCTCCGACGTCTATATAACTCTCATTAAAGGAGATGCACTCATGCGTCAGATACCCCTGGACGATGCTCCCATCGGGACGGGCATGTGAAGGAATGTTGGCCCGAGGTCTATTGTGTCGTCCACGATGTGGACACACAGATGCACCATGACGTCAAAGAATGCGGGCGGGAAGTACATCTCAAGCTCACATAGTATGACAACGATCTCTTCCGGTAGCCTTCGAAGCTTCTTCACACTGATGGAATTTCGGGAGATAACGTCGAAGAAGTTGCAGAGACCAGTAAGCGTGTCATGGATGTGCTTCTCCATTATCCCTCTAATGGCAACCAGGAGTATTTGCATTATCATCACGTGACAGTCATGAGACTTCATCTTGCTGAACCTTTTCTTCTTAGGGTCCAGAAATCTTCTTATCTTCCCACAGTAACCGAAACTGACTTTGATTTCCATAAGGCACTTGATGAATTGATCGATCTCTTTCACACTTAAGGTGAAGCAAGAAGGGGGGCAATAATTCTCCTCCTTCTTGTTGACTTTTCTGCCCCTTTCCCCCTCCTCCGTCTCCGTCTCCGTCTCCTCCATCGACTTTTTACAGTAGAGATCTTTCCTTATCTTCAAATCTTTCAACTCTTTCCTTGCCTTTGTCCCGTCCTTGGTCTTCTCCGGCATGTTCATCAGTGTGCCAAGCAAGATGTCCAGGACATTTTTCATGATATGCATTTGATCAAGGCAATGAGGCGTGTCATGATTGGGCCAGTACTCCAAGTCCCAGAAAATAGACCTCGTTTTCCATACCTTGAGTAGCGGCTACGGTGCCTTTTTCATCTTTCCCGACGTGGGGAACTGTTCCCAGTTTTTCAATAGCTCGTTGATTTTGGCACCGCTCCTCTTACATGGAGGTCCTCGATGCCCAGCCAACCCATTGAATAGATCTCCAGGTTTTCTCCACGGGTCATCCTTCTCGAGCCATCTACGATGCCCCATGTACATGCTTTTCCCGAACCCGCCATCTTTCATTGACGTAAGTTGCTGAGACGTTGTATCATCGATGCACCTCGTGCATCCACAGTATTCGTGGCACACCTGGCCTGAGGTATACCTGTAACCGAGATAGTCGTGCATCGTCGTCATCAGCGCGACTCTCATATAGAAATACTCTCCTTTGCTGGCGCCCCATGTTCATGCCGGTGTTTTCCATAACGTATCTAGCTCCTCTTTCAGAAGCCCCATATACAGGTTAATATTGTTTGCCGGTTGTTTTGGCCCTTGAATCGGCATTCTCATGTGTATGTACTTTGTCTCCATGCACTTCCATGGGGGGAGGTTGTACATCCATACAAAGACGGGCCATGTGATGTGGTTAGTGATCTGGTTTCCAAACAGAGTCATGCCATCAGTACTCGCACCAAGCATGATGTTCCTTGGATCTTCTGTAGCAAATCCATATACGGCGTTGAATGCTCTCCACCGGCTAGCATCTGCGAGGTGTCTCATCTTCGGAACATCTCCATCGTCGGGCTTCTTCCTCTCTGCGTGCCAGCGCATGAGCTTTGCTTCCTGAGGATTTACAAAATACCGTTGCAGACGAGGAGTGATGGAAAGTACCATACAACTTTCTGAGGAGCTTTCTTTCCTGCCTTCTTGAATCAAGAAGCATTGCACACTGGACAGCTGGTTTTCTCCGCATGCTCCCCCCTCCCCCCCCCCTCGATAAATGATGCAATTGTTGATGCATGCGTGGTACCTAATGTGCGGCAAATCAAAAGGGAAAACGATTTTATTGGCCTCCTTGACACTAGTAGGACGCAGGTTCCCCGCAGGGAGAACTTTATTATGTAGATAATTCAAATGCTCATCGATGCTTTTGTCTGTCCATTTGTTCTTCGCCTTCGTCTTTAGAAGTTCGAGCGTGAAACTCAAGCGGGTCACCTCGGGATCACAACCGTCATACAATGGAGTCTTCGAGTCTACTTCAAGTTGGGTTAGCTTGGCCTTCTCTCCAGAAGCAGCTCTCTCGCTAGTCGTACTCTTGCGAAGGAGGTCTTGAACATGAGGGTCCTGCATGACTGCACTTAGTAGCATCGAAAACTGCGACGTGATCGCCGCCTCTTCTCCGCCATGTCCGGACTCTTCTTCGCCGTGTCTGGAATCTTCTCCCTCACCATCATGTCCGGACTATTCCCCGCCGCCATGTCCGGCGCCATCGTCTTCGTGTCGATCGTCTTCATCACCAATGGCGACCAGTACATGATGTTCTTGCTTCACCATAGCTTCAGCAAGAATTGGCAGCGAGCTAGATGACGCCACTTGTACCGATAGTCCGGTAGAGGTGGGCTGGTATTTGTCCCCAACAGTGACCAATATATGGCTTCCTGCTTCACCATAGCTTCAACAGGGAGGGGCAGCGAACTGGGTGTCACCGGTACTGGTTCTGGTGGGATGGTATTCTTCCCCAATGGCGACCAAGACATGTATTCCTGCTTCACCATAGCTTCAGCAGGGATGGGCAGCGAGCTGGGTATCACATGAGGTAATATATTTAGGTGGGGAAGCTCCCCTCCCCCCCCCCCATGACCAATCACAAAGGGGGATTTAGAGTTAGAAATGCTAAACTGGTGTGCTTCTAGGCTTGGGATGCAACAATCTAGTTGGCAGGGAGGAGGAAGAAGGTGGGTGGAG
>NC_041381.1:619580156-619624615 GCF_002162155.2 Triticum dicoccoides
AGAAGAAGAAGAAGAAGAAGAAGAAGAAGAAGAAGAAGAAGAAGAAGAAGAAGAAGAAGAAGAAGAAGAAGTGAGAAAGAAGAAGGGTCACAAAGGGCTATGGAAAAGTAGTGAACCACCACAGATAGCGATGCAAATGATGGTGGTAAATACGTCATTGGCAACTTAGTCATATGCCTATAATAAGAGGGGCAACTCTACAATTTGACACCACAAGCTGAGGCAATGGTGGTGGTGGCACTATAGCAGACATAGGGAAGGGGCTGAGGTGATTATAAAAAAGATGGCGATGATTGAGAGGAGGGGCGGTAAAAAGGATGGCAAGGAGGGAGTGATGGGGGAGAGAGTAGCCGCCGACAATAGTAAGGGGCAGGAGGAAGAAGCAAATGGTCGGCAAAGAATGACGGCCCATGCCCTAAAGCGTACACATGAGTGGCCACACCTTTGCTTTGTCATATAAATCATTCAAATGATCATGGCTCAGTCAACATAGAAATACATTTTTTTCAGTTGATTATGATAGATGTCAGATGATATTCTTTCGTCCCATTTTTGTAACATGAATAACAAAGTCTAATCATATGCTTCTTCTTAATAGTTGTTCAAAAGGATTCTCCTCCCTTGAGTAAACCCCCCACCCCTTAGAAGCACATTGCCACACCATTACAATGAAAGCAAACATTGTTTTCACAATTTCAGACAAGACTAGAACATAAAATAAAAAAGATTCATCACATACCCGGAAAAAGGAACATGTTATAGGGAAAGTTCCACTCATCCAGTGCGAGAAGTTTTGCTTCCTTTGTCATGATAGGAAAACTGAAACAATATCTCCAACTTGCCTCTTCTAGACAATATTCTTTAGCGCCATGCATAGCTGCCTTTACATGTTGACTTGCATTCCTCGGAATTACAACCTGTATCGATTACAAAATTATTCATCAGTACACCTCTCCAGTTTTGAAGGATACTGCAAATAGATTTCATAGGAGCATAGACATTAGTTAGCACAATATTTAGGTAATTACCGAGAATCAAAAATAAATGTATCTATTATGTTATTGAAAAAAAGATGAATAGGTCATCATGTGATTCAACATAGGCTATAATATCTAAATTATTGATTATAAATTTATGGCCAGACTCGAAAATTAGTATGTGTACAACACACAAGTCAAATCAAGGTTGCTATAACTATAAACTAAATGGAATAAAAGTTTGCAACAAGGGAAAATAACTAATTCAGAACAATCGTATGAAATCAAACTTATCTATCCTCTGGTATTAATATGCAAAAAACACCGAGTGCTTAAGTAGATCTTCTTTCATCAAGTTTGGATTGCTTACCATGTGTTCCTCATGGTGCACACGTAAATCTATATTAATTCTCAAATCATGGAATTTTTCAAATAATTGTACCTACTATAGTACCATGGAAAAATATTCGTAAAAAAATTACTGTAACAGCCTGGCTTTTGGCCCTTTTCTTTTACTTTTGATTTATTTGGTTTTGCTCTGTTTTTTTTTTTGGAGTGGTTCTGTGGCCTTGGCACCTGGGAAATCATCCCCATTCCCTCTCCCAAGTGGCTCCTCATCCTCAAAACTTTGCCAAGATCATGTCACTTCACTCCTTGACCAAACCCTAGAAATCCTTTCCTAGGGAATGTTCCTTTTTCTATTAAAGGAATAACCCCATCTGCCTAGGTTGTGAAGCAACCTATATTTTTGTCCATCCAAAAATTTCCAAATAATTCTCATAATTCCTTTGGGTCATATATAGCTCAAATATGCCCAAACATTTCCTTGGCCAGTTCAAAAATAATTCCCCAATATTCCATTTTCTATTCTGCCCTAAATGCCACTTTGTGAAGGAAGTGTCATTTATATTTTCCTAGTTGCCCCCAAACTTTTTGGGCATGCTTATATGTACAAATCATTGCCTCATGCAAACATTCAACCTCATTTGCTTAGCTAATCTTCCTCAGTAATTTTTCAAAGTTTCTGTCTGATAGAAGGCTTTGTGAAGGAAGTACTAGCTTGGTGCATCCAAATGAGTTGAACTTTTGCACACTCCTTAATATGCTCATATTAATCCCCTCCACCAATTTGCAGCCCCATCCAATCATCTATATGAGCACATGACCAAATCTTTGATTTTGGCAATATTTTTAGGTTGTGAAGCAAGTGTATTTTCTATTGCTTCAAAAATTCTAATAAATTACCAGATCATGGTCCTACCCATAAAACATCTCTCCACCCAATTTGGGATCATTTCATTGATCCATTTGATAACCAAAATTATTTCAAGTTTCTGGACAGAAATGATGTTTGTGAAGCAAGTACCATTTTGGCTTGTCCATTTGGTATGTGCTTTTTATAGCATCTTTATATGTCCATATCATGAGGCTTTGCTTAATGCTATGTTGTTGTCTTGCCTTGATGTTTTTAGTCGTTGTGAGCTTGCAAGTACATTCAATGTGCTGACCTGGCGTGTCATGCCAGATTGAAGGTGATGCCATGATTGATTGTTTGTTGAGGTTTCCGTCAGTGCGAGCTAGATCGTGTCCCAGCCAGAGTCCCTGTGGCGTGCAGTTCACCACCTTCGTCGTTGTTCCACTGCTAGAAGATTTCCGCTGCTACGAGTTGTTCCGCTGCTAGCATAGAGCAAGTGTAGTATCGCAGGCGTAGTGTCATCGTGCTGATGTGAACCTTTGTAACATCAGACCTTTGTATTTATCCTTTGTAATAAGAGCTGATTTGTTTTATGTCAAGCAGTGCCGTATTTCAGAAGACTTCATCTCGATCTCTGGGCTGGAATACGGGGCGTTCTAGTTTCTTTGAGCCGGGGTGCCACAATTACTCCCTAAGTTATGTACCAAAGAACGTGTTAAAATCTGAAATGGCTAGCCGTAGATATAAAGAAGGACAAAGGAATGATTGACATTATATGTACCTTCTAACGCTCTTAGGATTTGTTAGCACAATCGCTGTGAGGTGCTTCTCCCGTGATCTTCTTAATTAACCTCACTTTCTGTGAATTCGACAAAGTCCACCACAAGGGGATCACTGGCGTCATTCTTGAACCTGCAGCTACTAGTGTGAGTGTGTGACCACTCCAAGGGCGGTGGTTGCTGCTTCCAGCACCTAATCCTCCTCGTCATTTTCAGCTATATGACAATCAACTATACCATGCAAACATATATATCCATTAGAAAATAAAAAAGATAAAAATTGAATTATGTACATACCAAACATTTGATCCCTAGTCTTATCGATATAAATGCTAAATTGATGTGTGTCTAGGCTTGGGAGGCAATAAATCTTGGCAGGGAGGAAGAGGAAGAAGGTGGATGGAGGGAATGAAGGAAATATGCCCTAGAGGCAATAATAAAGTTATTATTTATTTCCTTATTTAAAGATAAATGTTTATTATTCATGCTAGAATTGTATTAACCGGAAATATGATACATGTGTGAATACATAGACAAACATATAGTCACTAGTATGCCTCTACTTGACTAGCTCATTAATCAAACATGGTTATGTTTCCTAACCATAGACATGTGTTGTCATTTTATTAATGGGATCACATCATTAGGTGAATGATGTGATTGACATGACCCATTCCGTTAGCCTAGCACTTGATCGTTTAGTATGTTGCTATTGCTTTCTTCATGACTTATACATGTTCCTGTAACTATGAGATTATGCAACTCCCGTTTACCGGAGGAATACTTTGGGTGCTACCAAACGTCACAATGTAACTGGGTGATTATAAAGGAGTACTACAGGTGTCTCCAAAGGTACATGTTGAGTTGGCGTATTTCGAGATTAGGTTTTGTAACTCCGATTGTCGGAGAGGTATCTCTGGGCCCTCTCGGTAATGCACATCATTATAAGCCTTGCAAGCAATGTGACCAAATGAGTTGGTTACGGGATGATGCATTACGGAACGAGTAAAGAGACTTGCTGGTAACGAGATTGAACTAGGCATTGGATATCGACGATCAAATCTTGGGCAAGTAACATACCGATGACAAAGGGAACAACGTATGTTGTTATGCGGTTTGACCGATAAAGATCTTCGTAGAATATGTAGGAACCAATATGGACATCCAGGTTCCGCTATTGGTTATTGACCGAGAATAGTTCTAGGTCATGTCTATATAGTTCTCGAACCCGTAGGGTCCGCACGCTTAACGTTACGATGACAGTTTTATTATGAGTTTATAAGTTTTGATGTACCGAAGTTTGTTCGGAGTCCCAGACGTGATCATGGACGTAACGAGGAGTCTCGAAATGGTCGAGACATAAAGATCGATATATTGGAAGCCTATATTTGGACATCGGAATCGTTCCGGGTGAAATCGGCATTTTACCGGAGTACCGGGAGGTTACCGGAACCCCCCGGGGGGTTATTGGGCCTACATGGGCCTCGAGGGAGAAGAGGGAAGGAGGCAGGAAGGGGCCGCGCGCCCCTCCCCTTCCTAGTCCGAATAGGACAAGGGAAGGGGGGCGGCGCCCCCCCCCTTCCCTCCCCTCTTCCTCCTCTTTCCCCCCCTTCTCCTATTCCAACTAGGAAAGAAGGGAGTCCTACTCCCGGTGGGAGTAGGACTCCCCCCTTGGCGTGCCCTCCTTGGCCGGCCGCCTCCTCCCCCCTGGCTCCTTTATATACGGGGACAGGGGGCACCCCATGACACACAAGTTGATCTACGGATCGTTCCTTAGCCGTGTGCGGTGCCCCCCTCCACCATATTCCACCTCGGTCATATCGTCACAGAGTTTAGGCGAAGCCCTGGGCCGGTAGAGCATCATCATCATCACCACGCCGTCGTGCTGACGGAACTCATCCCCGAAGCTTTGCTGGATCGGAGCCCGGGGATCGTCATCGCGCTGAACGTGTGCTAAACTCGGAGGTGCCGTATGTTCGGTACTTGGATCGGTCGGATCGTGAAGACGTACGACTACATCAACCGCGTTATCATAACGCTTCCTCTTACGGTCTACGAGGGTACGTGGACAACACTCTCCCCTCTCGTTGCTATGCCATCACCATGATCTTGCGTGTACGTAGGAATTTTTTTTGAAATTACTACGTTCCCCAACAGTGGCATCCGAGCCTAGGTTTTATGCGTTGATGTTATATGCACGAGTAGAACACAAGTGAGTTGTGGGTGATACAAGTCATACTGCTTACCAGCATGTCATACTTTGGTTCGGCGGTATTGTGAGATGAAGCGGCCCGGACCGACATTACGCGTACGCTTACGCGAGACTGGTTTCACCGTTACGAGCACTTGTGCTTAAAGGTGGCTGGCGGGTGTCTGTCTCTCTCACTTTAGCTGAATCGAGTGTGGCTATGCCCGGTCCTTGCGAAGGTTAAAACAGCACTAACTTGACGAACTATCGTTGTGGTTTTGATGCGTAGGTAAGAACAGTTCTTGCTCAGCCCGTAGCAGCCACGTAAAATTTGCAACAACAAAGTAGAGGACGTCTAACTTGTTTTTGCAGGGCATGTTGTGATGTGATATGGTCAAGACGTGATGAGATATAAGTTGTTGTATGAGATGATCATGTTTTGTTGAAGTTATCGGCAACTGGCAGAAGGCCTATGGTTGTCTCTTTGTTGCATAAGATGCGAGTGCCAAATAATTGCTTTACTTTATCACTATGCGATAGCAATAGTTGCAAGAGCAATAGTTGGCGAGACGACCATGTGACGACACATTGATATAGATCAAGATGATGAAGAACATGGTGTCGTGCCGGTAACGATAGAGATCATGACAGTACTTTGGAGATGGAGATCAAAAGGCGCAAGATGATCATGGCCATATCATGTCACATATTTTGATTGCATATGATGTTTATCTTTTATACATCTTATTTGCTTAGTTTGACGGTAGCTTTTTAAAATGATCTCTCACTAATTATCAAGAAGTGTTCTCCCTAAGTATGCACCGTTGCGAAAGTTCTTCATGCTGAGACACCACGTGATGATCGGGTGTGATAGGCTCTACGTTCAAATACAACGGGTGCAAAACAGTTGCACACGCGGAATACTCAGGTTAAACTTGACGAGCCTAGCATATACAGATATGGCCTCGGAACACGGAGACCGAAAGGTCGAGCGTGAATCATATACTAGATATGATCAACATAGTGATGTTCACCATTGAAAACTACTCCATCTCACGTGATGATCGGACATGGTTTAGTTGATTTGGATCACGTGATCACTTAGATGACTAGAGAGATGTCTGTCTAAGTGGGAGTTCTTAAGTAATATGATTAGTTGAACTTAAATTTATCATGAACTTAGTCCTAGTAGTATTTTGCAAATTATGTTGTAGATCAATAGCTTGCGTTGTTGCTTTCATATGTTTATTTTGATATGTTCCTAGAGAAAATTATGTTGAAAAATATTAGTAGCAATGATGCGGATTGGATCCGTGATCGGAGGTTTATCCTCATTGCTGCACAGAAGAATTATGTCCTTAATGCACCGCTAGGTGACAGACCTATTGCAGGAGCAGATGCAGACGTTATGAACGTTTGGCTAGCTCAATATGATGACTACTTGATAGTTTAGAGCACCATGCTTAACGACTTAGAATCGGGACTTCAAAGACGTTTTGAACGTCATGGACCATATGAGATGTTCCAGGAGTTGAAGTTAATATTTCCAGCAAATACCCGAGTTGAGAGATAGGAAGTCTCCAACAAGTTCTATAGCTAAAAGATGGAGGAGAATCGCTCAACTAGTGAGCATGTGCTCAGATTGTCTGGGTACTACAATCGCTTGAATCAAGTGGGAGTTAATCTTCCAGATAAGATAGTGATTGACAGAATTCTCTAGTCACCATCACTAAGTTACTAGAACTTCGTGATGAACTATAGTATGCAAGGGATGACGTAAACGATTCCTGAGCTCTTCATGATGTTGAAATCGACGAAGGTAGAAATCAAGAAAGAGCATCAAGTGTTGATGATTGATAAAGATCACTAGTTTCAAAAAACGGGCAAAGGGAAAGAAAGGGAAACTTCAAGTAGAATGGCAAACAAGTTGTCACTCCCGTGAAGAAGACCAAAGCCTGAAACTGAGTGCTTACACTGCAAAGGGAATGGTCACTAGAAGCAGAAATGCCCTGAATATTTGGTGGATAAGAAGGATGGCAAAGTGAACAAGGGTATATTTGATATACAGGTTATTGATGTGTACCTTACTAGTGTCTATAGTAGCCCCTGAGTATTTGATACTTGTTCGGTTGCTAAGATTAGTAACTCGAAACAGGAGTTACATAATAAACAGAGACTAGTTGAGGGGAAGTGACGATGAGTGTTGGAAATAGTTCTAAGATTGATATGATCATCATCACACACTCCCTATATTTTCGAGATTAGTGTTAAACCTAAATAAATGTTATTTAGCGTTTGCGTTGAGCATGAATATGATTTGATCATGTTTATTGCGATACGGTTATTCATTTGAAGTTAAAGAATAATTGTTATTCTGTTTACATGAATAAGACCTTCGATGGTTATACACCCAATGAAAATAGTTTGTTGGATCTCGATCGTAGTGATACACATATTCATAATATTGATGCCAAAAGATGCAAAGTTAATAATGATAGTGCAACTTATTTGTGGCACTGCCATTTGGGTCATATCGGTGTAAAGCGCGTGAAGAAACTCCATAAAGATGGATTTTTGGAATCACTTGGTTATGAATCATTTGATGCTTGCGAACCGTGCCTTTTGGGCAACATGACTAAAACTCCGTTCTCCGGAACAATGGAACGAGCTACTGACTTATTGAAAATAATACATACCGATGTATGCGATCCAATGAGTGTTGATGCTCGTGGCAAGTATCGTTATTTTCTGACTTTCACAAGATGATTTGAGCAGATATGGGTATCTCTACTTGATGAAACATAAGTCTGAAATAGTTGAAAGGTTCAAAGAATTTCAGAGTGAAGTAGAAAATCATCGTAACAAAAAAAATAGAGTTTCTGCGATCTGATTGCGGAGACAAATATTTGAGTTACGGGTTTGGTCTTCAATTAAAACAATGTGGAATAGTTTCACAGCTCACACCACCTGGAACACCACAACGTTATGGTGTGTCTGAATGTCGTAACCGCACTTTATTGGATATGGTGCGATCTATGATGTCTCTTACTGATTTACCACTATTGTTTTGGGGTTATGCATTAGAGATAGCTGCATTCACGTTAAAAGGGCACCATCTAAGTCCGTTGAGACGACACAGTATGAACTGTGGTTTGGCAAGAAACCAAAGTTGTCATTTCTTAAAGTTTGGGGTTGCGATGCTTATGTGAAAAAATTTCATCCTGATAAGCTCAAACCCAAATCGGAGAAATGTGTCTCCATAGGATACCCAAAGGAGAAAGTTGGGTACACCTTCTATCACAGATCCGAAGGCAAGACATTCGTTGCTAAGAATGGATCCTTTCCAGAGAAGGAGTTTCTCTCGAAAGAAGTGAGTGGGAGGAAAGTAGAACTTGATAAGGTAATTGTACCTTCTCCCTTATTGGAAAGTAGTTCATCACAGAAATCTGCTCCTGTGACTACTACACCAATTAGTGAGGAAGCTAATGATGATGATCATGTAACTTCAGATCAAGTTACTACCGAATCTCGTAGGTAAACCAAGTAAGATCCGCACCAGAGTGGTACGGCAATCCTGTTCTGGAAGTCATGCTACTAGATCATGATGAACCTACGAACTATGAAGAAGCGATGGTGAGCCCAGATTCCGCAAAATAGCTTGAGGCCATGAAATCTGAGATGGGATCCATGTATGAGAACAAAGTATGGACTTTGGTTGACTTGCCCGATGATCGGCAAGCCATTGAGATTAAATGGATTTTTAAGAGGAAGACAGACGCTGATAGTAGTGTTACTATCTACAAAGCTAGACTTGTCGAAAAAGGTTTTTGACAAAGTTCAAGGTGTTGACTACGATGAGATTTTCTCACTCGTATCGATGCTTAAAGTCTGTCTGAATCATGTTAGCAATTGCCGCATCTTATGAAATCTGGCAAATGGATAACAACACTGTAATCCTTAATGGATTTATTAAAAAAGAGTTGTATATGATGCAGCCAGAAGGTTTTGTCAATCCTAAAGGTGTTAACAAATTGTGCAAGCTCCAGCGATCCATCTATGGACTGGTGCAAGCATCTCGGAGTTGTAATATATGCTTTGATGAGTTGATCAAAGCATATGGTTTTATACAGACTTTTGAAGAAGCATGTATTTACAAGAAAGTGAGTGGGAGCTCTGTAGCATTTCTAATATTATATGTGGATGACATATTGTTAATTGGAAATGATATGGAAATTCTGGATAGCATGAAAGGATACTTGAATAAGAGTTTTTCAAAGCAAGACCTCGGTGAAGCTACTTACACATTGAGCATCAAGATCTATATAGATAGATCAAGACGCTTGATAAGATTTTTCAATGAGTACATACCTTGATAAATTTTTGAAATAGTTCAAAATGGAATAGTCAAAGAAGGAGTTCTTGCCTGTGTTACAAGGTGTGAAGTTGAGTAAGACTCAAGACCCGACCATTGCAGAAAATAGAAAGAGAATGAAAAGTCATTCCCTATGCCTCAGTCATAGGTTCTATAAAGTATGCTATGCTGTGAACCAGACCTATTGTATACCTTGCTCTGTGTTTGGCAAAGGAATACAATTTTGATCTAATAAGTAGATCACTGGACATGGGTCAAGAATATCCTTAGTGAGGACTAAGGAAATGTTTCTCGATTATGGAGGTGATAAAAGAGCCCATCGTTAAAGTTACAATGATGCAAGCTTTTACACCAATCCAGATGACTCTAAGTCTCAATCTGGATACATATTGAAAGTGGGAGCAATTAGCTAGAGTAGCTCCGTGCAAAGCATTGTGGACATAGAATATTTGCGAAATACATACGACTCTGAATATGACAGACTCGTTGACTAAGCTTCTCTCACGAGCAAAACATGATCATACCTTAGTACTCTTTTGGGTGTTAATCACATAGCGATGTGAACTAGATTATTGACTCTAGTAAACCCTTTGGGTGTTGATCACATGATGATGTGAACTATGGGTATTAATCACATGCAGATGTGAATATTGGTGTTAAATCACATAGCGATGTGAACTAGATTATTGACTCTAGTGCAAGTGGGAGACTGAAGGAAATATGCCCTAGAGGCAATAATAAAGTTATTATTTATTTCCTTATTTCATGATAAATGTTTATTATTCATGCTAGAATTGTATTAACCGGAAATATGATACATGTGTGAATACATAGACAAACATATAGTCACTAGTATGCCTCTACTTGACTAGCTCATTAATCAAAGATGGTTATGTTTCCTAACCATAGACATGTGTTGTCATTTGATTAATGGGATCACATCATTAGGAGAATGATGTGATTGACATGACCCATTCCGTTAGCCTAGCACTTGATCGTTTAGTATGTTGCTATTGCTTTCTTCATGACTTATACATGTTCCTGTAACTATGATATTATGCAACTCCCGTTTACCGGAGGAACACATTGGGTGCTACCAAACGTCACAACGTAACTGGGTGATTATAAAGGAGTACTACAGGTGTCTCCAAAGGTACATGTTGAGTTGGCGTATTTCGAGATTAGGTTTTGTTACTCCGATTGTCGGAGAGGTATCTCTGGGCCCTCTCGGTAATGCACATCATTATAAGCCTTGCAAGCAATGTGACCAAATGAGTTGGTTACGGGATGATGCATTACGGAACAAGTAAAGAGACTTGCCGGTAACGAGATTGAACTAGGCATTGGATACCGACGATCAAATCTCGGGCAAGTAACATACCGATGACAAAGGGAACAACGTATGTTGTTATGCGATTTGACCGATAAAGATCTTCGTAGAATATGTAGGAACCAATATGGGCATCCAGGTTCAGCTATTGGTTGTTGAGCGAGAATAGTTCTAGGTCATGTCTACATAGTTCTCGAACCCGTAGGGTCCGCACGCTTAACGTTACGATGACAGTTTTATTATGAGTTTATAAGTTTTGATGTACCGAAGTTTGTTCGGAGTCCCAGATGTGATCACAGACATAACGAGGAGTCTCGAAATGGTCGAGACATAAAGATTGATATATTGGAAGCCTATATTTGGACATCGGAATCGTTCCGGGTGAAATCGGCATTTTACCGGAGTACCGGGAGGTTACCGGAACCCCCCGGGGGGTTATTGGGCCTACATGGACCTCGAGGGAGAAGAGGGAAGGAGGCAGGAAGGGGCCGCGCGCCCCTCCCCTTCCTAGTACGAATAGGACAAGGGAAGGGGGGCGGCGCCCCCCTTTCCTTCCCCTCTTCCTCCTCTTTCCCCCCCTTCTCCTATTCCAACTAGGAAAGAAGGGAGTCCTACTCCTGGTGGGAGTAGGACTCCCCCCTTGGCGTGCCCTCCTTGGCTGGCCGCCTCCTCCCCCCTGGCTCCTTTATATACGGGGGCAGGGGGCACCCCATGACACACAAGTTGATCTACGGATCGTTCCTTAGCCGTGTGCGGTGCCCCCCTCCATAATATTCCACCTCGGTCATATCGTCGCGGAGTTTAGGCGAAGCCCTGCGCCGGTAGAGCATCATCATCGTCACCATGCCGTCGTGCTGACGGAACTCATCCCCGAAGCTTTGCTGGATCGGAGCACGGGGATCATCATCGAGCTGAACGTGTGCTGAACTCGGAGGTGCCGTACGTTCAGTACTTGGATCGGTCGGATCGTGAAGACGTACGACTACCTCAACCGCGTTATCATAACGCTTCCGCTTATGGTCTACGAGGGTACGTGGACAACACTCTCCCCTCTCGTTGCTATGCCATCACCATGATCTTGCGTGTACGTAGGAATTTTTTTGAAATTACTACGTTCCCCAACAGGAAAAAGTGAGACACGAGAAGAGGAGGAAGTGAGATGGAAGAAGGGCATCGAAGGGTTGTGGCAAAGTAGTGAACCACCACGGATAACGATAACAATGATGGTGGTCACTGCCTCACTGGCAGCTTGGTCGTATGCCTATAGTAAGAGCGACGACGCTGCAATTTGACGGTACAAAATAAGACAATTAATGGTGGTGGTAGCACTGTTGTAGGCATAGGGAAGGGGACTGGGCCAGTTATAAAAAAGATGGTGAGGATGTATAGGTGGGGGCAATAAAGAGTACAACAAGGCGGGAGTGGTGCGGGATAGAGGGGCGGGCAATAACGAGGAAGGGGCAGGAGGAAGAAGGAAATGGTCAAGGGAGAACGCTGGATTGCACCTAAAGCTTACACACGAGCGATCATACCTTAGCCTCATCCTATAAAACATTCAAATGATTATTGCTTAGTCGACATAGAAATACATTTTCCCAGTCGGTTATGGTAGATGTTACACGATATTTTTTTCATCTCATTTTACTGTCATGAATACCAAAGTCTAATCAGATGCCTCTCTTAGTCGCTGACCACCTAGGAAATAAAAAAAAAGATATTTTTTGTTTTAGAAACTGATAAAACAAAATAGTCAATCAAAAGGGTCCTCGTCCCTCGAGAAGTTTTCCCCCTTCATGAGCACATCGCAACAACCATTAGAATGAAAGCAAACACGTTTTCCACAATTTTTAGACAAGACTGGAACATAAACTAGAAACCTCCAGCACACGCCCGGAAAACGAAACCAGTTACAGGAAAGTTTCACTCGTCCAACACCAGAAGTTTTGCTTACTTTGTCATGAGAGAAAACGGAAACAACATATCCAAATTGCCTCTTCTAGCTAGCAATCTTGAGCGCCTTGTAGCAACATGCTCGACCTATTGAGTTGCATTCCTCAAAATTACAAGCCTATATCGACTACATCATTACTCGTCTGTGTACCTCTCTAGATTTAAAAGATACTCCAAATAGATTTCACGGGAGAATGGACATTGTTAGCACAATATTCAGGTAATTTCCAAGAATATCAAACGTTTACCTATCAATTATATTATAACAAAAGACGACAAAGTCATCATGTGATTCAACATAGGCTTAAATATCTAAACTGTTGATTATAAATTTAATGATCAAACTTGAAATTAATATGTATACAACACACAAGTCAAATCGAGGTTGCTATAGGTACAAATTAAATGGAACAAAAATTTGCAACAAGGGAGAATAACTAGCTCGGAACAATAATACATATTGCTCATTCATTCAGAAATAGGTGGCAACTAACACTGTCTCAAATCAAACTTTTCTAAACTTTGCTAATAATATGTAAAAGCACTTAGACTGCATAAGTAAATCTTTTCTTCATCAAGTTTGGATTGCATACCATGTGTTCCACATGGTAGTGCACAAGTAAATCAATATTACTTTTCAAATCATAGAATCTAATATTTGTACCTACTAAATAGTTTCACGGAAACATATTCATAAAAAATTACTTCCTAAGTTTTGTACCAGAGAACATGTTAAAATCCAAAATGACTAGCACTAGATATAAAGAAGAAAGGATAATTGAATGGATGATATTATATATACCTTCTAAGTTCTAACCCTCTTATGAGTTCTGAGCACAATCTCTGTGAGGCGCTTCTCCCATGCGATCTTCTTAATCTCACTTTCTATGAATGTCCCATCACGGCTGCTGGTGTGGCCACTCCAAGGTTGATGGTGTCTGCTTCCAGCACATGATACTCCCCATCCCAGACTAGGAGCAGGCATCCGCGGGTTGCTTTGATAAAGAAATGACTGCTTCTGTAGCCAGTTCAATGAGCTAAAGGGATGTGTGAAAGTAGTCACAACCACCTCTAACATCAATGACAATGATTGTCGACACAAATAGCTTAGGCAGATACCTAATAAGGCCACACTCGGGATCGATGTAATTTAACCAGAGGTGTTTAACTCAGATGTTTATCTTACAGACAACTATGCAATTTCCTTCCAGAAACAAAACAACGGGCCGAGACGGTTATTTTATATAGGGATATTTTAAAGGAAAACGATAACCCAAACAAGGATTAAGAGTTTTAATGATCCGACTTGACACTGCAGGTTGAGAGAGTGGTGGTGGTGGCAAAACTAGTGAAGGGGGCTAGGGCGGTTAGCTAGAGACAATATGGCGAGCTAAGACGGAGAGGAGGGGACAGCAAATAGGACAACAAAGCGGGAGTGATGGGGAGAGAAGAGCAGGCGGCAACTGGTAAGGGTCCGGATGACGAAGACAACCGGTCGGGGGAGAATAAGGGATTCCTTAAAGCTTACACGCAAGTGGTTACGCCCTAGATTCGGTTTATAAAACATTCAAATGATTGGCTCAATCGACATAAAAATGTATTTTTCACATTCACTTATGCTAGCTTTGTGAGATGAAGTGTTTTTTGTCCTGTTTTTTCTTCCATGAATCCTGAAGCCTAATCAGATTGTTCTCGGCTATGACTTATAAATAGTTGTTTCTCTAGCACCAACCACCTAAGAAATTAGAGTATCAATAAATCATTTGTCTCAATTGAAGAAGTAGCAACAGTCCAAAAATTTACTTTTGAAAACTGATGACACGAAATAGTTGTTCAAGAGGGTTCTCCTCCCCCTGGGCACATCGCGACAACAACTACAAAGAAAGCAAACACTTATTCCGTAACATCTTGATAAGAGTGGAACAAAAACTAAAAATATATGTTATTACATGCCCAGAAAATAGAGCCAACATGTAAAGTTTCTCTCCAGATGCGTGAAGTTTTTCTTCCTCGTCACAGCAAAATAAAGCATCATCTTCCACTTGACTCTTCTAAGCCAGCAAACCTGACCAACCCCGCTGAGCTGTATTTCTCGTAATCGAAAACCCACATCATTACTAATTTGTGCACCTTTTTCGGTTTTGAAGGATACTGCAAATATATTTCACAAATGCATGCGCATTAGTTAGCAGTCTTCGGGGTATTTTGCAAGAATCAAACTTCTATCTATTATAGTATTATATTACTAAAAAATATAAACAAGTCACCACATGCATCCACATAGATAACAAGTCACCACATATTGTTTCAAGGAGAAAATGACACATGGGTAAATAAAATTGAAATGATATCATATGTGCGTTATTTTCCACAGAAATGTTTTTAATTAATATAAGTTTGAGTATTATGTTGAAGTATTAACTCTAAAAAATGCAAGTACGACACAGTGACGAGATATATTTTTCGGCTAAATTCTTAGAGAACAAAAAAGAAAAATAATTATTTTGAGGGAGACACCCAATGACTCCAAACATGGTAATATATATAGGAAACTAGACATTATGATAATTTACTATATATCTTCTACATGGTATTTCGTGTGTCACTTTGTTCGACCTTCATATTATGACACTACCAATATCCATAACAAAAAGAATCATAATGCACTGACGGTAAAAAAAATCTACAAAGTTCAACTCAAGCCATGTTGATATATAGCTACAAATTAGATGGAACAGAAGTTTGCAACAAAGGGAAAATAACATATGACGCCACTCATTCGGAAACATATGACACATGACAATGTCTAAAATCAAACTTTTCAACTTTTGCTATTGATATGTTAGAAACATTTTTTTTGTCAGAAATATGTACAAAACACAAGTAAAAATCAATATTACTTTTTTCCATCATGGAATTTTCTAATAGTACCACATAGACATATTCATAAAAAAGTAACTTTCCATGTTTTCTACGCAGAACGTGTTAAAATCTAAAAGGACTAGCACTAGATAGAAAGAAGAAAGGACAAATCAATGGATGATATACATGTACCTTCTGACCCTCTTAGGATTTGTCTGCACAATCTCAGCCAGACGCTTCTCCCCGGTGATCTTCTTGGTCTCACTTTCTGTGAATGACCCATAGGCAAAGTCCTCCACAAGGGGATCACTGGGGTCATTCTCGAACCTGCGGCTGCTGGTGATACCATTCCAAGGGTGATGGCTGCTGCTTTCCAGCACCCGATCCTCCCCATCCCGGCACGGCGGAAGGCTTCAGCAGGTTGCTTTGATAAATGAATCGCTGGTTCTGCATCCAGCTCGATGAGCTACCGCTGTTGAAGGCATTCGTCCCCAGCTGTGAGGTCATCGAGGTCTAGTCGACGGCTTATGTCTTCACCATAGGGTAACCAGGGCCGGAGAGCGAGCTGGATATCACCGGTACCGGTCCTGGTAGGACGGTATTCATTGCGGGCGGCGACCGATACATGGGTTCCTCCTTCACCATAGATTGCAGAAGTAAATCTCAAATCATACTTTTCTAACCTTTCCTATTAACTAGATGACTCGTTGCGCCAATGGCACAAAGGCCAAGAGGGAGCCAAGTATTGTGAGAATATTTAAACACCTAAGTCAAAAACCAAATGTGGCCAACACTCCCGAATCCTCTGCTTTGAAGCCGCCTTTTCTCACCGGATCTAACATAGATACATGATTCTTCAAGAGCAAATTGCCGAGAAAATATAAAGCATGAAAGGCTTTAAGTTGTATAAATGAAACCATACCACCATATCTTCATTTAGTTTCTTTGGAAATCTAAAGGTCTAACCGGATGGTACATGTGAGAAGGTGTGAATCCACAACAAAAAACTAAACTAACTTCCAAACAAACATTTCAAGTTTGGAAGCCACAAAGAAGCAGCCCAGATCTCTCGTTGTAGTACAGGTACATGTCCTTAATCCTGCATCCACAACCCATAATTTTTCAACACCTAAATCCATTAAATCCAGCCGAAGGAAATCATGGCAGAAATATGTGTCGTGGCTTACGTCTCCAAGGACTTCTTGGCATTCTTGTGCAGGTTGGACACAGCAATCCTCGCTGCGAGCTGCAGAAGAACCACACAGGCACCTTCCTTCACCTTGCCTTTGATGCTTGGCCCTACTTTCATATTTGATGCACACCGTCTAATGCTAACAACACCAAATCTAAATGAAAATTATACGAAGTTTTAGTAGTATATAACCAAAGTGAGAGCAACAAAGAGAACATCGCATCACATAAAAGAAACATGAGTCAGTAATCATGTGAACAGAAACATATTGGGGGCATTTTATTTACCTTGAAATGTTGATTTTCCATATATCATTTACCATCAGTAGACTAAGAATGGAATAAAACAATAAGCTCTGTCCAGATAGCACAAAAGAACAACAAAATCAACTCAATCTGTTTTGTGAGCCCCAACTGACAATATTTGAAAGTTGAAAGGGTTAGTGAAAGAGGATTTTACCTTGTGTAATCCAGAAGTATATTATATCTTCTCTAGAATCATAGGTTCAGATACGTAAGGCATAATGGACTCATGAGATTTATGTACAAAAAATCCATGTACTGCTGCAAAGGAGGAGCTCGTAATGTCGTGTCTAACAAATAATTCACCATATCACAATCTACCTAATACTCCACAGCCAGTTCCACCAAATACCATGATTAAATGTTAGCTAAAGAGAATGATTCTCCTTATACAAATGTTAGCTTTTTCTGTATAATACTATCATAAAGAGAATTGTTTTTATGAATGATTCTCTTCATGAATGGTTTTTATGAAGTGATATCATTCTCTTTAGGTAACCTTGATTAAATGTTAGCTAAAGAGGATCATTCATAAAAACTATTCCATGGTATCGATAGTATTATACAAAAAAAAGAATTTTTCTTTTCATACACATAGACTAATCTAGGAAGGGGAAGTGAGCAGAAAGCATTTTTCATTAATCAACCAAGAAGTACACTGGAGGGACGATATCTAAACTTGTGAATCAGCACAAAACTGACCTTTCATCACTTGAATTTGGCTGGAGTTCAAATCCATTCAAGATAAAGGAAGTTCATATCACCTAAACAATTGCAGGCTTTAACCAAATATTATGAGACACTTTGCGGATACACCTGCAACGCTAGAGAAGAACATCATAGCAATACTCTGAATTTATGCTTCTTCATGCCACCATGGCTGACACGGATACAGTAATGGTGGCACTGGCCTCTTCCTGCCACCACATCACGGATACGGTAGGCCACATACACTGAACACAATACCATATTGGTAAGCAAGTGTATCATGGAGAAAATAGTAAGATTACAAATAGAAGCAAGAAATATTAAGAATGCAGACATATATTGGTTATTTGAGAAAAACCGCAGTGGAAACCATAAGCTCTGTTGACACATTTATGTCTCAGAACTACAATTATTTTAGTCTCTCCCTCCCTTCACTCTGCCACAATTGGCATAACAAGCTGTAGCCGGGGCGGCAGGGACGCAAGGAAAACACCAGTCGTAACTAACTCTACCATTCCCGCAAAAAAAAACTAACTCTACCATTGAAACAACACGTCAATGCGGAAACAGAAAGAAAAACTTGATCCATGAAACACAATAACATTAGCAGCTGTAACATTTAATCAGTCATGAAGCTTCGTAGATGGTTAAATGCACACTATGGTATGTACATGAAAAATATATCGAACATTAAAAAAGCGAAGAAACAAGACCTATAGTGTTCCCATTAACCATTCAAAAATTCAATCACGAATGTGTTAGTTACTTTTACAAATGGTAAAGGATGAAAGCTTAAAAAGGATCCATCAAAACATATTCAATGAAATTAGCAGCAAACCGAAATATAACGACCATGATATTTTCATAAATCAATCTTGCAAGCAAATCAGGAGAATTGCTAATGGTCCTACCTACCTAGTCCGAGAAAACGCCAAAAGTTGGTGATCCCAGAATGTAATAAGTTATTCTCTTAAAGTTTAGACCAGCCCTCACTCAATATCCCTGCAAAAATTAGAAAACTGAAAGTGGCACTGGAGTCCGAACAATTCGATCTCTCTGCATAATTGCAATACATCCTTTCAGCTGAACAGGGCATATTCCAGAGAGCCAGGATATCTTGAAAATAAACAAAAGAACACATGCAGAATGGATATTAAAGCACAGACAAATAACACTATAGTAGAACATCTAGAAGGCATTGCAATTAATAGAGAAACCTGAACATCCATCAGCTATGTCAGACCACAGTATCATGAATGAGCAGGAATACGATTTTAGTTGCACTCAAAAAATATTTATTTGGTGGAAGAATATCATATATGGTGAGTATTGTTCCGTCTTATAAACAATATCTTCTTAAGAAACAACATGTTTCTCTCAACAGAAGTGAAAAGGTAAAAGATGCAAAAATTGCAAGAAAAATATTACCTTGCATCACACAGAACAACTAAAGCAACATACTGGAATTGATGTTGCAGAGAGTCCTTCCATTGGACAAATAATTTTAAGACGGTGCGCAAAATATGGCAAACAAGCAGAGTTTTCTTGCAAATAATTTTATCTTCCATATATTTAACACATTCCTCTTTGTATCCGGCTTGCAAAGAAAAGTGTGTTCTAACAGTTTCTATAAAAATTTGAACAAATCAAAGCAAGTGCTTAATTTATTTTTCATCATCTGTTCATTGGATCCTACTCCAGCTGTAAGGAGTTTGTAAAGTATGAATCATATTTAGCCAATAACATGTCACGTATATAATAACATCTTAGGCCAACAATTCCTTTTAGTAGAGCAATATATCAGCATATCCATGATAGATAAGAAATGCAGATAGTTTTCTCATACATCAGAGCTAAAAAGTTAAATCAACAATTAATGATAAAACCGAATTCCAATAAGTATGCAAATATGCAATGGCCAGGAGCTAATTTCATTAATATTGTAATCGATTTCTGTAAAGAAAGAACCTCATCAATATTGTATTTTGATTCCCGCAGTCGTTCACTCCAGAAGTTAAGGTCCCAGTGCCAGATCATTGGCTTCCGCAGAACCAAAATCTTTCACAGAGGATTTTAGATCTTCCACATCTGCATTAAGAAAAGCAAAAACTAAAACATATGTGTATTTCAGCCTAGTTCCTAGCCTTCATAATAAGAAATATGAGAAAACTAATTGATGAAGGAGATATAATGTTGATGGATAGACCAAGCGACCACATCATGCAAGTTGCTTGTATCAGCCGAGGGCTGCCGATCCAGCGCACACGCCAATGACCGTGAGTGTGTCTGATCTAGCGTCGTGCTTACGTCACAGGTCCGCCAGGCTGACTGGCGCTCCCCGCGCAACAGGTTCCATGGCTATCCACTTCTATTCCCATGCTTATTGCTGCGTGTGTCCGCTCATGCTTGTTTTATGCATTTATGTTGGATTGCTGCTGCTGGGCTGCTTATGGTCTCCATGGTGACCATCTGGCTCGTGACGCCGCCATTTCACATCAGCAATCCCCAACTTCAGTTCAGGATTCCCACAACTATACCTCATATTGGTGAGCAACAAGAATTACTGTTTGCATATGTATACAGCAAGTGGTGCTCTGCCAATTCTGAAGCACATATATTACAGCAGCATGCGTTGGTTTGGGCATATATAAAAAATGATCACCTAGTCTACTGGATCCTAGAACCAAGAATTGGTAAGAAGCTAAGAAAGCTGGGCATGCCCTACAACACATCAGAGACAAACTAACATGCATATATCTGTACCAAAGCAGTAGGCAGGAAGCAACACAAGCATAAGCAAACAAGGACAATCTTTTTTAGGACTACATTGAAAGCAATGTCGCAAGTGAGGTAATCTTCACACAACCCATGTAATACATAAGGGAAAGAGATACATAGTTGGCTTACAATCGCCACTTCACACAATTACATGAATAAAGCATTACATCATCCAGATACAATCAAGGTCCGTCTACGGAACCAAAATAAAAGAAGAACCCCAAATGCGACAAAGGTCCCCGATCGACCCCAACTGGGCTCCACTACTGATCAACTAGAACGGAAACAACACAAAGGACAAGATCTTCATCGAGCTCCTCCTTGAGCTTGGTTGCGTCACCTACTCGGTAACATAGGCACCTGCAAACTGGTTTTGGAAGTATCTGTGAGCCACAGGGACTCAGCAATCTCGCACCCGCGAGATCAAGACTATTTAAGCTTATAGGAAGGCTGGGGTAATAAGGTGGAGCTGCAGCAAGCGACTAGCATATATGGTGGCTAACATACGCAAATGAGAGCGAGAAGAGAAGGCAAAGCACGGTCGATAAAAGTATGATCAAGAAGTGATCCTATAGCAACCTACGTCAAGCATAACTCCAACACCGTGTTCACTTCCCGGACTCCGCCGGAAAGAGACCATCACGGTTACACACACGGTTGATGTATTTTAATTAAGGTCAACTTCGGGTTTTCTACAACCGGACGTTAACAAATTCACATCTGCCCATAACCGCGGGCACGGCTTTCGAAAGTTCAAATCCCTGCAGGGGTGTCCCAACTTAGCCCATCACAAGCTCTCACGGTCAACGAAGGAATAGACCTCCACCCGAGACACTCCGATCAGACTCGGTATCCCAGTACAACAAGACATTTCGACAGGGTAAAACTAAACCAGCAACACCGCCCGAATGTGCCGACAAATCCCGATAGGAGCTGCACATATCTCTTTCTCAGGGCACACTCGGATGAGACTAGCTACGAGTAAAACCAACCCTCAAGTTTCCCCGAGGTGGCCCCGCAGGCAGCTCAGTTCGGACCAACACTCAGAGGAGCACTGGCCCGGGGGGGTTAAAAATAATGATGACCCTTGGGCGCGCGACCCCCAAGGGAAAAGAAAAGGCTAGGTGGCAAATGGTAAACCAATGTTGGGCATTGCTGGAAAAGCTTTACTTAAGGCGAACTGTCAAGGGGTTCCCATTATAGCCCAACCGCGTAAGGGACGCAAAATCTGGGAACATAACACCGATATGACGGAAACTAGGGCGGCAAGAGTGGAACAAAACACCAGGCATAAGGCCGAGCCTTCCACCCTTTACCAAGTATATAGATGCATTAATTAAATAAGATATATTGTGATATCCCAACAAGTAAATAAATATCCCAACAAGGAACGGCATCCAATCTTCACCTGCAACTAGCAACGCTATAAGAGGGGCTGAGCAAAGCGGTAACATAGCCAAACAACGGTTTGCTAGGACATGGTGGATTAGAGGTTTAGCATGGCAATTTGGGAGGCTGACAAGCAAATGGTAGGCATCGTAGCATTGGCATAGCAAAAGAGCGAGCAAACTAGCATAGCAAAGATAGTAGTGATTTCGAGGGTATGGTCATCTTGCCTGAAATCCCGCAAGGAAGAAGAACGAGTCCATGAAGAAGACAAACGGACGTAGACGAATGGATCCTCACAACCTCGACGTTATCGGAACCAACCCGAAGAAGCAAACACCGGAAAAGAAGCACACAACAAAGTAAACAACCAACACAACAACATGGCACGATGTACAATCGAGTATGATGCATGTCCGGTTTAATGAAACATGGCATGGCAAAGTGCAACAAACAACACTACAAATTAAGTGGAGCTCAATACGCAACGAGTTGCTTGTTGATGAAACACCACGACACGTTATTTAGTTTGAACTCGTTTATGTACTCAACAATATTAAATGTTGGTTAACATGGCAAGAGGGTGAAGCACAACGAAACTACCTATCTAGTCAAGTTTAAATGAGGCCGGAAGCAACAAACAACAATTCCGGTAAATCCCCATAGCATATTTTAGATTTGGTACTGTTCTGCCCTAAACAATATTTTAGAGTTGTTAAACATGCAAGATGAGTGCACCACGTTAAACTAGACATTTTTCTACCTCATTTACATATAAAGTTTATTTAATTCGGAGCTACGGTTATTTAGTTATGAAATAAAGCATTTTAGCATGGCATAGGAGCAAAATAATGCAAACATCATTTTAAACATTTCAAACATAGATGAAAGTTGGATATTATTAATCTACACGAAATTCTGAGCAAGTTCATATACAAAGTTTTTACAAAGGATGCACCGTTGATTAGTTATTAAATGCATGAAGCTAGGGGGTTATTCTGCAAAACTGCAATCTCTGGAATATTAGACAAAATCGCAGGACGAGAAAAAAAACATGATCGGGCTGAAACTGGGCAAGCCCAACAGAAAAAAATAGAGGAGGGGGCGCTGGGGGTCGGCTCACCCCTGGGCTGCGACCCGTGAAGGAGGAGGAGGCAGGCTGGTGGGAGATGGGCCACCGGAGCTGGCTGGCGCGGTGCGGAGGAGGTGGCCCGGCTGGGCCTGGCGCTGCGGCCCACGCGGCTGGCGAAGGGAGCTGGGGAGGAGGCCGAGCGAGGCCGGCGCTGGAGATGGGCCCGGGAGCGCGGCCCGAAATGAAGAGGAAGGAGGCCGGCGAGCTGGGCCAGACTCGGGCGTGGCCCACGCGGAGGCGCGGCGCGACGTGGATCTCGTACACGCTGGCGCTGGGACAAGTCAACGAAGGTGCGGTGCCGGTCTTCTCGTTCACGAAGCAGGGGATGCAGGCGGCTTGGGCAGCGAGGGCGCAGAGGAGCGGCGGCGCTGGCGGGGGCTCCTCCTGGATCCGCGCGACGAGGAGGAAGACGGGGCGCTCGTGCCCGAGCTAGCGAAGCAGGACGGCGGCGGGCTACGTCGATCCGGCCGGGGTCCAGGTCGAAGTGGCCCCATGGTGCGGCGGCCATGGCGTTCCCTGAGAAGAAGGAGAGCGGGCGGTTCCTGTCCAAGGCAGAGAGAGATCCCTGAGAGAGAGATGGATACAGAGGGAGGAGGAAGAACGAGGGAAGGAGGGTAGAGAGGGGATACGGGGTTCCACTGGTAGCCGGCGATGGCTTGCTCCGGTGGCCTCGGCCATGGCCTCGTCGGCCAGCGGGGTTGAGGAGAAGCTCGGGAAGGCTCCTCTCCCAGGAACGAGAGGATACAGGGCTCCAGGAGCGCGAGGCCCTTGCTCGGGAGGAGCTGGAGGCGCGGCGGACGAGCGCTGCTCGTGAGGTGGATCGACGGGCAGATCTGGAGAGAAGCGGGCTGCGAGGTGATTTTTTTGGATCGGGAGGATCCCGATGAGGAGGAGACAGGAAGAGTGGCGGCGCTCGGGAGGATCCCTAGAAATTAGGGATTTTGTCTGATTATATAGGCAGGGGACTAGGTAGGGACTAATCCGGTCCGTCCGATTATAATCGGGCGGTCGTAAATAAATAGGTTAGATAGCCCGAATGATAAAACGAAGATATTTTGCAGATGTTTGGGGATGATCCGGACACAGCGGTAACGACTGTCCGAGTCGGGTCCGGGACAGCTTTCGGGCGCTCGCGTGAGGGGTTCGATGCACTGTGCAGAGAGGGTTTCGGACCGCGCGATCGCATCGGGCAACTCCGGAAGCGAAGAGGGGAAGGAGGATGGACTAGGTGGGCTGTGCAAACGGTCTCGAGCTGAGAGAAGAGAAGAGAGGGAGGCCCGGCGACTGTTTCCGGAGACCGAAAACGTCCGACGTTAGACCGGCTACTATTGCCGCTATATTTTAACGGTTGGGCTATCAAACGAACTCCGAACGCGATGAAACTTGGCAGGCGGTCTACCTACACTATAATAAGACCGCACGTCAACTCTCATCCCATTCCGAGAACATTTCCGGCCACTTATAAAATACTATTCCGGACATGCCACGGGCGCGTGCAAGTGTGTCTGGGCTCAGAACGGACAACGGAAGGAACGAGGAGACCGGGACGGATGCAAGTTTTGAAAACATGATGATGCAATGCACATGATGACATGATGAAATGCAACACGCAAGCCAATGACAAGACAACAACAACGAATAACTGAACGACACCTGGCACATCGGTCTCGGGGCGTTACAACACTCCACCACTATGAGAGGATCTCGTCCCGAGATCTAGAATGGCACCGGAGGGGCAACGGAAAAGAAAAAGAAGAGGTAAAACTAAGTTGCTTCTTTTACAAATGAGTGAAACCAAAGAACCTTGCGAGGTTGAACAAATTCGAGAAAAGAATACCACGAAGGTGAACTAGGTCGAAAACACTACGTTAGAAACGAGGGACAAAGAGCATCTGCGAAAAACCTTGAGGTTGAAGGGAAGATATATATTGAAAACACGCCGGTTAAGGAAGGGGACCAAGGAAGACCAAATTCGAACAGCACTCCGGTTGAAAAGTGATACAAGCCTAGATAAGATGAAAAGAACTTGAGCAGAGGACACGACACTTTGGTTAAATGGATAAGCACGAAAAGAACATGATCTTTGACAAACGAGATGATGGGTTGAAAAGAGCAACATCACAATGACTCCGGAACGAAGGGAAACAAGATCTTGAGAGATCACGGATACAACAAATGCTAGAATGGAGTTGTTGAAAACCAACAACGAAAAGAATAATCTTGATATGGTCTTATGAAATACATCTCAAATTATGAGATGACAACCTGCCACTCACGGGAAGAAGAATTGGATTGATATGAACGAGGAGACGAGAAACTTATATCACCGGGAGGATAAATGAAGTACTTGGATCATTTACAAGCACCAAAATTAGCAACAATCCTTAGGGAAGGCTATAGGTGAAATATAACTCAAGATAATTCCAATGAAGAGATTGATGGATATAAAATATCTCATTCATGACAACATGTGAATCATGAAAACCCGAACTTAATTATCAAGAATGACATAATACCACCTCGAATGATAAGGCAGACAGAAATGCACTCCGGATAGCAAGAAGAAGAATGCTTGAACTCCTTAGAAAAGAATCTCGATGAACATTTCGAGAAGGAATATAAATCCTTGATGAACCAACATGTAGAATCTCCAAGAAGAACTCCGGTAATGAAAGGATAACGAGAAGAAAGAGAAGTTGAAAACACAAGTTGAACCCTTGCAATGGTTAGATAGATCTTTGGAATGATAATTAGAGCTTGGAACTCCGGGAAAGAAAAGATGAGCAACTCGAACTGAGAATGTGATACGATGAGCCACTCCGGAATTGAATAAACTTGATTAAACAAGAATAAGAATTATGTTATGTCTATCCTTCACCAATTAAATTGACGACAATCAACAGATTTGGCATACTACTTATTCTCGTAGAAAGGATTAAAAGAGATATATCAAAACTTGAGAAGGTCTTCAACGAACCACCGGTAGGATTGGAACAACAAATGAATTGATATGATGAACAAGGAAGAGAGATCTTGAAAGAACCACCGTAAGAATTGAAAATGATCGAAGTAGGGGTGCATCACCGGTAAGAATTAGCAAATGAACGAAGGTGCTTGAGAGGATTTAGATACATGAGAGCGCAGAGATCACGAGCCGATTAAAGATCACTTGCACGAAGCATCGGTAAAATTGAAGAACGTGAGCTGAAAACTGAGAATGAATAATATTTGAAAAGATGGATTCCGGATAAGAAATTGAGAAGACTCTTGAATTTGCTCCGGATAGTTGAAAAGAATTCTCACAATCGAAAACAATTATGAGAGGATGGCATAACGCTAGAACCATGAATCTCTGGAAGAACGGGCAAGATTTAAGAGGAACTCTTCTTCGGTCTTCAAAATTCGAGAATGACAACGAGAAACACCACCATGAATTGTTGAGGCACTCCGGAATGACAATTTGAAAGGTTGAACCAAAAATGAAAGAATTGGAAAGATCTTGGAGAAAGACATTTGACTGATGATAATTCATTCTTACGTCAAACTTTGCAATGAATTTGAGAATAACTTCGGGAAAGTTGGGAGAGTCAGGTAAGATCCTGGTAAAAGACCTGTGGGTTAGGGCCCACTCAAAAGAACACCGTTGAACAATTGCTTGAAAGGGAGGTTGCACCGGTTGAATTAAATGGCTTGAATGAGGTAACAGCCTCGAAATAGTTAGAATTGATGCGGAGTGGAAACACGAATCTTCAGAGATATCTTCAGCACTCCGGAATAACAAATAGCGAGGAGTAGAATGATAATGAGGTGCACCGGTATGAGAAGACATTGAAATGAGGAAAAAGGTATGATCAACAAAACTTGACTTGAATCCACCGGAGAAGAGAAAGGAATGAGGAATGACGAACTAGTAGAACATCTTCTTGAGAACCACCGGGTAAGAACATTGACAGAAAAGAATGGAGAAACTTCACAAAAATAAAAGGATACTTGGTAAAGAAATCTTAGTCCTTGAGGAAAAAGGGTGGGTGGGCGGGAAAAAACAAAGGCAACTTGGAGACGGATGAAACAACCACCGTTGAGAAGAAATGATAATTGGTCTTGCTGATGTTGAAGTGATCGGATCCACTTGAAGAGAAACACGCCGGTTGAAAAGGATTGACATGACAATCTCGATTGTCGAGAAGGATTGGTATTCACATCGGAGTATGAGAACACCATTTCGGAAAGGTATGGAATCAACACTTGACATTGAAGCAACTCGAATACCACAACTCAGAACAAAAACAAAGGACTGGCTTGCAGAATAAGCCGGAACAAACATATGATAGAGATTTCGTCCGAAGTTTTCGTGGTGGGGCCTACACGGGCTCGATCGTACAGCACCATCATGTACAAGGCAGTGCACATGACATACGAAGCGTCCCCGAGTCGGCATAGCCAAGGACTCTTTAAGACACAACGAGACCACTGTAAAATCGACCGTGAATAGGCGGACCACTAGACGTCGAACCCCAATTTCATATCATACATCCGTCAGAAAGATATCCTAAGAGCTACTTGAATTCCCACCTATGAAACTCCCGAAATTTTCCGGTTATGCAATCAGGTGTTGGGGATACAGGGGAAGCATAATATCTCACCCAAAACTAGCAAATCCTACATCCAGCTGTATCCATCCTTCAACACATAACCAAGAAACCTTCGGAAATCGTCTACCTCAACCTTCGAAAAGCATCCGTTATACGAGTCATGGCAATACTCCCGTACTCACCTCAGTACTGGGTTATCGGGGTTATCTCACCAACAACTGCATAAAAGATATTTTCGATGTCGGCGTACTAAACTCAGGTATTCCAGAACTGCAACGATAAAATTATGATGACAACACCTCAGAGCTCAACTCCCCGGGACACTTCCACTAAACCCCTGACAGGAGGCACCAAGACAATGTTCTCATCATAAAACCATCGGAACGATTCCAAGATACCCGCGTGATCCTAAAAAAAAATTTAGTGAAATTTGAGAAGAGAAGAATCAAAACTCTACGTCAGGATGCCTTACCAGAGCGATGAAGAGACTGGGGAGTAAAAAGAATTCCTAACTCTCCGATATATAATTCCTAAATGACTCAAAACATTTTTCTAGACACAACTCGGCCGCTAAAAACGATCAAGCAATGGGGCTCCTAAGGTCGGGGAAGGCTCTGATTACCAACTTGTAACGCCCTCGATGCGGCTATATCTCCCACGTGTCGAAGCACGACTTAGAGGCATAACCGCATTGAAAGCAATGTCGCAAGTGAGGTAATCTTCACACAACCCATGTAATACATAAGGGAAAGAGATACATAGTTGGCTTACAATCGCCACTTCACACAATTACATGCTACAACTCTTTTGCTTGGGAGCTTTTAGAGAGTTAAATTAGAGGTACTCGTACAGAAACAAGAAGAACATGCTCAAACATAAATAATAGGATAGGGGTTCAAACTTGAAAATGAATCTCCGGCTACTACAACTCTAAAAGATTGTAATAGAATAGTACTTTGCTAGGAACATGATTTATATTAATCTAATGCAAAGAACATCGAAGAGAACAACTTGGCTGGTTTTACCTTGAATAACGTGATTCCAGGAAGCACCACAGATTTTCTAGCTCCCTCAAAACGAGTCAGCATATCCAACACAGTACACTGTATCTACTCTTGCAGAAACATGAGAAGAGATTGAATTGTATTGTTCTGGTACCTCTAGGCTCATCCGTCTTAGGAAACATTGCAAAAGGTGCGATGAAATCGGACACCCTTCCAAACGTCGTCTCAGACATGGACTGGTTCTGGACCTGCACAACACAAGCATGATTTCAGGTTGTCTAAAGAAGAAGCATTTTTTTGGAGCACACAGAAACAGAAGCAAACAGGACAACAAATCCATGAATACTGGTCTAAAATGAGTGATGCGACGGCTATAAAGATGCAGACAAAATTGTATGATCGCAATCTCTGTGGGCCTGGTACTGCTGATTGCTAAAATCAATGAGGGACCAGTTTGCCAAGTTGCGCAAATAAAATCTCAAGATTCCCCAATCAACACAATAAAAGAGGCTGAACAAGCACACAAAGTAGGCATGATGTTTACTCACGATGGCTTACTGGAGCTCTCATACTTGCTCTGGATCTGCAAAACAACATTCAGAAACAAGGAAAAAGTTCAGAATCGCAGCATGAGGAACACAACATGAGGAACAACAGAGCAAAGGTAAATAAGCAGTTATGGACTTGATCTCTTGCTGCTGACCCACAGCGAGAAGTCGGTGATGTCGAGGAGCAGCAGTTGGGCCTTGTGGTAGTGCGACATAGCCTTGCTCAGGGACTGCAAGTAAGCCTCTGCAAACATGCATGAAACAACAGTTAATCAGTAATGAAGCAGAGCAGAGGTGGAAATCATATTCGTGATGGTGGCCGGAAGAAGGACTGATAGATAAGGTAGATCAGACTGCAGCAAGAAAGAAAAGAGAGAATGAACAACATAACAGCACGTAGACATTTCATCAAACACGCCAGGAGCATCGGAACGGAAGAACACCTCACCTTGAGCAGGAGTAGAGCAAAAGGAACAGTGACAAACTGAACGAACGAGAGCAGCCCCGACGATCCTGCAAGAGGAAAAGAAAGAGAAGAATCAAATCGCATAAAAAAATCGCACAAGATAGCAAGAACGGGAGAATGAGGTCGGTTTCATGAAAAAGAAGAACCTGCACCGAGCGCACCAACGATGTCCCCTGGCCGGCGGCGCCGCCTCCATGACGAACCACGACGAACTCCTCCGTCCTCCCAGCACCTCAAGCCCACCGCGACCAGCCTGCTGCTTCTTGTCCTCGTCGCCTATCTCCCCTGCTCCTTGCAACAATGGCGGCATGGGCCAGAGAGAGGAGGAGGAGAGGTGGCGGCGCGAAGATCTGCGCCCGATCTAGCATCACGGCACGTGAAGCCGGTGACTTGCGCTGGACCCGGCTGGATCGAGGACTGGCACCCCTGCTGCTACACCTCGAGCACCGGGGAGAGAAGGCGGCGGTGCGAGCGCGAGGGAGGCGAGATGGGAACGGCGAGATGGCGTGGAGGGAGAAGAAGAGGGGCTCGAGGACGGAGAGGATTGGCCCCGAGCACGCTAGGTTTTCGGGAGGGGATTGGTCCTGGCTGTCGTCGAGGATTGGTCCTGGTCAATCGGGAACAACCCACCTTCAGCCAATCATTGACCTGGGCTCCAGGAAACCCTCCCTCTGCTGGATGGCCCCCATTGGCTCATGACCCCACCCGTCATTCTCTCCTGACACAGTCTTAAACGTGAAAAACAGTGGACGGTTGACCAGCCGCCAGCAGCCAAAAAATCACTGTTGTAATTCAATCGAGCGGTCAAAAACGCTGTGGACGGTTGACCAGCCGCCAGCAGCCAAAAAATCATTGTTGTAATTCAATCGAGCGTTCAAAAACGTTGGGCGTGAGCGATGCCTCCAGTTACGCGGGTACTCTAGCGAGGTTTATAGGTTAGATATGTAAAAAAACACTTAGATTGCATAAGTAAATATTTTTTTGATCAAGTTTGCATTGCATACAACGTGTTCCACATGGTAGTGCACAAGTAATCAGTGTTACTTTTCAAATCATGGAATTTTCTAATATTTGTACTATTATATATTTCAATGGAAACATGTCCATAAAAAAGTGACTTCCTAAGTTTTGTACCAGAAAACATGTTAAAATCTAAAATGACTAGCTAGATATAAAGAAGAAAGGGCAATTGAACGTATGATATTATATGTACCTTCTAATCCTCTTAGAAGTTGTGATCTTCTTAATCTCACTTTCTGTGAATGACCCATCGGCAAAGTCCACCACAAGGGGATCGCTAGCAGCATTCTCGAACCTGCAGCTGCTGATGTGACCTCTCAAAGGGTGATTATGTCTGCTTCAAGCACATTATCCTCTCCATCCCAGATTAGGAGAAGGCAGCCGAGGGTTGCTTTGATAAAGGAATGACTGCTCCTGCACCCAGTTCGAGCTAAAGGGACGTGTCAAAAATAGTCACAACCACATCTAACATCGATGGCAATGATGGTCATCCTGGTAGCTTAGGCGGATACCTAATAAGGCCACACTTGGGATCGATGTAATTTAAACATAGGTGTTTAACTCATATATGTATCTTACAGGCGACTGTGCAATTTCTGCCCGGAAACAAAACGACAGGCTAAGGCGAGTATTTTTTTACAGGGGTATTTAGAAGGGAAAACGATAATCCAAACAAGGCTTAAGAGTGCCAATAATCCGACTTGACGCTGCAGGTTGAGAGAGCGCGAAGGGGGCTAGGGAGGTTAGCTAGAGACAAGATGGCGAGCTAAGACGGAGGGGAGGGGGCAGCAAATAGGACGACAAAGTGGGAGTGATGGGGAGAGAAGAGTAGGCAGCAATGGGGAAGCGGCGGGAGGAAGAACACAACCCGTGGGCAAGAACAAGGGGTGCCTTAAAGCTTACACACGAGTGGTTACACCCTAGATTCGGTTTATAAAATATTCAAATGATTGGGTCAATCGACATAGAAATATATTTTCTCATTCAGTTATGCTAGCTGTGAGATGAAGGGTTTTGGTCCCTTTTTTCTTCCATGAATCCTGAAGTCTAATCAGATTGTTCTCAACTATGACTTATAAATAGTTGTTTCTCTATCACCAATCTCCTAAGAAATTAAAGTATCAATAAATCATTTGTCTCAACAGAAGAAGCATCATCGGTCCAGGAAAATATTTTTGAAAACTGATAACACGAAATAGCTGTTGAAAAGGGTTCTCCTCCCCCTGGCCACATCGCTACAGCCATTACAAAGAAAGCAAACACTTATTCTGCAACATCTCTCGACAAGAGTGGAACAAAAACTAAAAATATATGTTATTACATGCCCAGAAAATAGAGCCAACAGGTAAAGTTTCTCTCCAGACGCGTGGAGTTTTTTCTTTCTAGTCACAGCAAAATAAAACATCATCTCTCACTTGACTCTTCTAAGCCAGCAAACCTGATCAGCAGTCCTGATGAGCTGGATTTCTCGGAATCAAAAACCCACATCATTACTAATTTGTGCACCTTTTCCGGTTTTGAAGGATGCTGTAAATAGATTTCACAGAAGCACATGTACATTAGTTAGCAGTCTTCAGGGTATTTTGCAAGGATCAAACATCTATCTATACATTATTATATTATCAAAACAAAATACAAAAAAGCTACCACATGATTCCACATAGAATAACAAGTCACCACATATTCTTTCAGGGAGATATGATATTTGTGCTGTTTTTCCGCAGCAATGTTTTTAACTAAGACTTATTTGAGCGTGTTATGTTGAGGTCTCAACTCTAGCAACAAAAAAAAATACAAGTACGACACGGTGACGAGATATATTTTTTGGCTAAATTCTTAGAGAACAAAAAAGACAAAATAATTATTTTGAGGGAGAAACCCTATGACGGTAAACATGGTAATATTTATGGGAAACTAGACATTACAATAATTTACTATATATCTTCTACATGGTATGTCGCCTGACACTTTGTTCGACCTTCATATTATCTTACATACCAATATCCATAGCAAAAAGAATCATAATGCACTAACGATAAAAATCTACAAAATTCAAATCAAGCCATGTTGATATATAGCTACAAATTAGAAACATTATTTGCTATTGATATGTTAGAAACATTTTATGTCAGAAATATGTAAAACACACAAGTAAAAATTAATATTACTTTTTTCATCATGGAATTTTCTAATACTACCACAGAGACATATTCATAAAAAAAAGTAACTTTCTATGTTTTGTACCGGAGAACAGTATTAAAATCTAAAAGGACTGGCACTAGATAGAAAGAAGAAAGGACGAATCAGTGGATGATATACATATATGTACCTTCTGACCATCTTAGGGTTTGTGTGCACAAGCTCAGCCAGACGCTTCTCCCCAGTGATCTTCTTGGTCTCACTTTCTGTGAATAACCCATCGGCAAAGTCCTCCACAAGGGGATCACTGGCGTCATTCTCGAACCTGTGGCTGCTGGTGTTACCATTCCAACGGCGATGGCTGCTGCTTCCAGCACCTGGTTCTCCCCAACCCAGCACAGAAGAAGGCATCAGCTGGTTGCTTTCATGCGGTAATGGCTGGTTCTGCATCCAGTCCGATGAGCTACCGCTGCTGAAGGCATTCGTCCCCAGCTGCGAGGTCTCCGAGGTCCAGTCGACGGCTTCTGTCTTCACCATAGAGTAACCAGGGCCGGGGAGCGAGCTGGGTACTGGTGGGCTGGTATTCATCCCCAACGGCGAGCAGTCCACAGGTTCCTCCTTCACCCTAGATCCAGCAGGGATGGGTAGCGAGCTGGATGTCACCGGTACTGATCCTGGTAGGATGGTATTCGTCGTGAAAGGCGACCAGTAAACGGGTTCCTGCTTCACAATAGCTTCGTCAACGGGTTCTTTCTTCACCATGGCTTCAGCAACGGGTTCCTGCTTCACCATTGCTTCAGCAAGGATGGGCAGTGAGCTGGATGTCACCGGAACTTGTCCTGGTGGGATGGTATTCGTCCCCAACGGCGACCAAGACACGGGTTCCTGCTTCACCATAGCTTCAGTAGGGATGGGTGGTGGCGAGCTCGCTGCAGCGCTGGTGCTGGTGTTGTTGTCTGTGTCGTTGTAGTCACTGGGGGAGTTGATCACAGCGTACGTGCTGGCCAAGTCGGCGCCGTCCAAAAGCGAGATGTACGCCATCTCATCGAATCCCATCATCGTCTCCATAGGCCGGAGGGAGATGGCCGTCGTCTGCATAGGTGGCGGCAGGGGTGGAACTGGAAGCGCGTCCTCGTGCGTCTGCCCGAAGACGCTGGCCGTGCTCTGCGGTGCGGACAGAAGCAGGCCAGACGCAGACGACGCCTGGTTGACGGACGAACTGGACAACGGCGGCGTCGTGTACGCGGGCGGCCACACCACGGGATGCAGATGACGCCTGGTTGCGTGAGTGACGGGCGGCCACACCACGTCGAACAAGCTTCCGCTTCCGCCTCCGTTAACTCCACCGCCCGACGTGGGATCCAGCTCCTCCGGATGCGACAACGGTGGCATCTCATAGTCGGAGGACCCGGAGAGGTTCTCCTGCCACTGCGGGAAGGCGCTGCCGCCGCCGCCGCTCGATCCGGAAATTTGATCTGCGAGCGACGGTGGAGCCTGATCCTGGAAGTAGTAGGAGTAGGACGACGAGGATCCGTAGATGCTCTGCCAAGAGGCGGAGCTTCCCTCAACGTTGCCGGCGCCACCTCCGGACCCGTGGGTTTCAGGGAGCAGCGGGGGTTGTGGCTGGTGGGACGACGACGAGCCGGCTTCCCGCCCGGATCCGGCGGACAACGACGGGTGCGCGTGAGAGGCGGAGCTCCCTCCAACGCCCCCGGCTGCACCGCCGGACCCGAGGGTTTGAGAGAGAAGCGGCGGAGATGGTGGCAGCTGGTAGGAGGAGGACGACGAGCTAGCGGCTCCCCATCTGGATCCGTGGGCAGAGGACTGGGGGGCGAAATGGGTGGCGGTCGGGCTGTACTGGATTGTGCGGCGGAGGGAGGAGCTTTCGGGGCTGGAGGTGCGGCCAGGTTGGAGGTGGAGCGGCGGGAGTTGCCGGCGGCGGCTGGCGGAGCCGTCCTGGTTTTCCATCGATCGGGATCGAAGATTCGAAGCTCTCGGCGCTAGGGTATTGGGGAGGAGGAAGGGTTTTGCCGGCGGCTAGATGGAGGGTGCAATGAATCTGGGCTTAGTAGATGGACGCGCTTTTATACACGGAGAGCATCGGCGGTCTCGACATGAACAGAAATGGAAAGTAGCGGGAACCCTGAGAGTGCGAGTAGGGTTTGGGATTCTCCTTGAGTGAGGGGTGATGGGCTGCCGGGCCTTTTTCTCTTTGTGCATCCAGCCCATGCGATGTAGCTGTTCATTTTTCTAATATGAAAAAAGTTTTTTCCATTAACCATTGGCATATTCCCTCAAAAAAAAAGTTAACCATTGGCATATGATAAATCACTTTTTTTAGACGGCATATGATAAATCACTTGACATTCCACAGAGTACGAAATCTTGTGATGATAAAAAAATGGAATCTTGTACCATTCCATGTCAAAATAAATAAAAATCTTGTACCTTTGAGGAAAAAGAAACTTGCCACCGGCTCCATTTGAGCACCATAGCTTGCAAGTACACGGGAACCACGGTTACACTATGTGATAGAGAAAGCAACTTTGTACTCCATCAAGTTTGTAAGGAGAAGAAATTTCCATCACAGAAGATGAAGTCGTGCCTCTCCAGCTAATTAATAATGAGCATTGCTCTGGAAGGCATTGTGAAGTACCTAAGCGTCGGTCTCTTCTAGGTTTTCTCTAGTAACTTCAATCTAGGGCTCCATCCATGCCTCTGTAGCTTCGTGCTCCCTCAACAAAGGGCATGTGGTCAGGAACTTGAAGATTTGATGAACAAAATGGGGTTGAAGCAAGATGATTTTGATGATACCACGCTCGAGGAAGAAGAGCCAATGTCGGCGGAAGCTACCCGGTGGCTTGTGGTGCCTAGGGTTCACACCATCACTGAGTATAACCAACTTTGGTCCTATGAGAACATGAGATCAGCCTAGGATCCAGCGCATGAAGTCCACTTTCGACATTTTGATGAAAACATGTATGCTCTTAAAGTATGCGCGCCTTGCTGATTGGGTGAAACTTATGGAGGGTGGACCATTGTCTTTCCTTGGCAAAGTTCTGTTGATCAAGATGTGTGGTGGATTTTCCAAGCCTTCTACAATTGAGATAAAGCGTCCGCATGTATGAATTAAGATCTACGACCTCTCGGGTCGTTCCGGTACCTCATTGGCAGACTTGCATGAAAGCTTGGGAAAGTGAACTCCTTGAGCCAATTTGGGAGATTTTGAAGGCAATTTCTATTGTATACGGGTGAAGATTGATGTGAAGGAGCCATTGAGGCAGGCGGGTTTGATCACATGGGGTTTTGGGCAATCGCCAAATTTCTTAGTTAAAGTATGAGTAAATCTCAGACTAGTACATCTTGTGTAATTCTTTGGATTACATGCATAATAAGCATGGAGAGGGGTGTACAAGGACAAATATTTGGATAGGGACCTCTTAACTGACCTTGGTTGGCGTGGTGTGACCCTGGTTATGGGATGGCCGTGGCTCATGGAATATTAGGCTTCTCAATCAGATCTTTCCCCTCAGTTTCTTTTATTTAGCATATTAGGTCGCATGTTACGACAAGTCTAACTAACAACTACTTTATGAATATGTATTGATGTAACATAAAATTGATGTCATTATATTTGTATTCCAAAGTACTGCTTTATGATTATGATTTTGTATCACAAAAGTTACATATTAATAGTGCAGTTGTTGGTCAAAGACTTGTCCTAACATGCGACACAATATGCAAAGTAAAAAAATGATGGGAGTAGAAGAATTTGTCAAGTTTTTTCCAACACCTCGTCTGGGCACAGGAGAGAAGCAGAGTCTTCTCGGTCCAGAGCGCATACAATCTTCACTACTTGGAGCTTCACCAAGCATCTTCATGTGCATCCAGCATGGCACCGGATGGTAAGCGCGTTGTCCGGCGGCAATTTGGAGGTGCCCTGCCGCATTTTGTGTGTGGAAATTGTCTATGAAAGGAAATCTTGAATACTATAGGCATGTGTCCATTTGTGGTGTAACGAGAGAACACATTTTAGGCCTTCTACATGTTTCCGACAAAAAGGAAGCTATGGCAATCAATGACAGATGTTTGGCACCTTCCGGATGTTGGTTCACCAGTGAACACTGGCTCTGAGTGGCTTCTCTGTATCGTATGTGATCTCCGGAAGATCGAGCAAATGATGTGACTACACTTTGGCGCACATTTCATATCTGAAATGAGATTGTTCATTACAAAGCTCCCCCTCCTACTAAAGCTTCATGCCGCTTCTTGTGCTGTAATCTCAGTTCTCTACTAGGCCCAGCTCAACATCGGATGCTTGAGTGCTGTTGTCAGGAGCCATGGAGTTATATAACATGGTCCTAATGTTTCACCGAGGGGCAGCCTCGGCAAAAGTTCAGCTGATTGTACGAAGGAAGTGTGGATCCCGCCAGAGTCGGGCGGGTAAGGTTAAATGTTGATGGTTCATTCTTGGCCACTGATGGAATGGCTTGCATTAGCATGGTTCTACGTGTTGACTTGGGCAGAGTCATATTCACATCTCGCCGTCAACTCTTGACATGACATGCATGATGCGCTTGAAGCAGACCTCTCGACATGTATGGAAGGCACTGCACTAGCTAAGCAATGGAGTATCTGGCAATTGATTGAATATGAAAGTCTGGAGGCTGTGAATCTCATTAATGGCAAAGTCCATGGATCAACCTAGATATGCATACTTGGTGCATGAAATTAATGACTTGTTAGAAGGTGATCACATGCCTTGTATTACTCATTTTTGGCATAGCGTGAACTTGATTATTCATTTAATGAAAACATTAGACATTTAGAGGGTTGCAATATCATCTAGCTTAGGTTTGCACGACAAATGTTGAGAAGCTATGTCGACGTGATTGTATTTGAGTAATACAAGTATCCACCCGCAAAAATAGTGCATCCGAAAATAATATTTTATTATTGTTGCCCAAAATGCAACTTATGATTGTCTACGTCTTCATGATGTTCTGCAAACTTTTCCACAGATATTGTGATTAAATTTAGGGGAAAACAAAATTTGAAACACTATAAGATGTTAATGTTTTATAGGTCATGTAAAATATGGTGGTCCAAAATATAGAAGCGGGGACGGAAGGGAGGCAGACAAGGGGTGATTGGCGGGGCACGAAGTACGAACAAAAAACATCAGTGAATTGTAGTAAAATAAAATGAATTTAAAATAATAAGCTTTGAAGATGGCAACAAACATGAATAAAACAAAAAAAACTCAAGCATACAAATTTGAACATTCCAAACCAATATGTGTATTATATATTTTATATTGAAGTTTACATTAAATAGACTAGATCCATCAGGTCAAAACAAAATAGATTGATAATTTTTGTTGTTGAAAGTAGCAAATGAAGCATTGATCCTTAATGTTATCTATATATCTTTAATTTGTATGTTAACTGCTAATGTGGTGCATTTAGAACACACACTTTTAGGACATCTTGTTTGTAAGTTCTATGTATAAGTGACCAATACTACCATCATTTATGTTCGTGACACACACAAACATTTGGATCTCCACTGATCGCACCACGTACACAGCATTTGGCTCCATGTATTAAGAGGATAAATTAAGAGGCTGCCATCTGGGTCCCATCGGTTTTGACAAGTTGGCCCTATACTTGTATACACGCGGGTCCCCATCTATCACATCGCATATGCAACATTTGGCTTCATATATTGAGAGGCTGACATCAAGGACCCGCCGGGTCAAAGCTACTCATGACATAGTCATCAAAGTGAAATTGACAAGATAATTGATCTTAGTTGTATGATGAAACTTCTCGTCATAGACGTGACCTAATTTATGTCCAGACATCTGTCAAGTGTAGTGTACCAACCATCCTAGAAGTTCTGAGGCAAAGCCCACTTCATATCTACTAGATTGGGATCGCGCCCTGGCGCGAGGGTGCCGGTCCCAACGTTTTGCCGAAGCATGTAACACTGTTATTAGGAACCAAGGTATAGCATTTGCACTTATACAGGATAATAATAAAGCAAAGAAACATTCAATCATGATAGAAGTAAAACACATGGAGCTCAATATCGACATCAGATTATAAGGCAGGATCAAGCCCAGTGCGTTCATAGGACCACAAAAGCTAGCCACTCGACATGAAGTTCGATACCAAAAGCGAGAATACATAAGAGGTAATAAGAACAGAAACATAATAAAGGAGAGTCAATTATGGAGGCATAACCACTAAGCATACTAATAAGTGGCGTAATTCATCTGCCTTATCAATGTACTTCATAGGCACCACCTCACATGAACATGACACAAACAAACTATGAGAGGTTGCCGATGGAGCAGCGACAGGGGAGCCAATCATTGAGAACCTCCATAATGTCTTGCGATGCTTGCCATCCTGTATAGCCACCTCTTTCTTCATATTTTGGAGCCTCTTAGAATATATAAATGGTATAGATGCCCTGTCAAGGAAAAATATATCGATACAGACTGTGTTTTTGGGGATACCAGCGTTTCTATCATACTATTACGACCAAAAAAACATGCCATAGAAAATGTAGCCTCCAACAACATGAGCCATCACAAGGATCAGGCACCTTTTCACACATCATTCTGGCCATATTAACCACAGCTAGTATCAATTTCATGCACCTTGACCAGATATGTGCACTACAACCAATGTAACTGAAAATGAAGCAGAAAGAGACACCTAATTTTCCGAGGTGGCATTACCTTGTTCTGCAAACTATAATGGCCAGTCTGGTTTGAGAAGTGTTCAAGATTGTTCTGTAAACTCATGCAAGCCTTCCTACTCCACTGAAGTATTAGGAAGTTTTGAGGATCACCGCGTAAAAAACTTCTCCATGTTAATATGTTATTCTCTCTCCTAGTTAAAAAGCTGTCTCAAGTATCTTAGCATGATCCAAAATGTCTGAATAAAATATTTCTCAAACTGGGAACAAGAAAACAAGGTTTGATTACGACAAAACATTCACCAACATAGACACAAAGTGCTCCCACTGGGATATATTGGTATGGAACAACAAGTTTCAGCTTGAAAAAAAAAAACTTAACATCAGCAAAACAGCTATGTGGTGATATTCACTTTTAGGCATGCCATGCAAAAGGATAACCTACATCTTGATAATCGATTGAATAGATAAACTACGCGGTACTAAAGTTACTATAGAAAGGGTAAAAGGAAACGTATAAAATCCTAATCAACTAATTCACATTGTGGCCATGCTATGAGTGGAGGTGCATGTACGATACTTCCAGGACAAATGAGCACACAGGAAATATAATGAAATTCGGGGACATATATAAATCATCGTACAGAACCCTGACTTCCAGTCAATCAACACAAAATTCATATACACTAAAATGTCACTATACTTGCAAAGGGAGACAAAGCACCATTAGAATCACATAAAGAGCTCACCTCAGAGACCATCAGTACCTTGCACGACAACATGCTGCATCCTACACCATGTTGTGGAAGGAGAAACCAGAGAGTAAGGCCAGTTTCGGAAGGTACTCAATCCCCACTCCAGTCCATTATATTTATCCAGTGAGTGACCTCCTATATGGCTCACAATTATGGTCACAATCTATAAAAATGTAAGCCATCAGTAGAAGTAGTTGACAGTAAACTGTAAGCATTAATCAGAGAACTATTCTCGGCCGGTCCAACTAAATGCATGTTTTATCAATGTAAAAACAGAAACACATTTTCCATATATCATCACGTAGACACACACCATAATCATGAGGTAGTAGTGATGGCATGTTCCGACAGGCGGGAAAACATAAACAAAAGCAAGCATTTACGCTAGCAAAACTACATGGCAATGAAAGCAGAGCTAGTTATAGGACATTTGTTCTAATGGCAGGAGTCCATAACAATATAGTTATTTCAGGTCATATCAAATCCAAACCTGCACATATTTCTAATATATGTTTTTAATCTATGTAATGTATTATATTTGATGGCTAATCTTCCGTGCAGACTACATAAAACTGAATCAACAGTGAGAAGGCAAAGAAAGACTCATATCTGCTATTCTTTGATCCCTACCACCTTACAAAGTCTGATCAATTGGTTGTTATTGTGGCCCTATTATCCGTAGGAAAATGTTCCAGAGTAGGCTTGGGAATGAGCTCAGGATGGAAAAGACTTCCAATTTTGTTAAAAGGTGCTAAATACTTGTAGTTAATAAACAACAGTCCCTGCAAAGAGGTGGTCGAAGATAGAGCACGACAAACTGGCCAAAATAACGAGCACCTGTAGACAGCGGACCAACCTGCAAGGAAAAAAAAGGAAAAGGTACACCATGGATGAGCTGCAGTTAACCAGAATTTAGACGGTCCAAAATAAAACCATGGATGAGCTGCAGTTAACCAGAATGAGAGGGGGGGCTCACCACAATTGTGTTGGGTGGGAGTTGAAGAGGGAGGTAGGGATGTTTACCTGCTCCTCTCAATGATATCAGATATAACCTTTCATCTCAATGTTACATGCAGAATGAGATACAAAAAGAACATGTAATATACAAAAAAGGGAATGCAGCAACAGCGGAAAGAAATGCTAAAAGGGAACATAGAGCAGAAAACCAACCCAAAATGCAAGCAGAATCTTTAGAAGGGAACATAGAGCAGAAAACCAACCCAAAATGCAAGCAAGAATCCTTAAAAGGGAAAATAGAGCAGCATGAGCATGAGGCATAGAAAAATGGGGTCACCTTAAGATCAAGAATCAGTGGCCCTCTCCCAGTTCAAATCAGAAGGATAGAACCACTATATAAATGGGGTCGCCTTAAGATCAAGAATCAGTAACCAGCAAAGGAAGAATGCACCTTTTTGGGATTTTAAAGTAGCAAGACATTAAAAGTTCTCTTTTGCCTTCAATACTACACACATTAGGGGAGGTAGCTGCAGTTTTATTGCATAGTGGGCTCAGATTCGCCTTTTCTCGATCATATAACCTATCCCCATCATCTCTTATCACCAGATCAATTTGTTTACACAATGGAGCTGCCCTGGTTATCACTCAACAAGAATGACCATCCAAGGACAGGTCAATAGGTATCACAGGATCAAAAAGGATTTTAGAGACAACAGGGAGGATCCAACTTGATACCCACAGGTGCCTTGATTGCTCAAAGGCACGCTTATTCCAGCCACAGTTAATCATCATCGCCCTAGCACGAACGCCAGCCACAGACAAAGCGAAATGGCGAGAATTCTCCCGGCGGGGCAGGCTATTTACGCGCGGTGGCACGGTCGAGGTGAAACTGTTCATTCCAGCAATAACTATTTTTTATCCGACGAACGAGGTCGTTCCAGGGCTCGATTCGACGGCTCAGATTGCATCAAGCGCTTCGATCCAACGGCCAGGAAGCCCAAATCGCTGAGGAGGCTGGAGGCTCATTGGCATCCTTATTTCTCGATGGCCATGTCCCATACAGTAGCCGAAGCAGAGGAGCAGGTGGAAGATGGAGCTCACCGAGGGAGGTTGTAGTCGAGGCAGTACTCAGTGCACGCCGGGGTTGCGCGTGAACGCCGTCCAACCGGCAAGGAACCACGTCGGAGTTGTGCCTTGCACCGTCCCGCCGACGAGCACAAAAGCACCAAAAAACCTGTATAAGAAAGGCATCGTTATTTATCAGAAATAATTAAGAGTGTTTCTTCCACCGCTATCACAACATCCATGTTTTGCTTTTGAATTCAGAGGTTGTATCCAAACAAATAAAATCTATAGGTAACTATATTTAGAAAAAGAAACCTTGAGACTTGATTTAATTTTAGAAAAAGAAACCCGAATCAAACAACCCAAAAAGAGGTAAGAATTGGGAGGAGTTCACATGAAGAGGTGCAAGCAGAGAGAGGATATCATAAAAGGTTGACACCTGTAATCACCAAATGGATGCAAGCATTTCTAGCCATAAGGCAGGTGATAATAAGAAGGGTACTTGAAGTTACAAAAGGCTCAGGACATGAACTAATTTAGTCCCAACCTGCAGCTCAGTTATCCCCATCAAACTGATGGGGTGCTACCACGAGGAACTCGAAGCAAGCGGGTACAACTAACAATAGGAAGTCGAGCGTAACAGCAAGCACCGAATCAACTGAATTCAGCAGGCTTTAATCCACAACTGGACTGTACACCACGCACGCACACCTACCAAATCGAATCCAATCATTATAATACACAGATCATCGCAGCCTAAAAAACCTACAAGGGCACCTCGCAGGTTGAGAACTAACAGAATCAAGCTTGGAAACAACTTAATTAAGCAGGTTCAAGGACAGTAGAATTCATGGCACATCTCCAACTTACCGACATGTAACTTTTCTATCATGCAGTTGTCCCAAATAAATGTTTCCATGAACAATATAATTACACAAAGATGCAAAAATAAATAGGAAAGGTGGCGTAACAGTAAGCACCGAATCAACTGAATTCAGCAGGCTTTAATCCACAACTGGACTGTACACCACGCACGCACACCTACCAAATCGAATCCAATCATTATAATACACAGATCATCGCAGCCTAAAAACCCTACAAGGGCACCTCGCAGGTTGAGAACTAACGGAATCAAGCTTGGAAACAACTTAATTAAGCAGGTTCAAGGACAGTAGAATTCATGGCACATCTCCAACTTACCGACATGTAACTTTTCTATCATGCAGTTGTCCCAAATAAATGTTTCCATGAACAATATAATTACACAAAGATGCAAAAATAAATAGGAAAGGTGGATATACCTCAATCCCCACTAAGCTGCCAAGATATGCCACACCCTTGATAACTGAAGATGCATTAGTATAATATGTACTGTAATAAATAGGAACAAAAATTCTTCCACGTGACACAGAGCAATTCTATCAAATTCTCTTGCCACAGGACACAGAGCGACTCTATCAAATTTGCAGGAACGAGAACTGCACAAATCATTGATCGAATCTGGTATTGCAAATGCACATTCAGTCCAAAAAGATATGTACCTCAGGTTCCCTAAGCGGATCGGCACGGCCGTTGAGGTCCTGTGATTGAGCGTCGGCGGAGCAGCGCGCTCTTGCACCGTCAGCAACGCCTCCATGCGGCTGAGCGTGACGGCGAGTTGCCTCTGCACCAGCCGGCCGCGCATGAGCGCCTGCAGCCACTCGATCCCCCGCAGCGCCTTCAGTGCCCGCGAGCAGAAGCACGTGCCGGCTTGACGCAGCGCCAGCGCCATTGGGGGTCAGCCTCGACCCGCAGGACCGTCGCCACCGACGCACCGATGGGGGCCGTGCTGCTCCCGTCCGGCCCTGCAGACTGCTGGCTCGGAGGAATCGATCCCGCGAGGGGCGAATCCACTGGCCACGGGAGAGAAGGGTGAGGGGATTGGGAGAAGGTGGGGCCCTACAGCGATGGGGAGAGGGTGGGGGCGCGGTGGCGGTGGCGGTGGTTGTGGACGACGGCGACGACGCGGGGGAAGTGAGCATCGGGGGTTGGGCGGGCAGGACGAAGGAGTG
>NC_041381.1:619625166-619671067 GCF_002162155.2 Triticum dicoccoides
GCGACGACGGCGATGTGGGCGGGAGGAGAGGAGGCGTGCGAGAGGGGAGGCGAGGGGAGGGGAGGGGAACGAGAGAGAGGGAGAGGAGGCGCGCGGGAGGGGGAGGGGAGCCGGCTAGGGTTTGCCTCCACGGGAGCCGGCCCTTTTATACCCCGGGCGAGTGAAATGACGAAAATGCCCCCGGCGGGGCAGGCTATTTACGGGCGGTGGCACGGTCGAGGTGAGACTGTTCATTGCAACAGTAACTAATTTTTATCCGACGGACGAGGTCATTCCAGGGCTCGATCCGACGGCTCAGATCGCATCAAGCACTTCGATCCAACGGCCAGGAAGCCCAAATCGCTGAGGAGCCGGGAGGATCGTCCGAATCCTTATTTCTCGATGATACAACGGGTCACAGTCCAATGACAATTTTTCAGACTTCGTCGTAGATTATTGTCAACTCAGTTGAGCATCTAATGAAACAAATATATTCATCATAGATGTGCTCACATCTATGATGAATTTTCTCGACCATCGGGTCATTTCGTCATGGATATCACTATTTGTTTTTGTGATATGCATATGAGAACAAGCACCGGGAATGGCATGGGATAACCATAACCATTGGCGTTCTGACCTGTTACTCTTAAATGGCATGGGATAACCATAACCATTGGCGTTCTGACCTGTTACTCTTAAATGGCATGGGATAACCATAACCATTGGCGTTCTGACCTGTTACTCTTAAATGGCATGGGATAACCATAACCATAACCATTGGAGTAGAAGCCAACAAAAAGGGAACATGATGCATGATGTCCACGTGAAATGTGTGATATCATCAAATCTAAATTTATTGCGAGATGCTCCTGGCATGTATTCCCACTAAAAGTAGTGTGAATAGATGACAAATGAAATGTAAGTAATGGAACCTACCATTTAACTAGTAGCTTAACATAATGATACTGGTGCACACATAAAATCTAAATTATCTAATGATTCTTATCCAACTACTCGCTCCGTTCCAAAATAGATGACCCAACTTTGTACTAAGTTTAGTACAAAGTTGGATCATCTATTTTGGAATAGAGGGAGTACCTAGTAAGGGGTTCGTTTATTCACTCAGGGTTTTTTTGCTTTCATTTTTTAATTTTATTTATATTTTCAAAATATTCTAAATACATATATTTCAGAGAAATTTAAGCATTCGTCGTGCATTAAAAAATGCTCACGTAATGTAAAAAAATATTCATGCAAATTTAAAAAAATGTTAGTACCAACCAAATTCATGACATTAGGAAATGTTCCCCTGTTTCAAAAAAATATGTTTGTGACTTTAAAATAAATGTTTAAACGACCATTCAAAAAAAGTTAATAACATTTTACAAAAAATGTTCACGTGTTGTAAAAATATGTTCACGACATTTTTGTAAAAAATGTCAATAGAATGTGAAAAATGATGTTTACATCATTTACAAATAAAAAAAATGTCTGTAACATGTTAAAGTTTCAAATGTTTCAAAAAATATGTTTGTGATATTTTTAAGAATATATCAATACAATTTAAAAAATGTTCACATTTAAAAAATGTTTGGTACCATTCATAAAATGTTCAACATGTATTCGAAATTGTTTAACATGTACTCAAAAAAATATTCAAACACAAGTATTTGAAAAACAATTATACAATGTAAAAAATATTCAAATAAAATATGTGTACCATTCAAAAAACTTCACCGTGTATTTGAATAATGTTTAACATGTATAATGTTTTTCAAAAAACAACTATTTGGAAAATAAACACATGATATATTTTTAAAATGTTCAACTTGCATCAAAATATATTCCATGTATATACAAATAGTGTACAGCATGTATTGAAAAAATTAGACATGTATTCAAAAAGAAAAAGAAAAATAATATGGTAAAAAGGAAAAAGAAAAGAAAGAACAGAAGAACATAGGCAGAAAAAAATAAAAGGAGGAAAGTATACTTTCCAACTGAAATGTCCTCTTACGCATCAAATCGCGGATAAATCACCCCAGAGTTCTTCTTACTGGATAAATCGGACCCTGAGTGGTTTTGCTCCGAAAAGCATACCGCATGGAAGGTTCTAAAACCGGTCGATACTGGTTTGTAGAACCTTCCCAAAACCGGTTTAATGGCCGACCCACTAAGATGTGAGCAACCCCAGAGGCCGAGGCCAGGGCAAGCGAGATATTGGTTGGTGATTTGGGTCCATCTATATCTCAGTCGACAGAGATTTTCTTTAAGCAGAATAGTGCAGGCAGTTACATTTTTGTGTAAATAAAATTACACTTTTCTAAATCAAATGAGGCGTACAGAAATCAGACGATTGAGACCTACTAACAGGACATATATCCTTGTCCAAGAAATGATTTTATTCCAAGGTTTGTTTGTTCAGACCAGAGTATGTATATAACGAACTCCTTCATATCAGCAGTTACTCACTCGGTGACTGTGAACGGTGAGCTGAGTTTCAGAAGGCAATTGTATACCAAATTTCACATACTTTACCCATCCAATCATCCAACAAAAAAGGCAATAATGTTATGACCGAAAATTATGCTATAAGTTTCAGAAAATGGTGGCTTTCCTAATCTCTAATTCTTTGTTGACCCATCCAACGAAACTGACATTGTTATAACAGAAGAAAAGTACCTGTTTTTTATTCAGAGGTCAACATGGTGGAAACTTGATGCCACATGTTTCCATTTTTCTTCCGTTCTTTCCAACACATGCCCAATCTGACGGTGATTGTGTCCGCCCACTGTGCTCTTCTTTCAACCGGTGTTTTCATCTTGTTAGCCTGAACTCCCCAGACCGTCGTTGGCCATGCTGTCATCTACAAGAAAACTGTTACCAGCATCATGCTTGGAAATGCCAGGAGCAAGCAACTGCAGGGTACCATCTGCATCCGCGGATCCTCGCCAATGTCGAGGGTACTTGTCCTGCCTCTGAGCTGCACAGCAATTTCATGCAAATGATTCGGACCTCTCAAGTAACTGGAAACAGTCCCAAACGATATTAGTACTAGCAAGATATATCAACTTTGTCCAAAAATTGAAAATATAGTCTGCAGAAATATCAATAAGTAGGTAACCCCACATGGACTTTATTCAAGGGTTTGCTTCCTGAGATGAAGAGTATACAAGACTCTGAGTGATTACAAACAAAGCTACTAGTAATTAGGGAACCCTACAGAATGAGCTACTGGGTTCCGGTGTACTCCATCTAAGATCGATCGGTCTAGAACCAGATCAACTTAAACCAAGCACCAACATTCAGAACAACATGCAAGGAAGCCTGATACATACCAATCTGGTAAGCCATACATAACTAATCGAGTATACAAGAGGAGAACTATGGTGTGGTGTTCTTGTGCCGCACAAACTCACAAGCATAGACGTAGTTGTAGTATGGTGGTATGGGAGACCTCCAGCCCAAGATCTCAAATTTTCCCAGCGGCACGGTGCTCCATGTCCCCAATAGAACATCCCCGAGTATTATCCTCGGAACTTCGCCCTGAGCAGCATGCCCTTTTTGGTAAATATCATGTAGCACAAAGAGCTTAAGATCCTCAGACACTTGTCGTGTTTGAGCAAGGCTCCAAACGTACCGAGGCTTATCCTCGTCAAGATATTCACCAGCCAACAATGCATTCTTCTCCAGATACTTCCTATTGTTTCTGAGAACCCTGCACCAGAACTGGACGCTGAGATTTTCTCTCAGTAAGGCAGCGACAATATATACGAAGATGAAAGATCCTCGCATCCCGAGGGCTGCCTCCATAGCTATGGAAGTTAACTTTGGGTGCTCCTCCGGGTCCGTGCTTCCAAACACGAGCATCTTGAAGAAATACCAGTAAGCTTCTTGAGACAAACAACTTAGCTTGATGGCTTCCGTTGTTCCAAACCTGACCATCTTCTCTGATCGGCTAGTCACTATGATTTTACTCCCACTTGTCATGCATCTTTCAGCAAAGTGCAGCAGCCTCTTCATTACCTGATGCAATATTTTGATGCTTGATCACACAATGATCTCTAAAAGTCATCATTGTTTCATCTTTAAGGCCGTTTCCGCTGTAGAGTAAGATCGAGGAGAAGTGACTGCGCACACGCTCATCATTGCAAACATATTCCACAAGAGTGCTCTTCCCAATAAGTCTAGGACCAATGATTGGAAGGACACCCAAACTCCCAACCCCTAGAGGATCAGCTTGTAACAAGAAGCTGATGGCTTGTTCCCTCTCCATTTGGCGGCCGAACATACACTTGTCCACAAATAAATATGCACCGTAAGGTTGGCGGTACATGCGAGGGTAGCTCATCAGAAATAAAACAAACTCCTTCATATCAGCAACCATGCTTTCGAGGACAAGAACAACATGTTTCAACTCCTTACTGACGTCTCTACCAAATTCTATGCTCCCAATTTGAGTGTCGCTAGAAAGGCGGCGAAAGCGCTTAGCCGGATTAAATTTGGATTGAACGAACGAGCAGAGACTCACCTCCTCATCGCCGGTCTTCTTCTCTCTGCACCTGAAGGCGTAAAGAAGGTAGTACCCTCTGAACATTTGCTCTCTCATCGTGCTAGCCTGATGTATCATCCCTCGGTTTGTGACATGCCGCCCCTCGGCCTCCTCGACAACAGCACTTATCCTCAGAAGCAGCTGGCGCAGCCTCTGCAGATCCTCCTCAGAGGTTATCTTCCCGCGGCGCTTCTCAGCCACAAAGGATATAACTCTGCTGACAAGATCACCAAGAACCGCAGAAATGATTGCCTCCATTGTGAAGCGCAAACAGACAGGAAGCCCTCCCAGACTCTTACCAGATAGATGGTGCTCTGAGGCTGAGCTAGAAAGACTTAAGAATCTGCTTACTCGATGACTTTGAATGGTCAGCTGAAAGCTTCAGAAAGCACTTGTGCTACAAATTTCCTACTTCCTAGTCTTCATTGACCCATCCAATGAAGGCGACATTGTTTTGACAGAAGAAAAGTATTTGCTTCTGAAACGGATGTCGAAATGGTGGAAGCTTGATGCTGCACGTCTCTTCTGCTGGTAACAAAAGTCAAATCACACTCTTCTGTTCTTACTTCTTTCCAACACCAGCAGAATCTGGCATCGGTTGTTTTCACTCACTGTGTTTGTTTACTGTCGTTTCTTCTTGTCAGCCAAAACTCCTTGCATGGAGATACTGATCTTTGTAGCAGCACACGCAGGTTGTCTGAAATCTGAACTCCCCACACTGCACGGGTGTTGTTTTCTTCTAAGTTCTGACACTGTTAACAAGCATCATGGTCGAGAAGTGCTGCGAACAGGCAACTGTGGTTCAGCTTGCGGAGTTAGGCAGTTGCTGACTCCTGACTTTAAAGGTCAGTTGAAAGCTTCAGAAAGCAACTGTGCAAAAAATTCAGAGAGTAGGCGTTTGATCCAGCGAACGATACTGTTACGACGGAAGGAAAGTTACTGTTTCTGATTGAAAGGTCATCATGGTGGAAACTTGAAGCCCCGTTTTCCCCCTGTTAGGGGTCAACAGTGAGATCGCATTTTCTTCTGTTCTTTCCAACACCTGACCCTTCCATCAGGCAGAGCTGTTGTTCTTTCAGCTGTTTTTTCATCTTGATAGCCCGAACTCTCGTGTGGATTTTCACTTGTGGTACTGATCTTTGTAGCAGCCATGCAGGTCGCCTGAACTCCCCAGACTGTCGTGAGTGCTGTTTCAACTCTTTGCTGCTTTCTCTAGCAATTACCATGCTCTCAGTCTGAGTGCCACTAGAAAGGTGGCTAAAATGCTTAGCTGGATTAAATTTGCGTTGAACGAACAAGGAGCGACTCACCTCCTCATTGTCAGTCTTCTTCTCTCTGCACTTGAAGATGTCGAGAAGGTAGTACCCTCTGAACATTTGCTTTTTCATCATTCAAACCTGACAGATCATCCCTCGGTTAGTGACACGCTGCCCCTCAGCCTCCTCAATGACGGCACGTAACCTCACAGCAATTCTCGACCACGAAGCATATAGCTCTGCCGACAATATCACCAACTGCAAAAAATTAGTGCCGCCATTATAAACTGAAAGCAAACAGGAACCCCTCCTAGACTCACCAGAACTTGAAGGAGTTAGGAAGTTGCTGACTCCATGACTTTGAACGGTCAGCTGAAGCTACATAACTTCCAGAAAGCTAGTCTTTATCGACCGATTCAACAAAGGCGACGTTGTTGTGACAGAAGAAGAAAAGTACCAGTTTTTGATTTAGAGGTCAACATGGTGGAAACTTGAACTGCATGTTTGCACCATTGGAATCAATAGCCAGATCACAATTTTTTTCCTAAGTTCTTTCCAACAACTGCACAATCAAGCAATGGTTGTCTTGGCTCACCGTGTTCTTTCAACTGTTCTTTCATCCTGCACAATCTCGCGGCGGTGCAGCCGTTCGTTCGAAGTAAGGTACTAGCAAGATATATCAGCTTTGCCCAAAAAGTGAAAACAGTCTGCAGAAATATCAACTAGATTTTATTCCAAGGATTTGTTTATTGAGATCAAGAGTATACAGATGATTACAAACATAACCCTACATGACGATCTACTGCATTCTAATTGCAGTATACTCCATATAAGATCAATCAGTCTAGAACAGATCAACTAAAATCAAGCACCAATATTTAGAACAACATGCAAGGAATTCTAATACATGCCAATCTGGTAAGCCAAACATAATTGATCGAGTATACAAGAAGAGTACTACGGTGTGGTGTTCTTGTGCCGCACAAACTCACAAGCATATATGTAGTTGTAGTATGGCGGTATGAGAGACCTCCAGCACAAGACCTCAAATTTGCCCCACGGCACAGTGCCCCATCTACTGAATAGAACGTCCGCCAGTGTTATCCTCGGAACTTTGCCCTGTGCAGCAGGCCCTTTTTGATAACTATGGTGGAGCAGAAAGAGCTTACGATCCCCAGAAACTCGCCATGTTTCAGCAATGGTCATAACGTACCGAGGCTTATCCTCGTAAAAATATTCACCAGCCAACAATAAATTCTTCTGCATGTACTTCCTAAAGCTTCTGAGAACCCTGCACCAGAACCAGGCACTGAGATTTTCTCTCAGTAAGGCAGCAATAACATATGCACAGATGAAAGATCTGCACATCCTGAGGGCTAGCTCCATGGCTATGGATGTTAACCTTGGGTGCTCCTCCGGGTCCGTGCTTCCAAACACGAGCATCTTGAAGAAATACCAGTAAGCTTCTTTAGACAAACAACTTAGCTTGATGGCTTCCGTTGTTCCAAACCTGACCATCTTTTCTGATCGGCTAGTCACTATGATTTTGCTCCCACGTGTCATACATCTTTCAGCAGACTGCAGCAGCCGCTTCCATGCCGCTTTGTCCACGTCCCCTAAGAGTTCAATGACAACCAACGACCTTTCTTTATCCAAGGTAATATTTTGATGCTTAGTGACACAATTATCTCTAAAAGCAATTGCAGTTTCATCTTTAAGGTCATTTCTGCTGTAGAGCAAGATCAAGGAGAAGTGATTGCGCACACGCTCATCATCGCAAACATGTTCCACAAGAGTGCTCTTGCCAATAAGTCCAGGACCAACGATCGGAAGGACGCCCAAATTCTCACCCCCTAGAGGCTCAGCTTGTAGCAAGAAGCTGATGGCGTGTTCCCTCTCGATTTGACGGCCGAACATATATTTGTCCAAAAATAAATATGCGCCATAAGGTTGGCGGTGCATGCGAGGGTAGCTCATCAGAAATATAGCAAACTCCCTCATATCAGCAACCATGCTTTCTAGGACAAGAACAACATGTTTCAACTCCTTGTTGCTTTCTCTACCAATTACCATGCTCTCAGTCTGAGTGTTGCTAGAAAGGCGGCGAAAACGTTTAGCTGGATTAAATTTGGATTGAATGAACGAGAAAAGACTCACCTCCTCATCATTGGCTTTCTTCTCTCTGCACTTGAAGGTGTCGAGAAGGTAGTATCCTCTGAACATTTGCTTTGTTATCATGCTAACCTGACAGATCATCCCTCGGTTCGTGACATGCCGCCCCTCAGCCTCCTCGACGATGGCACGTAACCTCAGAAGAAGCTGTTGCAGCATCTGCAGATCCTCTTCCGCTGTTCTCTGCTCACGGCACTTATCAACCACGAATGATATGGCTCTGCCTGCAAGATCACCAAGAACTGCAGAAATGAGCGCCTCCATTGCAACCTGCAAGCAAACAGGGTTCCCTCCCAGCCTCTCACCAGATAGATGGTGCACTGAACTTGGAGTTAGGCAGCTGCAGACTCGGTGACTTTGACCGGTCAGCTGAAAGCTTCAGAAAGCAATTGTGCTGCAAGTTCCAGAAAACAGGTGTTCTCATAGTATACATTGTGACCCATTCAACAAAGGCGACATATTGTTGTGACAGAAGAAAAGTACCTATTTTTTATTTAGAAGTCAACATGATGGAAGCTTGACGCTACATGGTGATTTAGAGGTCACAACTTTGTTCCATGCTTTCAAACACCTACAGAATCAAGTAGTGGTTGTTTCTGCAGTCTCTGAGCAGTGCGGCCATTTGCTTAAAAGAAATGACCTTTTCAACTTCTCAAGTCACTGGAAACAAGGTATTAGCAAGATATATCAGCTTTGTCTGAAAAGAAAAACAGAGTCAGCAAAAATATCAACTGGATTTTATTCCAAGGCTTTGATTTTTAGATGAGGACACAATTGATTACAAGCATAATCAGTAATTAGTGAGCCCTACATGATGAGCTACTGGGTACCAAGTACAATATATTCCAACATAAGATCAACTCAAGAACCATACCAACTCAAATCAAGCACCAATACTGGACCAGAAGTCTTAGCACATGCCAATCTGGTAAGCCATTTTCTGTAAAGAAAAATACATTTTTCTATATAAAATGGGACTTAAAGAAATCTCAGATGATTGATACCTTCTAGCAGGACATAATATGTCCAAGAAATGAAACACAGAGAGATCAACTGGATTTTATTGCAAGGCTTGTTTGTTCAGACAAGAGTATATATATACACCAAGTGATTGCAACTAAACGATGAGCTACTGGCTGGGTACCAACCACAACATACTCCAATATATGATCGGTCAATCAAGAACTCAAAACATGCATGCACCACCTCTATGGCTCCATTTCAATCGGGTTGTTCTTGTTCTTGTGCCGCACAAACTTGCACTCGCACACATACATGTACCTGTAGTACGGTGGTGCGAGGGACCTCCAGAACAGCACCTCAGACCTGCCCCGCGGCTCGGCGGCGCTCCCAGATAGGAGGTCGACCGCCCTCACCTGTAGTGAGACTGTCTCCAGTGTAGAACAAGATCGACGAGAAGTGGCTGCGCACCCGCTCATCGTCGCAAACATGCTCCACGAGAGTGCTTTTCCCAATAAGTGCAGAACCAACAATTGGAAGGACACCAGGATCTCCATTCCCTAGAATCTGCTGATCCGCTTGTAACAAGAAGCTGATGGCCTGTTCCATCTCCATCTGGGGGCCGAACATAGACTTGTCCAAGAATAGGTACACACTACGAGGCTGGCGGTGCATTCGAGGGTAGCTCATCAGAAATATAGCAAACTCTTTCATGTCAGCAACCATGGTTTCTAAGCCTAGAACAGCCTTTTTCAACTCCTTGCTGCTGCTTTCTCTGCATACTATTGTCATGCTCTCAAACTGGGTGTTGCTAGAAAGGTGACGAAAGCGCTTAGCTGGATTGAATGCGGATCGAGCGAACGATCGGCGACTCGCCTCCTCTTCCCCGGTTTTCTTCTCGCTGCACCTGAAGGCGTCGAGAAGGTAGTATGCTGGGATCATCTGCTCTCTCATCGCGCTAAGCGGTGGATCATCCCTCGTTTGTGACATGACGCCCCTCGGCCTCCTCAACGACAGCAGATATCCTCAGAAGCAGCTGGCGCAGCCTCTGAAGATCATCCTCAGCGGTTGTCTGCTCGCAGCACTTCTCGACCACGACGGATATAGCTCTGCTGGCAATATCGCCAAGAACTGCAGAGATGAGCGCCTCCATTGTGAAGTGCAAGCAAACCGGAACCCCTCCCAGCCTCTCACCAGATAGATGGTGCTCTGGGGTTGAAGGAGTTAGGCAGTTTCTCACTCAGGTGCTCTGAGCTTGGAAGGACTTAAATCCCCTACAAGTCAAAATCCTCCTCAATCCCCTCCAATCATCTTCAATCCCCTTGTGGAGGGGATTAACCAGACAAGCACTAAGCAGTTGCAGATTTGGTGACTTTGAACGATCAGCTCAAAGTTTCAGAAAGCAGTTGTTCTGTAATTTCCACAAATTAGGTGTTCTAGTCTTCATTGAACCATCCAATAGGCGTTCTGTCTTCGTTGACCCATCCAATAGGTGTTCTAATCTTCACTGAATCACTCATCTGCTCTGAACATCTGTTCTCTCATCGCGTTAACCCGATGGATCATCCCTCGGTTTGCCAAACCCCACCCCACGGCCTTCTCAATAACAGCAGATGTCCTCAGAAGCAGCTGGCGCAGGTCTGTATTTTTTTTTCAATTGTTTGGATTTCTTACCACATGCTCTGTGAATGTCTGCACATTGGCAGTTGTCTGCTCGCGGTAATTCTTGACCAAGGCAGTATGGCTCTGCTGACAATATCACAAAGAACTGCAGAAATTACTGCCTCCATTGTAAAGTGTAAACAAACAGGAACCATCCCAACCTTTCGCAGGTTTGCTCTGAGCTTGAAGGAGTTATACAGTTGCTGAGTTGCTCTCAGAAGACAATTGTGCTACAATTTTCAAAAAAAAAATTACGCTCTCTGTTCACAAATATAAGATGGTTTGGATATTTCAATGTGGACTACATACGGACTGAAATTAATGAACAAACACACTAAAATGTGTATATAATCCGATTCAGAAAAAAGTTAAAAACATCCTATATTTATGAACGGAAGGAGTAGGTGTTATCCTAGTCTTTGTTGACCCATCCACCAAAGGGCAATGATGTTATGACTGAAGCGTGTGCTACAAGTTTAAGAAAATGGTGTTTCTCCCAATCTTTATTGACCCATCCAACGAAAGCGACATTGTTGTGACAGAAGAGAAGTACCTGTTTTTGATTCAGAGGTTAACATGGTGGAAACTTGATGCTCCATGTTTCTTCCGTCCTTTCCAACACCAGCACAATCTGGCATTAGTTGTGCTCGCCAACTGTGTTCTTTCAACTGTCACTTCACCTTGTTAACCTGAACTCCCCAGACAGTCGTGATTCATGTTATCTTCTACAAGAAACTGTTACCAGCCTCATGCTGAGAAATGCCAGAAGCAGGAAAACTGCAGGCTGCAACAGCTGCTTCTGGGGATCCTCGACAAATGTCGTCCTGCTCAAGTGCTCATTGTCTCTCTCTGAGCAGTGCGGCTGTTTCGTGTAAACGATACAGGCCTCTCAAGTCACTGGAAGCAATGCTAGATATTTGTACTAACAAGATATATCAGCTTTGTCCGAAAAGTGAAAACAGAGTCTGCAGAAGTATCAACTAAATTTTATTCAGAGGCTTTGTTTATTGAGATGAGGAGTATACAAGTGGCTACAAACACAATCAGTAATTAGGGAGCCCTACATGATGAGATACTGGGTTCCAATTACAGCATACTACATATAAGATCGATAGGTCTAGAACCAGATGAACTTAAATCAAGCACCAACATTTAGACCAGCAAGCAAGGAAGTCTAATACTACATACAATGTGGTATGCCAAACATAATTGATCGAGTAACAAGAAGACACCTATAGCCAGGTTTTCTTGTGCTGCACAAACTCACAAGCATATATGTAGTTGTAGTACGGTGGTATGAGAGACCTCCAGCACAAGACCTCAAATTTGCCCCGCGGCACAGTGCTCCATGTCCTAGAAAAAAGATCCACCAGTGTTATCCTCGGAACTTCGCCATGAGCATGAGCAGCAGGCCCATTTTGGTAACTATCATGTAGCACACAGAAATTAAGATCCTCAGAAACTCGCCGAGTTTTAGCAATGCTCCAAACATACCGAGACTTATCCTCGTCAATATAATCACCAGACAACAATGCGTTCTTCTGCATGTACTTCCTAAAGTTTCTGAGAACCCTGCGCCAGAACTGGGCACTGAGATTTTCTCTCAGTAAGGCCGCCACAAGATATGCATGGATGAAAGATCCGCACATCTCGAGGGCAAGCTCCATGGCTATGGATGTTAACATTGGGTGCTCCTCCGGGTCCGTGCTTCCAAACACAAGCATCTTAAAGAAATACCAGTAAGCTTCTTTAGACAAACAACTTAGCTTGATGGCTTCTGTTGTTCCAAGCCTGACTGTCTTGTCTGATCGGCTAGTCACTATGATTTTACTCCCACTTGTCATGCATCTTTCAGCAGAGTGCATCAGCCTCTTCCACGCTCCTTCGTCCACATCCCCTACCAGCTCAATAACAACCAATGACCTTTCATTACCTGATGCAATATTTTGATGCTTGATCACACAATGATCTCTAAAAGTCATCACCGTTTCATCTTTAAGGCTGTTTCCGCTGTAGAGCAAGATCGAGGAGAAGTGACTGCGCACACGCTCATCATTGCAAACATATTCCACAAGAGTGCTCTTCCCAATAAGTCTAGGACCAACGATTGGAAGGACACCCAAACCCCCAGCCCCTAGAGGATCAGCTTGTAGCAAGAAGCTGATGGCTTGTTCCCTCTCCATTTGGCGGCCGAACATACACTTGTCAAAAAATAAATATGCACCATAAGGTTGGCGGTACATGCGAGGGTAGCTCATCAGAAATATAACAAACTCCTTCATATCAGCAACCATTCTTTCCAGGACAAGAACAACATGTTTCAACTCCTTACTGACGTCTCTACCAAATTCCATGCTCCCAATTTGGGTGTCACTAGAAAGGCGACGAAAGCGCTTAGCCGGATTAAATTTGGATTGAACGAACGAGCAGAGACTCACCTCCTCGTCATCGGTCTTCTTCTCTCTGCATCTGAAGGCATCGAGAAGGTAGTACCCTCTGAACATTTGCTCTCTCATCGTGCTAGCCTGATGTATCATCCCCCGGTTAGTGACACACCGCCCCTCGGCCTCCTCGACAACGGCACTTATCCTCAGAAGCAGCTGGCGCAGCCTCTGCAGATACTCATCAGCGGTTGTCTGCTCATGGCGCTTCTCGACCACGAAGGATATAGCTTTGCCGACAAGATCACCAAGAAGCGCAGAAATGATTGCATCCATTGTGAAGCGCAAACGAACAGGAAGCCCTCCCAGCCTCTTACCAGATAGATGGTGCTCTGAGCTAGAAAGACTTAGGAATTTGCTGACTCAATGACTTTGAATGGTTAGCTGAAAGCTTCAGAAGGCACTTGTGCTTTAAATTTCAGAAAATAGGTGTTTTCCTACTTCCTAGTCTTCATTGACCCATCCACTGAAGGCGACATTGTTTTGACTTTTGACAGAAGAAAGGTATTGTTTTTTTGAAAGGATGTTGAAATGGTGGAAACTTGATGCTGCATGTCTCTTTTGCTGGGAACAACAGTCAAATCACACTCTCCTGTTCTTTCCAACACCAGCAGAATCTGGCATTGGTTGTTTTCACTCACTGTGTTTTTTTACTGTTGTTTCATCTTGTCAGCCAAAACTCCTTGCATGGAGATACTGATCTTTGTAGCAGCACATGCAGGTTGTCTGAAATCTGAAATCCCCACATTGCACGGGTGTTGTTTTCTTCTAAGTTCTGACACTGTTAACAAGCATCATGGTCGAGAAGTGCTACGAACAGGCAACTGCGGTTCAGCTTGCGGAGTTAGGCAGTTGCTCTCGTGACTTCAAAGGTCAGTTGAAAGCTTCAGAAAGCAACTGTGCAAAAATTCATAGAATAGGCGTTTGATCCAGCGAACGATACTGTTACGACAGAAGAAAAGTTACTGTTTCTGATTGGAAGGTCAGCATGGTGGAAAATTGAAGCCCCATTTTCCCCCTGTTGTTGTCAACAGTGAGATCACATTTTCTTCCATTCTTTCCAACACCCCTGCCCCAGTCCATCAGGCAGTGGTGTTCTTCTTTCAGCTGTTTCTTCATCTTGATAGACCGAACTCTCGTATGGATTTTCACTTGTGGTACTGATCTTTCTAGCAAGGCATGCAGGTTGCCTGAACTGAACTCCCCAGACTCGTGTGAGTGATGTCTTCTTCTACAAGACACCGTTAACCAGCATCATGGCTGAAAAGTGCCAAACTTCACAGCAGGATCTGCAGAGGTTGTACCAACTGCTTCTAGGGATCTCCGTCAAAGTTTAGGATGCCCAGGGTACTTGTCCTTCGTCACTCTCTCTGAGTGGTGCCGTCATTCGTGTAACTCAAACAGGCTTCTCAAGTGGTTGGAAACAAGCTACTCCCTCCGTTCCAAAATAGACGACCCAATTTTGCACTAACTTTAGTACAAAGTTGGGTCATCTATTTTGGAACGGAGGGAGTAGATATTAGTACTGGCAAGATATGTCAGTTTTATACAGTAAGTGAAAAGAGAGTCAGAAGAAATATCAGCCACTTAGTCAAGGGCTTGTTTATTCAGATGAAGAGTACACAAGTTATTACAAGCACAATCAGTATTTAAGGAGCCCTATGTACTGGGCACCAGTTATAATACTCAATATAGGATTGAGTCGATACTCAAGAACCAGATCAACTTTTAGACCAGCAAGCAGTCTCATCGACCAATCTGGTGAGCCTTGGTCCTTGGACAGGAAGAGAACCCACCAGTAACTCAAAGCAATGTCACCACAGTGCCAAAGAGTGCTTCTCTTATTCCTCTATGCTGTGGTACTTCTCGTACCTGACAAACTCGCAGACAGTTGTGTAGCTGTAGTACGGTGGTATGAGAGACTTCCAGGACAATACCTCAAATTTTCCCCGTGGCATAGTGCTCCAGGTGCCGGATTGAAGATCCATCAGTGTTATCCTCGGAATCCCACTGTGAGAAGCAGGCCCATTTTGGTAGTCACTACATCGCAGAAGGAACTTAATATACTCAGAACCTCGCCGCCTTTTAGCCAAGCTCCAAATATACCGAGGCTGATCTTCATCAGCAGGATATTCACCTAACAACAAGATATTCTTCTGCCTGTACTCTCTAAGGTGTCTGAGGACTGTGCACCAGAACCGAACACTAAGATTTGCTCTCAGTAAGGCAGCAACAGTATGTGCGAATATGAAAGATCCGCACATCTCTAGGGCTATCTCCATGGCTATTGATGTTAACTTTGGGTGCTCCTCCGGATCCGTGCTACCAAACACGAGCATCCTGAAGAAATACCAATAAGCTTCTTTAGACAAATAACTTAGCCTGATGGCTTCCGTTGTTCCAAGACTGGCCACCTTCTCTGATCGGCTAGTGATTATGATTTTGCTCCCAAGTGTCATCCATCTTTCAGACAGTAGCCTCTTCCATGCCCCCGTGTCAACGTCCCCAAAGAGCTCAATGACAACCAATGACTTCTCTTCATCCAAGGAAATATTTTGATGCTTGATCACACAATGATCTCTAAAAGTTGTCATCGTTTCATCTTGAAGGTTTTTTCCAATGTAGAGCAAGATCAAGGAGAAGTGATTCTGCACACGCTCATCGTTGCAAACATGGTCCACAACAGTGCTCTTCCCAACAAATGCAGAAGCAATAATGGGAAGGACACCCACATTTCCATACGGAAGCTCTGCTTGTAGCAAGAAGCTGATGGCTTGTTCCCTCTCCATTTGGCGGCCAAACATGTACTTGTCCACAAATAAATATGCGCCATAGGGTTGGCGGTACATGCGAGGGTAGCTCATCAGAAATATAGCAAACTCCTTCGTATCAACAGCCATGCTTTCTAGGCCAAGAACAACCTGTTTAAGCTCCTGACTGCTTACTCTAACAATTACTGTGCTCTCAATCTGAGTGTTGCTAGAAAGGCGGCGAAAACGCTTAGCCGGATTGAAATTGGATTGAGCAAACAAGAAGTGACTCACCTCCTCGCCATCGGTCTTCTTCTCTCTGCACCTGAAGGCATCGAGAAGGTAGTACCCTCTGAACATTTGCTCTCGCATCGTGCTAGCCTGATGTATCATCCCCCGGTTTGTGACACACCGCCCCTCGGCCTCCTCGACAACAGCACTTATCCTCAAAAGCAGCTGGCGCAGCCTCTGCAGATCCTCCTCAGCGGTTGTCTTCTCGCGGCGCTTCTCGACCACAAAGGATATAGCTCTGCCGACAAGATCACCAAGAACCGCAGAGATGATTGTCTCCATTGTGAAGCGTGAATGAACAGGAACTCCTCCCAGCACGTCACTATATAGATGGTGCTCTGAGCTCGAAAGACTTCAGAATTTGTTGACTAGATGACTTTGAACAGTCAGCCGGAAGCTTCAGAAGGCAAGTGTGGTATAAAATTCAGAAAATAGTGTTTTCCTAGTCTTCATTGACCCATCCAACGAAGGCGACATTGTTTTGACAGAAGAAAAGTATTTTTTATATTCATCAGATATCAAAATGGTGGATATATAGGTATAGCATGTGGGAGGTCAATGGTTGTGAAACCATACGTTCTACAACTACAAAGAGATGAATAAATAAATAAAATATATAGAATAAATGAGCATGAACTTCAACCAGATTCATAATGATAGAACAAGATTTTTTTTTCCTTATATTTTGGGGAAATGCTTTCATAAACTTTGTCAAGTGACACTGGCAGATTAAAGAAGTTCAGAAAAAGGATGAATTGGAACGACATTTATCAACCCATTCCAGACTTTTAAGAGAGAATTATTAGCTAATATCTCTAATACAAGTGACATTTGATTTTATGTCAAGTAAAATGATGAAATTGGGATCTGAAAACATGTCTAAAATTTAGTATGTGGCATCATCATGGTATAAATTGTTTCACACGGTATAATAGCGTCATCTAATATGCCCTTGAAGCTTGATCAATCCATGACCTATGTTCTCAGAAAAGCACGATTAATCCAGCAAATGATTGAAAATACAACCAAATCCATTGTAGATCACAAAATTATTCATTGATCAATCATCCACTATCAGTATCCGAGCATGGTCGCTCAGCTGAAGAAACAATTGGCCATACACACTTGACATTAGACTACAGTTGATGTTCATCCACAAGCGAACAATACCAAAACAAAATCACTACGTATTTGGTAGCACAACACGGTTACTGATACAGAGGATGAGTAATAGACCTTGGACAATGGCTCTCTCAGATGGTGTAGTCGGACCACTGCCGTATGAAGGAGGTGTGATCCATGGACTCTCCGGGCATGTCCTCGTCCTTGTCGGACTCGCCCTTCCTCCCTCCGATGAGCCTGGCAGGGTTCCCCACCGCCGTGCTCCGCGCCGGCACATCTATCAGCACCACGGAGCCAGCCCCAATCTTGGCCCCGGCTCCAATCATGACGTTGCCGAGGATTGTGGCGCCGGCACCTATGAGCACGCCGTCCCCAATCTTGGGGTGGCGGTCGCCGACCGCCTTGCCAGTCCCACCCAGGGTGACGTGGTGGAGGATGGAGACGTTGTCACCGACGACGGCGGTCTCCCCGATGACGACGCCGGTGGCGTGGTCGAGGAGGATGGCCTTGCCGACGACGGCGGCGGGGTGGATGTCGACGGCGAAGACGTCGGCGACGCGGGACTGGAGGGCGAGCGCGAGCGGGCGGCGGTTCTGCGCCCAGAGCACGTGCGCGACGCGGTGCGCCTGGATGGCGAGGAAGCCCTTGTAGTTGAGGAGGCAGTGGGAGAATCCGACGCAGGCGGGGTCGCGGGCGCGCGCGGCGAGGAGGTCGGCGACGACGGCGGCGCGGAGGGAGGGGTGCGCGGTGAGGGAGGCGAGGAAGAGGTCGTAGAGGAGCGTGGAGAGGAGGGTGGAGGAGCAGAGCTTGTTGGCGAGGTGGAAGGAGAGGGAGCGGGGCAGGGAGGGGTGGGAGAGCACCGTGGCGTAGAGGAAGGAGGCGAGCGCCGGCTCGGCGTCGGCGTCGCGCCGGGCCTCCGCCTTGATCTGCGTCCACACCCAGGACTCGTCGTCCTCCGACTCCGGCGGCGGGTAGGCCGGCACCACCTCGGACGGGAGCGCGGGCGTGGGGGGCGGCGGGTGGGGGTGGTGGTTGGAGTCGCCGCCGTCGGGCTCGCGCGCCGGTGGCTGCTGGCCCGCCGGCATCGCCGCCGGAGCTGCGAGGGATGGATGGATTGCTGCTGGTGGGTGGGTGTGTGGGTGAGGAGGAATTGCGGGCCGCCTGCGGATCAGATTGCGGGGGCAGAAAAGGCCGAGGCCCAACGGAGCGCACGAGACGGGCAAGTGGGGCCCCGAAAAAATAGGAACGGGTCTGGTCAGGTGGAGTAGAATAGAACCTTTGGCGACGAGGAGAAGGATTCGGAGGGCAGCCGTCGGAGACTTTTTCTGGTTCCCTTGCCTCCAGCCGCCGTGCTGTCAGGCTAATCAGCGTGATTTTTACGAAATTCGTCGGCAATGTTCTGACGAAGGATGCGATGAGAATGAAGGTACTCTGATTCTTCTTCTGCCGTGGCGGTGCTCACTGGCGTTGTCATGAAGCTAGAGAGTTTGTGTTCCTGTAGATTTGGTAGGTTCACTTTGCGGGTTTTAGGTTTGTGTCGTCGCAGATTCATTCACATGGATCCCGATGAGTCAGTGTTGGTCTTTTTTGTTTTTGCCTTTGTTGGTATAATCCGTTTCTTTGGCGTTTTGGTGAATATCTTTTGGTTTCTTCTAGAGGTCTTCCCAAGTCTAAGTGCATTCAACATTTAAGGCTTCCCATCCTTTTAGATGGACGATTCAAGAGGGTTTCTAAATACTTCCTCCGTTTCAAAATAGATGACACAACTTTGTGCTAAAGTTAGTATAAAGTTGAGTCATCTATTTCGGAACGGAGGGAGTATATATTTAGTCAAGTTTATGCAGATGTTGTCGCTTCAATATGATTCCGGCATCTTCACGGTTATTATTTCTTGTTGCAAAGATTAATACTATGAAGGAGATGTTTCTAAAAAAATCCTGGCATTGCCGCCGGAGCTGGTGGGTGAATGGGTGGGTGGGTGAGAGTTGTGGGCCGCCTGCAGCTCAGATTGCAGGGCAGAAAAGGCCAAGGCCCAAAGGAGAGCATGAGACAAAGTGGAGCCCCGATAGGGGAGCTACTATGCGCCGCTCCTTGCGGCAAACAGTCGGCCGCCCGCACAGGAGTGCTCCGACTGGGCCGGCCCATGTATAGCGCAAAAAAATCTCCAAAAAGAAGTATAAGTGCAGCGGCTAGGGATCGAACTCACGCCAGACAGTTGATTACGCCAGAAGCTAGACACCACACCAACTGGGAGTTCGTGGTAATTTTCTGCGCGCATCACTTTTAATATACTGTGACAGTATAACGTACAGATTTGCAGGATCGTATTTGCTGTAGCGTACAGATTTTTCAATTGTTGCACACATTTTAGAAAACACGAACAATTTTTGGAAAATTTCAGATTTGTAAATAGTTTTTGAATTACATAAAAATAATTAGAATTACATGCAGTTTTTCAAATTTCAGAAGATTTTCAAGAAACAAGAACAAATTTGTAAACATGTTTTTTTAAATGACACATTTTGTGAAATGTTTCAAACATTTTCTGAAACGGAGAACAAATTTTAAAGAACAAACATTTTTTGAATCTTGAGAACAAATTTTGAAACGGAGAACAAATTAGGAAGCATGAACATTTTTTTAATCTTGGGAACCAATTTTGAAACGGAGAACAAATTTGGGAGCACAAACTATTTTTTAAAGCACGAACTATTTTTAATCTTGAGAACTAATTTTAAAACGGAGAACAATTTTGAAAAATCCTGAGCAAATTTGGAAGCACGAACATTTTTTTAAAGCACAAACATTTTTTTAATCTTGAGAACAAATTTTGAAAAATCCTGAACAAATTTGGAAGCACGAAAATTTTATGAAAACGGGAACAAAAAATTGAAATCCGGTACATTTCTGCATTTTGAAACTTTCAACTATTTGTGTAACGAGAACAATGTTTGAATCTTGAGAACTTCTTTTGAAACCTCAACATTTTATGGAAACACGAATAAAATTTGAATATTTTGGAATTCTTTTGATAAAAAAAAGAAGAAAAGGAAAGGAAAAAGAAATAAAAAACCAAAGAAAGAAAACAAACAGAAAAATCGAAAAAAGAAAAAAGAAACAGAAATAACTAAAAGCGAAAAGAAGAATAAAAAAGAAAAAAGAAAACTATAAAACAAAGGAAAAAGAAAAAGAGAAACAGAAAAAGAAGAAGAAGAACGGAAAAAACAGAATACACAGGAAAAAACTGGGTTCATATTTGGGCGCACTGTGTAAAGCTCGAACTAGGCCGGCCCATCTCCTGTCCCAAGCACGCTTGGCCTATGCGAATCCCCGACACTTCGCCGCTCGCTGCGGCGAATAGGGTTTTCCCCCCGATAGGTCGTATCTTGGAAACGACCACCATCAGCAACAAACTGCCTCAAAAAAAAAAAACCAGCAACAAACGTATATGAGCCTTGATTAGATGGTTAGGTTTGAAAACCTAAAAAAAAGGCATGGCTAGGTTTATTGTGATGGAACTAGCCCATCAGATTTAAAGTCCTAGACTTGGCATATTGCCGACTCAGTACTTCAAAAGTGCTCATAGGGGTAGAACATAAGGGGTGAGTGTATATGCGTATTTATGAGCATATGTGATTGTATTGTATTAAAAAGACAGATGTGTAAGAGAGAGAACGAACAATTCGTGGCGAGGAATAGAGTTCCAAGGGCAGCCGTTGGAGACTTTGCTCCTCTCGCCTCCGGCCACCGTGCTATGAGGTGAAAGGAACCTCCAATCTCTCTTCGAGTATTAAGAATTTTCTATGAGCGTGAATTTTATAATCTTTCTCGGCAATGTCTTACACAGGGTGCAATGTCATCGAGAATAAAGGTATTCTGATTCTTCTTCTGTTGTGGCGGTGTCTCATCGGGCGTTGTCGTGAACCCAGAAAGTTTATGTCTCCACAGATTTCATGTGTCCAACCTTGCATGTCTTTAGGCTTATGTCCCTGCAGATTTTGTTTTTTTGGATCTGATGAATTTGTGTTAGCATCTTTTTTGTTGCTTTGTTCATATAATTGTTGTGACTTCGAAATCCTTCTTTGACGTTATGGTGAAGTCCTTATTTGGAGCTTCAATTTGATTGCAGTATCTTCAAAAGTTTTGTTAGTATTTTTTTTGTTCCAAAGATTGATACCATGGAGAACATGCTTCTAACAAAATTTCTTGTAGTTCTTAATAATAAGAGTTACTTCGTAGTACGTTTTTTTATGGCATTGAATATGTACTGTTTGGCAAGTTTGGATCAAGTTACATGTCATTTTAAAAAACAGGCATATATTGTGGAAAAAAGATTTATGGTGTTCTCCTACGTGTATGATAATTTCCATATGACGACATGATCTACGCACAACGGTGCATAGTAGTTGCCCAATTATTCTTCAACTATATTGACGAGCTAGAGTAGCATCGTACAAGAATCATATGCAGGTTTACCTTACCCGAAGCAATTACATACAAGAAAAGAAAAAAAAGAAAAGTAAAATTGCTCCACACACACGACAATCATTGTCTGATTTCTGTAGAAAAAGCAATCCGGTGGCGCTCGCTTGTCCAATCTGTTGCATGGATGGCTTGATTTAATGCATCATAAGACAATCGGGTGAAATTTGTCGTACATATAGCACGATTCAAAAAAGAAAAAATCTCCATCAAGATTCGTCGAATATTCCGTGTGCACTCAACTGTGGATTTGTTTTTGATTCCGTGCGCACTTAATTGTGGACTTATTTCTGATTCCGTGCACACAGCTCTAGATATCATTGATTATTCGCTGGAAAAGGAACAAGAAAGACCATATAAATGACACAAAAAAGAACTCTTTAGGTACACATATCAAGTCTCACATGCTGACGGGCTCTTGGAGCCATACTTTCTTTTTGGTATCTCTTGGGAGCCATACTTGATGGACATGAATAAAGTATAACAGTACAGGTTTGCTAAAACATTTCTAAATGTGTCATGAGTGTTACACATCTAAGTCCTATATAAACAGTATTGCGTACTCTCAAACGAAATCGGATATCACCTCCTAAACATTTTTTTTTTGAAATAGAGGCAAAAGATTTGCCTCATATATTAAATAAGGAGAGGAGAGTTTGTTACAACACACACCCTAGAATACGGCATGACAATTATTCTCGCAATAGAAAAGACCCTAACTTCTTTGCCTCGACGGTGATCCAAAGGTTTGCCTCGTCGATGATGGTGTTGAGTAGAGTTGGCGGAGGCTTGCTCTTATGCCGGAACACTCTTGCGTTTCTCTCATTCCAAATGACCCACGACACAAGCATGGTCATCGAGGCCTTCGCTTTTCGGTTGGTGGTGCCCACGGCGCTCATGCTCGCCCACCATGTCTTGACTGAGTCGAAGGAGCTCCACGCCGACGCAAATGCGCATGCTGTGGAGGAGGCCCTCCTGTCGCATGGTGGGGATGGCGCGCTGGACCTGGAGAGGGCCGATGAGGAGGCCGAGCTCTAGCAGGCTGCAACCTAAGCAGTTTTGCTCAAAACTGGGGTTGATCTTGTTAAATGTTAGTACAACCAAATGCATGTCCTGGGATGTCTATGTACTGGGTCCAAGGTATCTCTAGAGTAGAAGTTTGTGTGCGTGCTGGCTACATGCCTAGTTTCAAGTCTGTGGAGTTGCTGTTGCATCTCAGGGAGTAGCACCTCCTAAACATTTAGCCATTACCTACTTTAATATTTGCCATGTGAACTGATCGACGAAGGCGAGACAGGCCACAGGCAGCCCACGTGGAGGCTGGTTCCTTCGTTGCCTGTAGCAGCAGTATAGCTAGTGTAACACTGCAGCTACAGTGCACGAAGGTGGCCTGGGTCGGCCTGGGACATTTAGGAATCCTGCCGCCACTGCTGGGCGTGCTAATTAAGGCGTGGGCTTGGCGATACTAGCAGCCGGGACTCCAGCTGCGTTGCCGGTGGGAACCGATGGGACGGGAGGCTTCGATTGGTGCTCCACCAGCCGATCTATGGCCACCCGAATCTTCTCGACGTTCTTCGCCATTGTCACAAAGTGATCTGTTATGACAACAACGCAGGCTACTTTGGCACAAACCACGCCGAGACGGAGCGCCATGGCTCCCGTGGAGATCTCGCGGCTGGCGCCGGAAGAGATGCACCGCCGGGCGCCGCCGCCGGCGGCGGCCTTGGCGATCCCGGTGGCGTGGCTCCTCCCCAGGCCGAGACCAGCCCACAGCGTAGGGAGCGCCATCAATTCGATCCGATCGAGGTGGTGCTTGCTAGTTTGTAATGCCCTTGCCGTCGGCCGCGAAGGACCACCGGATTTGGGGCTCGTCACCGGTGATTTGGTGAAGGGAAGGATCCGGGGTTGAGAGAGATGCAGACGCAATCAAGAAGGAGAGAGAGAGAGAGAGGAAAGCTCAGGAGAATGAGATTCAAATTCAATTCATCGATACCCGTACAAGCCACTCACTCGAGCTTATATATCCGCTCGTTACATTCGCAGGCCTCGGCCCACACACTCACTCAGCCCACACGACTAACACAACCCAACTTCTATTCAAACCTCCCGCCACTACGCTTCTATCTTGTCGCTGCGGATACGCCTTCCCGACTGCTTCACCGTCAGCGTCAGTAGCTGCATACTGACATTGCCCTCCCCTTGAGAACCAGCGTGTCCCCATGCTGGTGCATCTGGAAACTTGACCTTGAGCACCTCGTAATCCTCCCATGTTGCCGCCTCCCGGAACGTTCGACCACTTGATCAATACTTGCAAATGTGCCGCGTTTCCCTTTTTTACTAGCCGGCGATCTAGAATTTCTTCAGGTGTCACCCCTGGCACTGACAGATCCAAGGGTTTGGGTAAGATAGTAAACACTGGTGTGTGATCTGGTACATGAGACTTCAACTGAGAAACATGGAAAATTGGATGAACTTGACTGCCTTTTGGTAGCTCCAACTTGTATGCTGCAAATCCCATTTTTTCCAATATCTTAAAGGGGCCGAAAAACTTCAGAGCCAATTTAGGACATGGTTGATTGACCACGGACGATTGTGCATACGGTTGCAACTTCAAATAGACTTGTTCACCCACCATGAACTCTCTTGGTGATCTGTTCTTATCCGCATAGTGCTTGTACTTGACCTGAGCTCTATGCAAATGCTCTTTCAGAACAACAGTGTGTTCTGTTTGAGCTAGTATCCAACTAGAAACATCAGGATTGAGAGATTTTGTTGTGGTTGCCAGCTGACCAATGTTTGGCTCATGGCCATATAGAGCTTTGTAAGGAGAGCAACCTAAAGAGGAATGAAACGTGGAGTTGTACCAGAATTCTGCTTGAGGTAACCACTGTTTCCACTTAGCAGGACAGTCATGTACTGCACACCTTAAGTACATCTCAAGACACTGATTCACCCGCTCGGTTTGACCATCGGTTTGTGGATGATATGCTGTGCTCATCTGTAATTCAGTGCCCCACACTCTAAACAGCTCCTTCCAAAAAGAAATGGTAAAAACCTTGTCTCTATCAGATACTATAGGCAGAGGTAATCCATGCAGCCTCACAACATTCTGAAGAAAAGCTTTTGCCACTCCTGCAGCAGTGAAGGGGTGTTTGAGAGGTATAAAGTGACTGACCTTAGTAAACCTATCAACCACCACCAAAATGGAGCTATACCCCTCACATTTGGGCAGTCCTTCAATGAAATCCATGCTGATGGACTGCCATGGCCCTTCAGGTATTGGTAAAGGTTGGAGTAATCCAGGATATTTGCACAGTTCATGCTTTGCTTGTTGGCATATAGCACACTGTTTCACAAAGTTCTCCACATCAGTTTTCATACCCTGCCAACTGAAAAGCTGCTTGACCCTGAAATATGTAGGAAGAATTCCAGAGTGACCTCCCATGGGAGTAGAGTGAAATGCCTATATCAGTCTGGTCTGTAAGCCCACATTAGCTCCAATCCAGATTTTGTCATAGTTTTTCAGAATTCCCTCCTGTAAAGTAAACCCATGACAGGCCTTTGAATCTAGGGCCAGCTTCTGTAGCATGTCTTGAGCTACATGATCTACAGAATAAGAATTTAAGACTTCTTGAATCCAAACTAGTTGTGAAGTAGATATAGCCTGCACTGGAAACAAGTGAGCTACTCTAGACAGGGCATCTGCCACAGTGTTTTCCACTCCCTTTTTGTACTGAATTGTGAACTGTAGCCCTACTAGCTTTGTCATTGCTTTTCTCTGCAGTTCAGAAGTTAACACTTGATCCCCCAAATGACACAAGCTCTAGTGATCTGTTTTAATCACAAAAGGGCCTCTAGACAAGTAAGATCTCCACTTATCAATAGCCATCATAATAGCCAAAAACTCTTTTTCATAAATGAATAGCTTCTGATTTTTCTGACCTAGAGCTTTGCTGTAATAAGCCACAGGGTGCCCCTCTTGAGCAAGCACAGCTCCAACTCCTGAATCACATGCATCAGTTTCCACACAAAATTGTTTGTCAAAATCAGGGAGAGCTAGCACTAGAGTAGAGGCCATAGCTTGCTTTAGTTGCTCAAAAGCAGCCTGTGCCTCTTCTGACCAAAGAAAGGATTGTTTCTTCAACAATAGTGTCAAGGGTTTTGCAATAATCCCATAGTTCTGGACAAACTTTCTATAATATCCAGTTAGTCCCAGAAATCCTCTAAGCTCAGTGACATTGCTGGGTACAGGCCAATCCAACATTGTAGCAGTTTTAGATGGACCACTTGCCACCCCTCACTACTAGGGAAAACCCTATACACAGAATCTTAGCAGCAGCGCGGCTCAAAAAGTAGCGCTGCTGCTAATTAGCAGGAGCGCGGGTGTGGAAAACCCGTTACTGACAAGTGTTTAGCAGTAGCGTGCTCGGTGTAACCCGCGCTGCTACAAATATCGACCGACAGTGCCCAACCAACTCCATTTAGCAGCAGCGCGGTGCCGCGAGCCGCGCTACTGCTATATCTGTAGCAGTAGCGCGGTTTTTCTGAGGTCGCTGCTGCTAATTTTCAAATTGGGCACACTTTCGGTCCCGGTTAGCAGTAGCGCCTATACCGAAAGCGCGCTGCTGCTAAGAAAGTAGCAGCAGCGCGTTTTACGTCCCGCGCTACTGCTAATCCGCACCCACCACCTTTTCCCCACCCGTCCTCCCCCTCCCCCTCCTCTCCATTTCTCCTACCTCTCCCACTCACACTATTCTTCTTCCTCAATACTTCTCCCCCATTACTCTCCCTCTTCTACCTACCTTTCTCTCTCTTCATTACTCCTACCTAACTACACCACCTCCATTAATGCATCTCCTTTCTCTTTTTCCTTCCCCCTCCACTAGTTGAAGTTGTCTCCTCCCAAATTAGGTAGCTAGGTAGATGTAGCATTTAGTTAAGTGACCTATTTGCCCCCTAACTAGATCTATCTTTGTTAAGAAGAGCTTTGTGCACTTTTGATCTTCCTACATCATCATCTCCACCGTGTGCTCGATCTCGAGATAGAGGTGATTAAAATTTCATGCTTTTGAAAAATGGAAATATGTTTATGTGTGTGATATGTTTATGGAAATTGTGTGTGTGGCATGAGTTGATGCCAAATTGTGCTTTTGAGTTGCCTATGTTTTGCCGAAATGTCAATTTATTTCCGTTTTGGCAAATTCCGGGCAAACTCTAGATCTATATATGTCCTATTTTTAAGGAAGGTCATGCCGAATTTTTGTATGACTTTGATGCATGCACGCATTTTTATAATCAATTTGTTTATTATTACCGTGCAGAGTTGACAATGGTCAGTGGAACGATGGTGGACAGGTGGTTGCGGTCGGCGGTGCAGGACATGAAAGAAAATTCGCGGACAAAGGTTTTATGTCCGTGTAGAAAATGCAAAGGAATAGTTTGGCTTGACCCCCATGACGATGGTCATGTCGAAGCGCACCTGCTCATGACTGGTTTCATGGATGGCTATACTCAGTGGATAATTGAAGATGAGGATGACGATGTTGAGGATGCTGACAGGGCAGGCAATGATGACACAGGGCAAGACAAAGAGATGATCGATAATGGCGGCGGGGAAGAGGCCGGACATGGCGGCAGAGAAGGGGCCGGACATGGTGGCGGAGAGAACGACATGGACTCCACGTAGCAGAGTTCGTCGGTACTAAGTTCAATCGTGCGGGACCCTCATGTTCAAGCATTGCTTCGCAAGGAGACGAGTACTGAGAGAGCTACTTCTAGAGAGGAGGCTAAGCTGTTGCAACTGGTGGTAGACTCGAACACTCCATTGTATGATGGTTGCAATCCTGAGGTGACCCGCTTGAGTTTCACGCTCCAACTCCTGAAGACGAAGGCTAAAAACAAATGGACCGACACTAGCCTCGATGAGCATCTCAAGTACCTAAAGGATGTTCTTCCCGCGGGTAATCTATGTCCTAGTAGTGTTGATGAGGCCAAGAAGATCGTGTGCCCTCTTGATCTGCCACACATTAGATACCATGCATGCATCAACGATTGCGTAATTTATTGGAAGGAGCACGCGGAAAAAACAAGCTGTCCGGTGTGCAATGCTTCTCGATACAAGAAGGCCGGAAAGAAATGTCCCCAGAAAGTGGTATGGTATTTAACGATCACTCCCCGTCTCCAGAGGTATTTTGTAGATCCCAAGGAAGCAAAGCTAATGCGCTGGCACGCGGAGAGGAAGAAGCAAGATGATGGAGATGATCCAAAGCTGAGACACGTCAAGGATGGAAGCCAGTGGAGAGCGTTGAATAGCTTCTATTGGTATTTTGAATGTGATGCAAGGAACATCGTGCTCGACGCGTGTACCGATGGCATGAAACCGTTTGGCAACCAGAACACTGATAACCCACAAGTATAGGGGATCGCAACAGTTTTCGAGGGTAGAGTATTCAACCCAAATTTATTGATTCGACACAAGGGGAGCCAAAGAATATTCTCAAGTATTAGCAGCTGAGTTGTCAATTCAAACACACCTGGAAACTTAGTATCCGCAGCAAAGTGTTTAGTAGCAAAGTAATATGATAGTGGTGGTAAAGGTAACAAAAGTAAATAAAGCAAAAGTAGTGTTTTTGGTATTTTGTAGTGATTGTAACAGTAGCAACGGAAAAGTAAATAAGAGAGAACCAGAATATGGAAAGCTCGTAGGCACCGGATTAGTGATGGATAATTATGGCGGATGCGGTTCGTCATGTAACAGTCATAACATAGGGTGACACAGAACTAGCTCCAATTCATCAATGTAATGTAGGCATGTATTCCGAATATAGTCATACATGCTTATGGAAAAGAACTTGCATGACATATTTTGTCCTACCCTCCCGTGGCAGCGGGGTCCTATTGGAAACTAAGGGATATTAAGGCCTCCTTTTAATAGAGAACTGGAACAAAGCATTATCACATAGTGAATACATGAACTCCTCAAACTATGGTCATCACCGGGAGTGGTCCCGATTATTGTCACTTCGGGGTTGCCAGATCATAACACATAGTAGGTGACTATAGACTTGCAAGATAGGATCAAGAACTCACATATATTCATGAAAACATAATAGGTTCAGATCTGAAATCATGGCACTCGGGCCCTAGTGACAAGCATTAAGCATAGCAAAGTCATAGCAACATCAATCTCAGAACATAGTGGATACTAGGGATCAAACCCTAACAAAGCTAACTCGATTACATGATAAATCTCATCCAACCCATCACCGTCCAGCAAGCCTACGATGGAATTACTCACGCATGGCGGTGAGCATCATGAAATTGGTGATGGAGGATGGTTGATGATGACGACGACAATGAATCCCCCTCTCCGGAGCCCCGAACGGACTCCAGATCAACCCTCCCGAGAGAGATTAGGGCTTGGCCGCGGCTCCGTATCGTAAAACGCGATGATTTCTTCTCCCTGATTTTTTTCCTCCCTGAAAGCCAATATATGGAGTTGGAGTTGGCGTCGGAGGGTCTCCAGGGGGCCCACGAGGTAGGGGGGCGCGCCCAGGGGGGAGGGTGCGCCCCCCACCCTCGTGGACAGGGTGTGGGCCCCCTGGTCTTCATCTTTGGCGAGGATTTTTTTATTTATTCTAAGATATTCCGTGGAGTTTCAGGTCATTCCGAAAACTTTTGTTTTCTGCACAAAAAACAACATCATGGCGATTCTGCTGAAAACAGCGTTAGTCCGGGTTAGTTCCATTCAAATCATACAAGTTAGAGTCCAAAACAAGGGCAAAGGTGTTTGGAAAAGTAGATACGATGGAGACGTATCAACTCCCCCAAGCTTAAACCCTTGCTTGTCCTCAAGCAATTCAGTTGACAAACTGAAAGAGAAAAAGAAAAACTTTTACAAACTCTGTTTGCTCTTGTTGTTGTACCTATGTCAAGCCAGCATTCAGGTTTTCAGCAAAGATCATAACTAACCACATTTGCAATAACTCCTAGGTCTTATGTTTACTCATATCAATAACATAATCAGCTAGCAAGCCATAAAAATAAATCTCGGATGACAACACTTTCTTAAAACAATCATAATATGATATAACAAGATGGTATCTCGCTAGCCCTTTCTGAGACCGTAAAACATAAATGCAGAGCAGCTTCAAAGATCAAGGACTGACTAGAAATTGTAATTCATGGTAAAAGAGATCCATTCATAGTCATACCCGATATAAATTAACAGTATTGAATGCAAATGACAGTTGTGCTCTCCAGCTAGTGCTTTTAATAAGAGGGTGATGACTCAACATAAAAGTAAATAGATAGGCCCTTCGCAGAGGGAAGCAGGGATTTGTAGAGGTGCCAGAGCTCGGCTTTGAAATAGAGATAAATTATATTTTGAGCAACATACTTTCATTGTCAACATAACAACTAAGAGATGACGATATCTTCCATGCTAAACAAATTATAGGCGGTTCCCAAACAGAATGGTAAAGTTTATACTCCCCCTCCTCCACAAGCATCAATCCATGGCTTGCTCGAAACTACGAGTGCCTCCAACATTCAACGGGTCCCAGGGGGAGTTTTGTTTGCAATTATTTTGATTTAGTTTGCATAAATCATGGGACCGGGCATCCCGGTGACCAGCCATTTTCTCGTGAATGAGGAGCGGAGTCCACTCCTCTTGAGAATAACCCGCCTAACACGAAAGATAAGGGCAGCCCTAGTTGACATATGAGCTATTCGAGCATGCAAAACAGAATGTTTATTTGAAGGTTTAGAGTTTGGCACATACAAATTTACTTGGAACGGCAGGTAGATACTGCATATAGGAAGGTATAGTGGACTCATATGGAATAACTTTGGGTTTTAATGGATTGGATGCACAAGCAGTATTCCCGCTTAGTACAAGTGAAGGCTAGCAAAAGACTGGGAAGCGACCAACTAGAGAGCGACAACAGTCATGAACATGCATTAAAATTAATAAACATTGAATACAAGCATGAGTAGGATATGATCCACCATGAACATAAATATCGTGAAGTCTATGTTGATTTGTTTCAACTACATGCGTGAACATGTGCCAAGTCAAGTCACTTAAATCATTCAAAGGAGGATACCACCCCATCATACCACATCACAACCATTTTAATAGCATGTTGGCACGCAAGGTAAACCATTATAACTGATAGCTAATCAGGCATGGCACGAGCAACTATGATCTCTAATTGTCATTGCAAACATGTTTATTCATAATAAGCTAAATCAAGAACGATGAACTCATCATATTTACAAAAACAAGAGAGGTCGAGTTCATACCAGCTTTTCCCACCTCAGTCATTCCATCATATATCATCATAATTGCCTTTCACTTGCATTACCAAATGGTGTGAATAATAATAAGAGTGCATATGCATTGGACTAAGCTGGAATCTGCGAGTATTCAACAAACAGGAGAAGACAAGGCAATATGGGCTCTTGGTTAAATCTACAATGATGCATATAAGAGCCACTTCAACAATTTAATCATGGTCTTCTCCTACTGACCCCCAAAGAAAAGAAAAAAAAATAAAAACTATTTACACGGGAAAGCTCCCAACAAGCAAAAGAAGAACGGGAAATATTTTTGGGTTTTCCTTTTTTAATTACTACAACAAAGAAATAAACTACTACTAATTTTTTTTGTTTTTCTTAAGGTTTATTAAACACACCAGAAGAAAGCCGGAAAAAGAAAATAAACTAGCATGGATATTACAGTGAAAGAGTATGAACACCGACATCTAGCAATTGGTGTGTGTGAACATGAATGTAATGTCGGTGAGAAATACGTACTCCCCCAAGCTTAGGCTTTTGGCCTAAGTTGGTATATTGCGAGGGATAGCCTGTCGGATACCCGTAGGTGTAGCTCGGGTCATACTGCGATGAAGAAGACTCTAACTGCCACTGGCTGGCAGCCACCTCTGGATCCCAAGAATAAACAGACTGTCGTGGAGGCTCATCTTGTGGCTCCGGTTCCGAGGCTGGTGCAGGATTCCGATATGCTTGAACGGCCGCCCACGGAACAATGTGAGGATCTGCAGACAAGTTAAACAAAGAGGGAGCAGACAAAGTAATAGTCTCATGGTGATGTTTATCAAAGTACAACTTATATTTGAGCTCCCCTTCACGATCTTAACAAGAAAGTCATGCGCTAGCATACTCTTATAATCTAAATAAGCACGGGGCAACGATGTTTCCTCTTTCTCCTCATGCCTAATAGGCATTTCAAAATATTCAGCTAGGCGTGAAGCATAAATGCCTCCAAAGATGGGGCCCTTAATACGGTTCAGAATCAACCACCTAGCAAGAATTCCACCCATACTAACAGAGTTATTGCGGTATAAACCATGGAACAAAATGCTAATATCAGGAACACTAAGGTTTCCACAGTTCCCGCGACCAATCAAGCAACGACTAGCAAATAAGGCAAAGTAGCGTAAAACAGGAAAATGTATGCTAGTAATCCTTGCATAAAAAACCTTCCTGGTTTCTCCCACAGTGATAGTGTTAATAAAAGCTTCTACTTCGTTACGGTGTGGTTCATCCAAGGTTCCCTCAAAGGGTATTTTTCAAACCTCGCAAAATTCAGCTAATGTCATCTCCTTAACAACGTCATATAAATGAAACTCTACTGATGGAGGTGATATCTTAGGGAAAAAGTAGAAGTTTTGCACAAAAGTATTTGTGAGTAAGAGATACTGATGACGTTGGTTGCGGAGGAAGTCGATGAGGCCAGCATTCTCAATCAATAAATAGAAATCCTCATAAATCCTGGCTCTCCTCAAGAAGTCATCGGAACGCCATTCACACGGCCGGATCTCCGCGGTGCGAGGCAAATTAAATTTGGGCTTCTACTCTTCTTCCTTTTGTTTTTCCTTCGAGCTTCGGCTCGACGAGCCCCTCAAAAGTCTCTTCATTATTTTTGAAACAATCTGAAATTTTTAGTAACTTCAAATAAAAGTGAACCAACTTCAATAAAATTGATAGCAACTACTCCCACAAGTGCCTAGAGCCTAAATCAAGCATTAGAACTACTTGGAACCATATAAATTTGACATGCAAGCTCAAGAACATGGTCGCCTATGCAGCATAAATTTGCAATGAATAAAGCACTAGAACAAAAACTAATTGGACCAATGGAGGAGTCACATACCAAGGAACAATCTCCCCAAGCAGTTTTGCGAGAGGTGCTTTGAGCAAGGAGATCGAAAATCATAGCAAGAGGGGCTGGAACTCGTGCTTGAGTTGGTTTTTTGTGTTTGTGTGAGGCAGAGGAAGAAGATGGGTGCAGGGATGTAACGCCCCGGTTTCGATGCGCCAGGTGTCTGCCAGTTATTTGCCGTAGTTGCCATGTCATTTGCTTGCGTGTTGCATTTTATCATGTCATCATGTGCATTGCATTGCATACGTGTTCGTCTCATGCATCCGAGCATTTTCTCCGTTGTCCGTTTTGCAATCCGGCACTCCTATGCCCTCCGGCGTCCCCTTTTTTGTCTTTCATTGTGAGCGGGTGTTAAACATTCTCGGAATGGATCGAGGCTTGCCAAGTGGCCTTGGTATAGCACCGGTAGACCGCATGTCAAGTTTCGTGCCATTTGGAGGTCATTTGGTACTCCAACAGTTAACCGGGTAACCGTAAAAGCCCCTTTCGTCTTGCAGCCCAACACCCCTCCAAACTGGCCCAAAACCCATCCTAACCTCCTCCATGCTCTCCGTCGTTTGATCACGATCGCATGGCCGAAAACCGCTCCTCATTTGGACTCTCCTAGCTCCCAGAATCTATAAATATGTGCCCCTCCCGAATTTTTCACGCAGTCCAAACCCTAGCAAACTCCTCCCCGCGCCGCCGGACGCGTCCGCGTCGCGCCGGACATGTCCACCGCCGCCGCCACATCACTCCGACCAATCAGCGCCCGCCACGTCACCTCCACCGCTGCCCTAAACCTACCACGCGTCGCCACCTGTCCCGCCGCCGTTTCCCCCACTGCGCGGCCCGGGAAAGCCCATCGTGGGCTCGCCCGGGCCCAGATCCGCCGCCGCCGCCCGGATCCAGCCCCGCCTCCGTCTTCGCCGCCTTCCTTCGGACCTCGCCGGCTAGCCGCCGTCGCCTCGCCGTCCGCAGCCCCGCGAGCTCCCGCGCCTCCCGCTCCGGAGCCCCGCAGCCTCCGCCGCCAGCTCCTCCGCCCTGCCGTCTCGCCGTCGTCCCTACGCCTCGCGCCGCCCCTCACCGGAGTTCCCCAACCGCCGCCGCCGCCACGGGAGGTTTTGTCTCGCCGCCCCGCGGAACCCCATTGACCGCCGCCGTCGACAGATCTGGGATCCCTGCCCCCGGATCCGTCCGTTTTGGCCTCCGGCAGCCCGCCGGACTTCGCCCAGCTTCGTCGTCGCTGCGTCCGACCACCAACGTCACCATGGAACCGCTCGGGAGGGAGCAGAGGTGCTGCTCCTCCCGCTCGCCTTCGTGGGCCACGGCCTCCTCAGGCCCAGCTCCGGGCCACATCTCCTCGGCATGCTTCCTTTGCTGCTGGGCTTGGCCCATGGTGAGAACCCGTATAAACCCCGCTCAGTGCGACGTATAGCTATCCGACGTGCGTTCTGTTTTTTTTTTCTGATATCTGCTAAGTCCCCGAATTGTTGCATATTATCATGCCATGTTCAACGCATCATAACTTGCTGCATACTGCTCCGTTGTGTGTGTGTAATATGTCAGATTGTTCGTCTCAACGAGTACTTCATTTTATTCCATTGCATCATGTTCATTTCATCTCATCTTGATGCCTGTATCATTGTTGCAAGAGTGCTTCATAATGTTAGTTCCTGTTTCTTAACAGAACATGCTCATTTGTCGTTTTTGCCATGTTTGATGTGTGCATCCTATGAGGTTGATGTCTACATGTGTTTTGAACTATGCCATGCCATATTTACAGTGGTGTATGCCATGTATTTTTGTGATCAATGTGGTGACTAGCACAAGCATGCAAACTAGGCTTCGTAATGTTGCTGTTTTTAGTCCCTGTTCTGCTGTTATTTTGATGCCATGTAAACTTGATGCTACAGAGAGATCCATGCATATTTTGAGATACTTCAGTAAGGATGCTTTGCACATATGGTTTTGCTCTAGCCATTCGTGCCCCTGGTTGCAATTATGGAGTAGTCTAGCATGTCATTTTCATGCTCTACTTTTGCTACAAAATGTTTCCTCGCAGATTATTTACATGTTATTCAATTTTGCCAAGGTTGTTGTAGTTGATCCTTGCATGCTATGAACTTGTTCTTGCCTTGGTTAGCTTCATAAACATGTCTTCTTGCTGATGCTATGATTATCTTGTCATGCAATGACTTGTGGTGAGTGAATCAAGCTTGTTTAGTAGTGTACTTGCTGTTACTGTTTTGCTAGGCTGAATCTGTTATTTCGTGATGCTATGTAAACCTGCTGCTACTAGTCATTCTATGCATAATCTGGAGATGTTCACTAAGGATGTTTTGTTACACATGTCATGCTCTATCCATCCATGCCCCTGGTTGCATTTATAGCCTGCTATAGCTTGTTGTAATCTTGCTCCAAAGTTGCTATATAATGTTGCTGTCAGCCTGTTAACATTAAGTTCAGTTGTTGCCATGTGTTTTGCTAGTGATCCATGCACCCTATGAGCTTGCTATTGCCATGCTTAGCTTCACAAACATGTCTTCTTACAGTTGGTTGCCTTGCCATGCAATGTATTGCTATGTGGTGAGTGGTACAAGCTCACCAACATGCCTACTTATTGTTGTTCCTGCCATGTATGAATGTGTCATATAACTTGCCATGTTTACATGGGTGCCATCATATCTTCTGATCCTTTTTGGCTCATGATCAGTAAAGGACTTTTGTTCTATGCATTTAGTAGTATCATGCCATGCCTTTGTTTGCCATGTTAAGTTCATGTAGTATGTTGTTTGATAGCTCTAAACATTGCAACCTGATGTTATTTTATGCAAAGTCTGAACTGATATTATTTGCAATCTTACCATGGGTGTTTGAGCATGTTCTAGTGATTTCTGGAGTTAGCTCAGTGTTCATGTTTTGTAATGCTTTACCTATAAATCATGCCCATGCCTTTTGTTTTCATATTATGGTACTGTAGCAGGTTGTTTTGATGCTTGCAATATGCCTAGTTGCTGTTTTGGACAGCTTGTCCTTTAAACTTGTTTCATGTGTGTGTGTTGAACCGTTGCTCCGTTTTGAGTGTGCTCTATATGAAACTTGCTTGTTTTTGCATGTAGTTTCATATTATCATGTTGCATCCATGTTTTGAGGTGTTTGCTTGATGTTTGAGTGCATTTTGCATCAATGCCATGTTTAACTTGTTTTGCTCATATCTTCTAGGCCGTAGCTCCGAATTAAATGAACTTTATATGTAACTTGACTAGAATCTCGTGTAGATCATCTTGGTTCACCTTAACTTGCTGTTTAACAACTTTAATATAAGGTTTATTCATATCTGGACCAACTTCGAAATTTGCACATGAGGACTTACCGGAATTGTTATATGTTGTTCCCGGCCTCATTTAAACTTGCTTTGATGTGTTGCTCTTGTTTGCATCATCTCTTGCCATGAGTAGCTTCATGTAGTCTTGTCTTGCATCATAATTGGTTGAGCATCATGTCATGTTCATGTGTGGTGTGTTTACCTTGTTGTGTGCTTCCTCTCGATAGTTCCCGTTTCGTTGCGATCGTGAGGATTCGTTCGTCTATGCTTGGTTTGTCTTCGTGGCTTCATCTTCTTCATGGACTCGTTCTTCTTCCTTGCGGGATTTCAGGCAAGATGACTGCTACCCTGGATCTCACTACTATCATTGCTATGCTAGTTGCTTCGTTCTATCGCTATGCTGCGTTACCTATCTTTTGCTCTTCAAGCCTTCCAAATTGCCATGAACCTCTAACCTTTGACACCCTTCCTAGCAAACCATTGATTGGCTATGTTACCGCTTTTCTCAGCACCTCTTATAGCGTTGTTAGTTGCAGGTGAAGTTGAAGATTGCTCCATGGTGGACAGGATTATGTTGGGATATCACAATATCTCTTATATTATTAATGCACCTATATACTTGGTAAAGGGTGGAAGACTCGGCCTTATGCCTGGTGTTTTGTTCCACTCTTGCCGCCCTAGTTTCCGTCATACCGGTGTTATGTTCCCGGATTTTGCGTTCCTTGCGCGGTTGGGTGATTTATGGGACCCCCTTGACAGTTCGCTTTGAATAAAACTCCTCCAGCAAGGCCCAACCTTGGTTTTACCATTTGCCTCACCTAGCCCTTTTTCCATTGGGAGTCGCCCTCTCGAGGGTCATCTTTATTTTACCCCCCCCGGGCCAGTGCTCGTCGTGAGTGTTGGTCCAACCTGACAACCGCCGGTGGTCACCAGGGGCAACTCTGGGCTGGCCTACCGGAAGTTTGGACAATCCGGTGTGCCCTGAGAACGAGATATGTGCAGCTCCTATCAGGATTTGTTGGCGCATTCGGGCAGCTTTGCTGGTCTTGTTTTACCATTGTCGAAATGTCTTGTAAACCGGGATTCCGAGTCTGATCGGGTCTTCCTGGGAGAAGGTATATCCTTCGTTGATCGCGAGAGCTTGTCATGGGCTAAGTTGGGACACCCCTGCAGGGTATAATCTTTTCTTTCGAAAGCCGTGCCTGTGGTTATAGGCATATGGGAATTTGTTAATGTCCGGTTGTAGATAAATTGACACCAAATCTGAATTAAAACGCATCAACCGTGTGTGTAGCCGTGATGGTCTCTTTTTGGCGGAGTCCGGGAAGTGAACATGGTTTTGGGTTATGTTTGACATAAGTAGGAGTTCAGGATCACTTCTTGATCATTGCTAGCTTCACGACCGTTCCTTTGCTCTCTTCTCGCTCTTATTTGCGTATGTTAGCCACCATATCATGCTTAGCCGCTGCTGCAGCCTCACCACTTTACCCCTTCCTTTCCCTTTAAGCTTTGCTAGTCTTGATACCCATGGTAATGGGATTACTGAGTCCTCGTGGCTCACAGATTACTACAACAACAGTTGCAGGTACAGGTTATGCGATGATCATGATGCGAGAGTGATGCTTGCTTGTTTGGAGTTCTTCTTCTGCGTCTTCTTCGATCAGGGGATAGGTTCCAGGTCGGCAGCCTGGGCTAGCAGGGTGGATGTCGTTTGAGTTTCTATTTGTGTTTCATCCGTAGTCGGATGTTGCTCTCATGTATTGTGATGTTGTATTCGTGTGGCATTGTATGCCTCTTGTATGTATCCCCATCTATTATGTAATGTTGATGTAATGATATCCACCTTGCAAAAGCGTTTCAATATGCGAGTCTATCCTTGGTGGGACCTTCGAGTTCCTTTTGGATAGGGTCGCATATTGGGCGTGACAAGGGATAAGTGGAGGAGGGCCACCATGGGCCCACGAGGCAGGGGGGCGCGCCCAGGGGGGTAGGGCGCGCCCTCCACCCTCGTGGCCAGGTGGCAGCTCCCCCCGCGGTAATTTTTGCACAGTAAATCCTCAAATATTCCCGAAAAAATCATATTAAATTAGCATGGCATTCTGAGGACTTTTATTTTCGGGATATTTTTATATTGCACGGATAAATCAGGAAACAGATAGAAAAAAAATACTATTTTACTTTGTTTCTACTAAATAACAGAAAATATAAAGAGGGTACAGAAGGTTGTGCTTCTAGTTTCATCCATCTCATGCTCATCAAAAAGAATCCACTAACAAGGTTGATCAAGTCTTGTTAACAAACTCATTCCGATTAACATGAAACTGGAGAAATTTCGAATAACACTATGTTACCTCAACGGGGATATGGACATCCCCAATAATAAGTATATCATATTTCTTCTTGACAGTAAGGAGAGGAAATTCAAAGCCTCCAAATATAATCGATGGAATTTTTCCAATAGAGTTGATACTATTAACTTGAGGTTGTTTCCTCGGAAAGTGTACCGTATGCTCATTACCATTAACATGAAAAGTGACATTGCCTTTGTTGCAATCAATAATAGCCCCTGCAGTATTAAGGAAAGGTCTTCCAAGAATAATAGACATACTATCATCCTCGGGAATATCAAGAATAACAAAGTCCGTTAAAATAGTAACGTTTGCAACCACAACAGGAACATCCTAACAAATACCGACGGGTATAGCAGTTGATTTATCAGCCATTTGCAAAGATATTTCAGTAGGTGTCAACTTATTCAAGTCAAGTCTACGATATAAAGAGAGAGGCATACCACTAACACCAGTTCCAAGATCACATAAAGCAGTTTTAACATAATTTCTCTTAATGGAGCATGGTATAGTAGGTACTCCTGGATCTCCAAGTTTCTTTGGTATTCCACCCTTAAAAGTATAATTAGCAAGCATGGTGGAAATTTCAGCTTCCGGTATCTTTCTTTTATTTGTAATAATATCTTTCATATACTTTGCATAAGGATTTGTTTTGAGCACATCAGTTAATCGCATATGCAAAAAGATAGGTCTAATCATTTCAGCAAAGCGCTCAAAATCCTCATCATTCTTTTTCTTGGATGGTTTCGGAGGAAAAGGCATGGGTTTCTGAACCCATGGTTCCCTTTCTTTACCATGTTTCCTAGCAATGAAGTCTCTTTTATCATAACGTTGATTCTTTGATTGTGGGTTATCAAGATCAACAGCAGGTTCAACTTCTACGTCATTATCATTACTAGGTTGAGCATCATCATGAACATCATCATTAACATTTTCACTAGGTTCATGTTCATTACCAAATTGTGTTTCAGCATCAGACATAGAGATATCATTCGGATTCTCAGGTGTTTCAGCAATAGGTTCACTAGAAGTTTGCAAAGTCCTATCATTTTTCTTTTTCTTCCTTTTAGAAGAACTAGGTACATCAATATTATTTCTCTGAGAATCTTGCTCGATTCTCTTAGGGTGGCCTTCAGGATACAAAGGTTCCTGAGTCATTCTACCAGTTCTAGTAGCCACTCTAACATCATAATCATTTTTTACTATTCATTTCATCAAGCAGTTCTTTTTGAGCTTTAAGTACTTGTTCTGCTTGAGTGGTAACCATAGAAGCATGTTTGCTAACAAGTTTAAGTTCTCCTCTAATATTAGCCATATAATCACCCAAGCGTTTAATCATATAAGCATCTTGTTTTAATTGTCTACCAAAATAAGCATTAAAGTCATCTCGCTTAAACATAAAGTTATCAAACTCATCCAAGCACTGACTAGCAATTTTAGTAGGAGGGACTTCAGCTTTATCATATCTATAGAGAGAATTTACCTTTACTACCTGTGTCGGGATATCGGGATCAAGAGGTTCTTCAGTGAATAAAGGATTGAGATCATATACTTCTTCAACAGGCGGTAAATTAAGACCGTGTATTTCTTCAATAGGAGGTAAATTCTTAACATCTTCAGCTTTAATACCTTTTTCTTTCATAGATTTCTTTGCCTCTTGCATATCTTCGGGACTGAGAAATAGAACACCTCTCTTCTTTGGAGTTGGTTTAGGAATAGGCTCAGTAATTGGCTCTGGAGCTGGCTCAGGAGGTGCCCAATTATTTTCATTTGTCAACATATTATTCAATAGAATTTCAGCTTCATCTGGTGTTCTTTCCCTGAAAAGAGAACCAGCACAACTATCTAGGTAATCTCTGGAAGCATCGGTTAGTCCATTATAAAAGATATCAAGTATTTCAGGTTTCTTAAGAGGATGATCAGGCAAAGCATTAAGTAACTTGAGAAGCCTCCCCCAAGCTTGTGGGAGACTCTCTTCTTTAATTTGCACAAAATTGTATATTTCCCTCAAAGCAGCTTGTTTCTTATGAGCAGGGAAATATTTAGCAGAGAAGTAATAAATCATATCCTGGGGACTACGCACACAACCAGGATCAAGAGAATTAAACCATATCTTAGCATCACCCTTTAATGCGAAAGGAAATATTTTGAGTATATAAAAGTAGCGCGATCTCTCATCATTACTAAACAGGGCGGCTATATCATTTAACTTAGTAAGATGTGCCACAACAGTTTCAGATTCATAGCCATAAAAAGGATAAGATTCAACCAAAGTAATTATATCTGATCAACAGAAAATTCATAATAATCCTTATCGAGAACACAGATAGGTGAAGTAGCAAAAGCAGGGTCGGGTTTCATTCTATCTCTAAGAGATTCTTTACTCCATTTAACTAGCAGCCTCTTAAGTCCATAGCTATCTTTACAAGCAAAAATAGCTGCAGAAGATTCCGCATCAAAAAGGTAACCCTTAGGAATAGAAGGCATATCTTCATCATCACTTTCATCATCGTATTCAGATTCAATAATTTCTCTTTCTCTAGACCTAGAAATTTGTTCATCAAGAAATTCACCAAGGGGCACAGTAGTATCAAGCATAGAAGTAGTTTCATCATAAGTATCATGCATAGCAGAAGTGGCATCATCAATAACATGCGACATATCGGAATGAATAGCAGAAGCATGTTTAGGTGTCGCTAGCTTACTCATAACAGAAGGTGAATCAAGTGCAGAGCTAGATGGCAGTTCCTTACCTCCCCTCGTAGTTGAGGGATAAATTGTTGTCTTAGCGTATTTCAAGTTCTTCATAGTGTCGAACAGATATAAATCCCAAGTGACTCAAAGAATAGAGCTATGCTCCCCGGCAACGGCACCAGAAAAAGGTCTTGATAACCCACAAGTATAGGGGATTGCAACAGTTTTCGAGGGTAGAGTATTCAACCCAAATTTATTGATTCGACACAAGGGGAGCCAAAGAATATTCTCAAGTATTAGCAGTTGAGTTGTCAATTCAACCACACCTGGAAACTTAGTATCTGCAGCAAAGTGTTTAGTAGCAAAGTAATATGATAGTGGTGGTAACGGTAACAAAAGTAAAGACAGCAAAAGTAGTGTTTTTGGTATTTTGTAGTGATTGTAACAGTAGCAACGGAAAAGTAAATAAGAGAGAACCAGAATATGGAAAGCTCGTAGGCACAGGATTAGTGGTGGATAATTATGCCGGATGCGGTTCGTCATGTAACAGTCAGAACATAGGGTGACACAGAACTAGCTCCAATTCATCAATGTAATGTAGGCATGTATTCTGAATATAGTCATACGTGCTTTTGGAAAAGAACTTGCATGACATCTTTTGTCCTACCCTCCCGTGGCAGTGGGGTCCTATTGGAAACTAAGGGATATTAAGGCCTCCTTTTAATAGAGAACCGGAACAAAGCATTAGCACATAGTGAATACATGAACTCCTCAAACTATGGTTATCACCGGGAGTGGTCCCGATTATTGTCACTTCGGGGTTGCCAGATCATAACACATAGTAGGTGACTATAGACTTGCAAGATAGGATCAAGAACTCACATATATTCATGAAAACATAATAGGTTCAGATCTGAAATCATGGCACTCAGGCCCTAGTGACAAGCATTAAGCATAGCAAAGTCATAGCAACATCAATCTCAGAACATAGTGGATACTAGGGATCAAACCCTAACAAAGCTAACTCGATTACATGATAAATCTCATCCAACCCATCACCGTCCAGCAAGCCTACGATGGAATTAATCATGCACGGCGGTGAGCATCATGAAATTGGTAATGGAGGATGGTTGATGATGACGACGGCAACGAATCCCCCTCTCCGGAGCCCCGAACGGACTCCAGATCAGCCCTCCCGAGAGAGATTAGGGCTTGGCGGCGGCTCCGTATCGTAAAACGCGATGATTTCTTCTCCCTGATTTTCCCCCCGAAAGCCAATATATGGAGTTGGAGTTGGCGTCGGAGGGTCTCCAGGGGGCCCACGAGGTAGGGGGAAGCGCCCAGGGGGGGAGGGCGCGCCCCCCACCCTCGTGGACAGGGTGTGGGCCCCTTGGTCTTCATCTTTGGTGATGATTTTTTATTATTTATTCTAAGATATTCCGTGGAGTTTCAGGTCATTCCGAGAACTTTTGTTTTCTTCACAAAAAACAACATCATGGCAATTCTGCTAAAAACAGCGTCAGTCCAGGTTAGTTCCATTCAAATCATACAAGTTAGAGTCCAAAACAAGGGCAAAAGTGTTTGTAAAAGTAGATACGATGGAGACGTATCAAACACCAACCATAGCACATAGCCCCCATGTTTGTATGGATGTACAACCTCCCCCTGGTTGTGCATGGAATCGAAGTACATTCACATGAGCATGCTTATTCAAGGGCCGAAACAACCAGGAAATAATATTAATTTGTATCTGGGGCTACTTCAAGAGGAGTTAGACACGTTATGGAAAACACCGGCCACGACATGGGATGCCAGCAAAGGCGAGTATTTCAACATGAGAGCCGTGCTGATCACGACAGTGCAGGACTATCTTGGTTACGGATATGTGGCAGGCCAGGTGTGCCATGGATATTGCGGATGCATGCAGTGCATGGATGATACGACGTCTCAGCAGCTAACGTCAAGGAAAGATGGCGGGTCTGGGAAAATCGTGTACATGGGGCATCAAAGATGGCTCGAACAGGACGACCCGTAGAGAAACCGTGGAGATCTATTCAATGGTCACGTTGAGCATTGAGGACCTCCACGTAAGCGGAGCGGTGCCGAAATCGATGAGCTGTTGAAAAACTGGAAGGAGTGCCCCGCGCCAGGAAAGACGATGGGAAAGGCGCCGGAGCCGCTGCTGAAGGTGTGGAATACGAGCTCTGTGTTCTGGGACTTGGAGTAATGGCACAAACTCGATACACCTCATTCCCTTGATCAAATGCATATCTGTAAGAATGTCCTTGAGAGCTTGCTCGCAACACTGATGAACATGCCGGATAAGACCAAGGATGGGCCGAAGGCAAGAAAATACTTGCAAGATTTGAAAATCAGGGAAGATCTGTACATGCCGCCCCATAAAATGTCAGACGATACAGAGACGGAGACAGAGGCATGGGAGAAGAAGGGCAAGAAAATAAAGAAAGAGGATTATTGCCCCCTTCTTGCTTCACCTTAAGTCAGGCTGAGATTGATCAATTCTTTAAGTGCCTTATTAGAGTCAAAGTTAGTTCCGGTTACTGTGGGAAGATAAACAGATATCTAGACACGGACAAGAAAAGGTTCAGCGGGATGAAGTCCCATGACTGTCATGTGATGATGACGCACATACTACCTGTTGCCCTTAGATGGATAATGGACAAGCACGTCCGTGACACGCTTATTGGTCTTTGCAACTTTTTCGACGTCATCTCTCGAAAGTCGATCAGTGTAAAGCAGTTCCGAAGGCTACAGGAAGAGATCATTGTGATACTGAATGATCTTGAGATGTACTTCCCGCCCGCGTTCTTTGACGTGATGGTGCATCTGTGTGTCCATATTGTGGATGACATAATAGACCTGGGGCCGTCATTCCTGCACAACATGATGCCGTTTGAGAGGATGAATGGGATCATCAAAGGATTCGTTCGTAACATGTCCTGTCCGGATGGAAGCATCGTCAAGGGCTATGTGACACAAGAGTGCATCTCTTTCTGTGAGAATTTTCTATATGGCGCAGACCAGCCGCCTGGTGTTACTGTTGGTTTGCCCGTTAACAAGCACGATCGGAGGCTCGAAGGGGAAGGTCACTGCAACGGTCGCAGGGAACTGCACATGGCATACTCAGATCGACGCAGCGACTTTGACAGAGCAAACTTGGTAGTGTTACAACACCTAGATGAGGTAGATCCTTTCGTGGCACTGCACAAAGAAATTATCGCAAAGAAGTATCGTGACTGGGGGGTATGCAGGACGGACGCCGAAGTTACTAGAGAGCACAACTCCACTTTCCTGCATTGGTTCAAAGAGCATATTATTGCTAATCCCCCGGAGGAGGGCTCTAAGGACGGATTGCTCATATACACCTTAGCACATGGCCCCTCGCCCAAACTCGTAACCTATCAGGCATATGATATTAACGGATACACGTTCTACACGGAGGCCAAAGATATGGACAGTGATGATCAAAACTCAGGGGTGACGATGGAATGCATGACCGGCAGCGACAGTGACGCAACTGAATGATTTTATGGAAGGGTCGAGGAGATCTGGGAGCTTGACTACTCTGGACTGCACAACACGACGATGTTCCATGTCAGATGGGCTAAGAATGTCAAAAGAGAAAACCAGATTTTCACTACCATGACTATACCCGACGCCAAGAGCGCTACCGTGAACGCTATCGCTAAAAACGAGCCATGGGTACACGCTAAGCACGTGACACAATGCTTCTTCATAACTGACCCATGCAATCCCAGTCGTGTTGTCGTGAGGAGAGGCAAAAGCAACATCGTTGGAATGGATGGAGTCGCCAACGAGGAAGACTATGATTAGTACGGCAACCCAATGAGGGAAGATGACGATGATGATGAAGTATACGTCAAAAGAAGAACCAATACTACATTACCTAAGAAAAATCGTACTCCATGGAAAAGGAAAAGTCACAATGAGGGGCTCAATTATTCTTCGACGAACAAGAAGGGAAAGAAGCTGACTCAAAAACGAAAACGTCAGCGCTGAGGAACCGTATGTTATTGGTCAAATGATGTAATATATATATATATATATATATATATATATATATATATATTCCGATTTTGTATACACACTTAGCCATTATTATGCATGGGTCCAATGATGTAATATATATGTTCCTATTTTGTATACATATTTAACCGTCAAATGATGCAATATATATCGCCTTCCCTTCGTTCACTGCTCTCGGGAAATAAAAGTGGGAGCAAATAAAGGAAAAGAAAAAGGAAAACTGGCAGTAGCGATTTCCTTATAAAACAGCTACAGTCAAGCTAGCAGTAGCGATTTCCTTATAAAACCGCTACAGCTAGTGAAGGTAGTAGCAGCGCGTTTTATCTAAATCGCTACAACTAGTGAAGGTAGTAGCAGCGCATTTTGTCTAAACCGCTACAGCTAGTGAAGGTAGTAGCAGCGCGTTTTGTCTAAATGCGCTACTGCTACGTCCACTTAACCCAAAATTCTCACTCTCCCTGCTTCATCCCGCCTCTTTTCCCCCCAAATCCCCACTCTCTCTTCCCCCGTCGCACCGCCGCTCCCCGGCACTTTCCCCCGACCTGGCCCCGGCGCTCGCCCCCGACCCCGGCGCTCGCCCCCGACCCGGCGCTCGCCCCCGACCCCGACGCGCTCGCCCCCGACCC
>NC_041381.1:619671349-619710242 GCF_002162155.2 Triticum dicoccoides
ACCTCCCTCCTCTGCTTCCTCCCCTCCCAACCTCGGCCGTTGTTGGGCCTGCCTCCTCACCCCTGCACCCTCTGTAAACCCCCCTCTCTCTCTGCTAGCTAGGGTTCTCCGGTTAATTTACTTAGGTTTTAGTTTGGGCAGTAGGTTAATTAGGTTATCTATTTAGTTATGAATTTAGCTAGGTTTTAAAATAGGACAAAAATTTAGGGTTAAGCAATTGTAGTTAAAAGAAAAAGCAGCATTTAAGCAATTGTCCAAATCAACATCCCTTGTTAAAGCAAATTTAGGTAGGCTAAATTTATATGCAAATTTGAACTGGACATGTGATATGTGGATATGTCATGTTTTGGACATGTCATGTTTGGAATTTGAACATGTCATTTGGACATGTGATGTTTTGGTTCAATTTTGGTAAATGATCCGAGTGGCCTATGTTACGCCAAAATGTTGATTCATTTCCGTTCTGGTGAATGTCAGGCGCTCGATATGTCAATTTTTTAGCAAAGGTCATGCCGAAATTTGCCGTGAATAAAGGCATGATTTGTGCTACATAGTTGGCATATCGAGTGCTGGCACATAGATTTCTTTTTTATGTCATTTCTCATTTATTCATACTTTTAGAAATAAACGAGGACACTTAATCATAGGAAACATGTCGAACAACAAAGAAACTGGGCGTTCTGACCAAGATGCAGACGATATGGATTATGAGGGTGAACAAGAGTACCTTGACTATTTGACTGCTAAGCAAGGTTTGCAGGTCGGCCTCGATGATGGTACTGACGCCGACCTCGACACCGACGGCGTCGGCACCGATGGCGGCGCCGAGACCGGCGGGGAAGATACCGGCGGGGAAGGTATAGGCGCCGATGCCACTACCGAAAAGAGGAAGCATAAGAAGCAGAGGATACGAAAACATAACAAACTAGGGATTGGATGACTTGTGATCACAAAGATGGCACATGGCAAGTTTGAGCCATTAGAGCCGGAAGAACCTCGCAAGTGCTATGGGAACCAAGTAGGATGCATCCTACGGGAATGCGCAAGCATCAACGACGACGACTTAAGGAGTAAAGAACATTTGACGCAGTTGCTCCTAACGAAGTTGCACAAGAGATTCAAGTTCCCCGACCGGGATGATAGCATAGAACAACCGTGGGATGATCCGAAGATGAAAAAGATTAACAATCACGCCATGGGCATGTTTAGCAATGATTTGGCCTCCTGGAAAGGGAGGGTGAAACGAGCTATTGAGGCTGAGGAACCCCTATCCAAGATTCTGGAGGAAAATCCGACACTTACGGAAGAGAAGTTCGAAAAGTTCAAGGACACTTGTGCTACCGAGGCAGCCAAGGCTAAGGCTGCGAAATTCAAGAGCCTTCAGCAAAGGAACACGGGGAAGCATTGCCTCGGAAGCCGTGGCTACCTCGGTAAAAGGCCTATATGGGATAAGGAGGACGCGGAACGTGAAGCCGCGGGTCTCCTAGACCCCTTCGTGAAGTTCACCAACCCCTTGGAGCGTGACTTCATCAGGGCCCGCTACAAGTGGGACCAGGAGAAAAAGATTTTTTACATGGACCAGATCACGAGGAAATTGATTAGACTACTGGAGAAGCATCACAAGCTTGCAGCCGAAAGCCCTACTTCTTCAACGAGGCCCAAGTGGGATACCCCTCTCAACCGGGCCTTGAACGAACTTAAGGGACTCCCTTTGGGCCAGCGGCCGCAATATGGTCGTGTGTACGGCGCTGGAGACGACGCCACGTGGAAGGTGTTTTACAATGAGGGCCTGGAGGCCAAGAAGCAGAAAAAGAAGTTTAGTCAGGCGGACATCAACGCGAAGGTGAAGCTTGCGGTCGAGAAAAAAGCAGCTGAGGACGCGGAAAAAACAGCCGAGGAGAAAAATGAGTTGCTACAGCAGGCAGTCAATGCAGGTGTAACTGCCTGCAAAAATGATTTCGCTACTAACTTGGTTCCAACTATCATCAACTGGACGAAGGAAAATCCAGACAAGACGGTACATGATTCCCCGATGCCCAGTTTCGTCAGGAGCAACTCCACGAACAACAACAACACCGCACCATCACTTGCTCACGCAACCAGACCTCCTCTCGTGGTCGCTCCCGCTCATAGCAGCTCGTCCTCAGTCTCTGGCGCGCTAGGTGGGCCTTCGTCTTTGGCTGAGCTCGACGCCATCATGGTAATTACATGTCGCACCAACATATATATATATATATATATATATATATATATATATATATATATATATATATATATATTCCATTTTCGTTGCCTTTCGGATGTTTTACACCACAGCAATATGTGTTTGCAGGGCGAAGAAACCCCGTGCACCATACTCTACTTTATAAAAGGCCAGAAGGTCGACGTGGGAAAGGGGATGATATTGAACCCCTTGAAACCCACGTTCCACAACCAGCCGATCCCCGCTAGGCACTTCAGGGTTAGCTTGTCCAGTGTGAAATCGGGGCACGAGGCGTTGCCTCCTCTAGTACAGCATGTGGGAGAGGACGACGGGACCCCGCCACGGATTGGAAGCTGCAAGGGTTGGGTGCTACTATGGCCTCGTCTGGAGCCGGCCGAGAGCACACCAATAACCACACATCAACAAGCATGTGCGGAGACCACCACCCCGCCTACGCAATTACCAGCTCTTGTAGTGCCGAGTGAGAGCGGCGGACGACGTAATGAAGGGGGTGCAATAGTACTGGCTGATGTAATCGGTCCTGTAGAACAGAGAATGGATGATGAGATAGAGGTCGACCCTATGGGTTTCCTCAATACAAATGCGTATGACTGTGACATAGATATGATGAGTCAACCATATGACGAATCGGGCTATCAGAATGCTAATGAGGATATGGATGATATGCCCGGGCAGGAAGGTCGTTGGAAGGATTGCAAAAAGTCTCTTTCATGAATTTCTCACATGACACGCTTGAAGATGTTGCCTCAACACAGGCTCAACTAGCCGGGGGTCGTACAGTGCTTAGCCCGGGAACCCTGGGGCAGGGGTTAAGGAAGGGTCTGGAAGGTGTGCCCAAGAAAAAGGAGAGGAAGAGATCGGGGAAGATAACTGCCTCCAAACAAGCTAGAGCACAAAGCAGCCAGACGATGCATTCTGAAGAGCGTGTACCCATGAAAGGTGCGGCCATGTTCCATCTCACGGGCGAGCCGATGCTACCGCCAAAACCGATGGAGGCACTATCAGGGGATCTTAGGAGACTGCACGACCATGTGCTATCGACTGAGAAAAGCCTACTAGCCTCAAAGGATCCAGGATATCCGACATACGTGTCTCGTGTGCCTGAGGGGAAGTGCTACGTTGAGACACGGCCTGCGGAGGTGTTCTTCTTGCGGTTTGACCATATCTTTGAGATGTTTCTGACAAGGCGGCTCGATTTTACAATCGTCCGCCTTTTTTGCGCTACATATGAGCTCCGTCATGAAGAGTGAAGAAGTCTCGCAAATCTGTGTGGCGGATCCGTACTACATGCATGAGTCTTTCTTGAGTCTCGGCGACTTTGAGCGTGAAACTGCTAGGGAGTACCTCCAAAACTTCATGGTACAGAATAAGGACCGGGAAATTGTCCTCGTGCCTTATCATGCAAAGTAAGTCAGTTCCAGACAACCCTTTCGTACATTTCAATCATTCCTTCTCTCTCATATGGGGAAAAAATTTGAGGTGTCTTTTCCCCGCAGCAACGGGCATGCCGTCCTTATCGTTCTTTACCCGCAAGTCTCCCACACCGTGTATTTTGACCCTTCCAGAGACTATGAGAAAAAAGACTACACCCACATAATGAATATTCTAGATGTGTAAGTGCATCTAGTGCCCCTTAGTGATTTTGGTGTATTGAAGACTTATAGGTTAAGGGACTAATGCGTTTGTGAGTGTACACAGGTCTATAAGTCTATGAGGAGTTTGATATTTACAGAGAAAGTCGACCCCTAAAAATGAAGTTCTTCAACTAAAGACTTTGATATTCTGAAGACTTTCTGAAGACTTTGAAAGTGAAGAAATTGGTGTATCCGTGAAGACTTGATATTCATGCGAGGAATATGAAGCTTGAAGACTTTCGTTTTCATAGTTTTGTTTTTCTCTTTCTTGAATCATAGGAAACACCGTACTGTTAAAGGGGGTCGAGGAAATACTAAGGGAAAATTTCCATGTGATGCTCAACTCAAAATCCTACACCTACCAATCCCTTCGAGTGAAGCCTTTGGAAATCTCATACAGTTCAGTCACTTTCTTCAGTGACAGAGACGAAGTTCTTCTGGTCGCTGATGAATTTGCTCTGACTGAGGAGTTAGGAATTCGCTAGTGCAGATTGCCTACACAGTGAGGAACATGATAGCCCTGATGAATTTGAGAGTCAAATTTCCGACCGTTGCTGTGCTGCGCGCCAGCTGTCCCAAAATATCTTATCCACCTAACGGTCATATCATTGAGGGGCATTTATGTCTTATCATGTCGGGCTGCTCCCTAGGCTATAAATAGCCGCCCCCTACAACCACTAGCTGGTTGGCTGCTCCGAGAGAACTTGACACTTGTCATTTGAGAGCAACCCATCCACCGAGGACTTTGAGCGAAAATCATCGAGTGAGGAAAATCCCAAAAAACCCAAACACCTCCAAACCCAAAGTGATTGAGCATCACTGAAGAAATTGATCCTGCGTGGATCCGACGCTTGTTACCTTTGAAGACTGTGCTTCTTCCAGACGGTTAGGCGTCAAGGTCTAGAGCATCCAAGAGGAATTGTGGATTGCCGAGTGACCAAGTCTGTGAAGGTTTGGAAGTCGCCTGAAGACTTACCACGAGTGATTGGACGAGGCCTGCGTGGACTTAGTTCAAGGAGAATACAGTGAGGACTGGGTGTCCTAAGTTGCGGCTCAGAGACTAGGTGTCCGGGACTGCCTGTCCTCGAGTTTAAATACTCAGCCGCTCCAACCAGACGTACAACTGAGACAACAGTTGGAACTGGTCTACCAAATCATTGTCTTCACCAACCTAACTGGTTCTATTTCCTCAACCCTTTCATTTCCTCATTACTGTGTTGACTGTTTGAAGACTTTGACTGAAGACTTTCTCAATTTCCTCAGTTCAATTTCTTTAGTCTGTTTGTCTTCATCTTGTGTTATCCTGTGATTACGCTTTCTGTACTCTGTGCTAGTCTTCATTTCATCATGATGACCATGCTTGTATTCTGTTATGCTTACTTCTGAGTACTTATTCCGCTGCTAATAGTTCTTCTCTAAGGAATTTCCTCACCGGCAAATTCCTCAGTGAAGAATTCAGAAAAATCGCCTATTCACCCCCCCTCTAGTTGACATAACGCACTTTCAAGATGATGCTCTCCAAGGTTTTAGCATTAGAGGTGGCCACATGCAGATCAAGAAACAAAGGAACAAGAAGATGGGGTTCGCGCATAAAACTAACTTCTCCTGCATCCATGTCCCAAAACCAATCAAGAAGGATGGATTCTACATCGTCCATCTCATGATTCAGTTCAACACGGATCACCAAAAGCTTCGCATGAGAAGCAGAAATGATGATCATATCCACAAGTGGCTAGAATCTCATGGAGAAGCGGATTATAAACTTAGAGATGACTTCTTTCGCATCCAAAGCGACATTGCGACGATCATCATGAAAGAAGTCATCGATGAGAAGGGGGTGTTCCACCACGGCTCTATATCGCGAGCTGACGTCCAAACTCCCTTGTTCTGTGTGATTTTGGTTTAACTGCCTGGAGTTTCAGCTATGTCGACCGCAGGTATGAAGAAAGTGACATGCCCTATCTTTGACGGTCATGATTATCCCAAGTGGAAGGCCATGATGAGGAAGCGCCTCATGGCAATGAACAACGAGCTGTGGACCGTCACTAAGATTGGTCTTACTGATCTATGCAAAATGGCGGACGCTGATGATATTCGCAAGTACACTCGACTTGACATCTTGGCGAAGGATATCATCTGTTCCTGCCTATCCAGAGATCAAGTCAGGCTCATTATGCATCTTTGCAATGCAAAGCTTATCTGGGACAGAATCTCTGATGTCTATGAAGGTCATCGAACCCGTCATGATCTCTGGTTTGAGGACTTCAAGGAATCTCTCAAAACGATGACTTTCGAGCCAGAATCATCATCTTCTGCATCATGTCTCATGGCAAACGGTGCTGAGGTAACCGAATGCTCCTCATCCGAGTTTTGTGATGATGAATCTGATAATGATAAATCTGATAATGATGAATCTGATGATGATATTGAATCTTGTTATACCAAACTTGTTTGCTTTGCCACTAAACAACAAACGGCTTTGGAACAAGTTCAAAACATGCTAGACAAAAGTGATGATATGTTGCGTAAAGAAATGGATCAGTCAAAAGCATTGGGTGAATGTCTTCAGAGAATTCACGCCAAGTTTGACGCCCTTCAAAATCAACATAATACCCTCTTGACTGATCACGAGAAGCTTTCTTCCGAATCTCTTCAAAGAAAGGAAGATCTTGAAAAGCTAAGAGTGTGTTATGAAGATCTTCAGAAGGAGCGCGATCCATTACTAGCTCAACAAATCAGCACTTCTCAGGAAGAATTTGTTCCTCCATGCTTAAAGTGCATTGAACGTGAATCTGCTAATTCCTCACCTGAATGTTCAAATGCTTCAATTGTTACAAATTCTTCACCTGCCTCTGCTATCACTAATTCCTCATCTAAGGACATTGCTAGTATCACTGACGATGCAGGGCTGAAGGAATTGTACACAACAGGCATGTACAAAAGCCTCAAAGGGCATCAGATTCTTTGTGATGTACTCAAAAAGCAGATCCTCAACAGAAACCCTAGGAAAGAGGGTATTGCTTTTGAGAGGAAACTCAATGCTGATGGAACATATTGGAAGCCTGAGCAGTACCCCAAAACCTCATGGGTTGCTACAAAGGGACCTCCAGTTGATCCATCTAACTTATCTGGCTTTACATGTGAATCTTCTCATTCTTCTGATGAGTCATTTGACTCCAACTATAAACTGTTCAAAAATCAGAATGGTGAAGTATTTGCTAGATATGTTGGGACTAACTGCAGGAACGGTTCCCCTAGGAAGAAAATCTGGGCTCCCAAAAGTTATGTTGAAAGTCTTCAGGTGAATGTCCTCATGACACCACCTGTGAAGAACAGGAACCCCAGATCAAACTCTTCATATGGACCTAATTTTTCATATGGATCCAAGTCCTCATATGGACCAAATTCCTCAAATGGATCAAAGTCCTCATATGATTATCATCGTGCTAACAACTCTGTTTCGCAGGGTAGAGCTAAGGGCTATGAATATGCACATTATTCTTCAAATCATTATGTTCATAAGTCCTCGAAGAATTTCTCTGCTTATTCATATGCTTACTCTAACCCCTCTTATGTGAAACGAAATGGTTTGGCCTCTATGCCACCATTCTCTTATGGTGCTCGCAGAGTGATGAACTCTTTGCCACCCCTTCAGATGTGGGTGGTGAAGAAAAAGAACTAATCTCTTTTGCAGGGTCAGGTCTCCAGACGTGCTTTAACGTCTGAAGAATTTGCTGGGGACCTGACAAATTTGCCTGAAAGGACGCAGGCTAATCATGATGAAACGAACTTTCATTTCACACGTCCTCCTACTGCTATATCTGTTTACTGCTTGATGAAATTCATCTGATGAACTTGATACCATATTCTACATTGATGAAGCATATGAGATTGTAAGTTACACTAATTCATCTGCAGGATGATCAACCCAAAACCACTGAGTGGGTCCTCGATAGTGGATGTACAAATCACATGACTGGTGACAAGAATCTTTTGATGGATGCTCCCTTATCACCGTCACATCTAAAGCACATCATCTTTGCTGACAAAGGCAAAAGTCAGGTATTGGGTCTTGGTAAGGTTGCGATCTCTAAGGATAAACACATGGACAAAGTCATGCTTATTGAGTCCTTAGGATACAATCTCATGTCAGTCTCAATGCTTTGTGATCTTGATATGGTTGTTGTCTTTGGCAAGTATCGCTGTGTTGTGATTATGGAAGCTGACAATTCCAAAGTCTTCGAAGGCTTTAGGAGAGGAGACTTGTATATTGTTGATTTCTCTACAGGACCACAACCAGCCGTGTGTCTACTTGCAAAAGCTTCAGAAGGCTGGCTATGGCATCGACGACTTGGTCACGCAGGCATGAGGAATTTGCACACGCTTGTGAAGAAGAAGCATGTCATTGGCATTGAGAATGTCAAATTCCTCAAGGATCACTTATGCGGAGCCTGTGAAGCTGGAAAAATGACCAAGGCCAAGCATCTAGCGAAGACTATCATGACCACTACTCGTCCATTCGAATTGCTTCACATGGACCTCTTCGGACCTAATCATTACTCAGTAGTCACTAATGCTACATCTCTATATGGTTTTGTCATTGTTGATGATTTCTCTCGATATACATGGGTACACATTGTTACTTACAAACATGAAGTGCAGGAAGTCTTCAAACGATTTTCCTCGAGGGCTTCAACCAACTTTGGTGTGAACATCAAGCACATCAGGAGTGACAATGGAACTGAGTTCAAGAATTCCGGTCTTGATGACTATCTTGATGAACTTGGTATTACTCATGAGTTATCTGCTCCCTATACTCCTCAGCAGAATGGCGTCGTGGAGCGCAAGAACAGAACTCTTGTTGAGATGGCTCGCACTATGCTTGATGAATACAAAACGCCTCATCATTTTTGGATTGATGCAATTGATACTGCGTGCCACATCATCAATAGAGTATATCTTCACAAATTCTTCAAGAAGACGGCCTATGAACTCCTCACTGACAAGAAACCCAATGTGAGTTATTTCAAAGTCTTCGGTGCAAAATGTTGGATTAGAGATCCTCACCACAATTCTAAATTTGCACCGAAAGCACATGAAGGTTTTATGCTTGGTTACGGAAAGGACTCGCACACCTACAAAGTCTTCAACAATGCTCTTCACAAGGTTGTTGAAACTGTAGATGTGCGGTTCGATGAAACTAATGGCTCGCAAAGAGAGCGCCTACCTTCTGTGTTAGATGAACCAGCACCTGAGGATTCTATCAAGTTCAAGGCAACTAAGGATGTCATTCCTACTAAAGAACTTGCTGAAGAAAATGGTGCTGAAGAAAATGCTGATCAAATTCCTCAGTGACAGCCAGCTCATCCCCGCGTTGCAAAAGAAGTACAAGTTGACAAGATCATCGATGACATTGAAGCGCCAGGTCCTCTCACACGCTCAAAAGCTTCTCATTTATCTAACTTTTGTGGGCACTATGCTTTTGTCTCTATCATAGAGCCCACTAAGGTAGATGAAGCATTTCTGGAGCTGGAGTGGATTCAGGAAATGCAAGAAGAATTACATCAGTTCGAGCTCAACAATGTCTGGGAACTGGTCAAACGTCCAGCTCCTTGCAAGCATAATATCATTGGCACAAAGTGGATCTACCGCAACAAGCAAGATGAAAATGGCCTTGTGGTGAGGAATAAGGCACGACTGGTAGCTCGAGGCTACACACAGGTTGAAGGAATTGATTTCGATGAAACTTTTGCACCTGTTGCTAGACTTGAGGCTATTCGCATATTACTTGCTTATGCTAACCATCATGATATCATCTTATATCAAATGGATGTGAAAAGTGCATTCCTCAATGCTAAGCTTGAGGAAGAAGTATATGTTGCTCAACCCCAAGGTTTTGAAGATCCAAAGAATCCTGACAAAGTCTTCAGACTTAATAAGGCCCTCTATGGCCTCAAGCAAGCCCCTCGGGCGTGGTATGATACATTGAAGGAATTCTTCGTGAAGAATGGCTTCACACCCGGTTCACTCGACCCTACTCTCTTTACTAAATCTTATGATGGTGAACTGTTTGTGTGCCAAATATATGTTGATGATATTATCTTTGGCTGTACTAACCAACGTTATAGTGATGAATTTGCATATATGATGAGTGAAGAATATCAAATGTCTATGATGGGAGAGTTGGAATTCTTCTTAGGTCTTCAAATTCGTCAACAGCGCAATGGCATATTCATATCTCAGGAGAAATACCTCAAAGATGTACTGAGGAAATTCGGCATGCAAGATTGCAAAGGCCTCAAAATTCCTATGCCCACAAATGGCCATCTATGCACTGATGAAAATGGTATTGACTTCGATCACAAGGTATACCGCTCCATGATTGGTTCTTTACTGTACTTATGTGCATCTAGGCCAGATATAATGCTTAGTGTTTGCATGTGTGCCCGATTTCAAGCTGCACCGAAGGAATCACACCATAAGGCTGTGAAGCATATTCTTCGATATCTAGCTCACACACCAACACTAGGATTATGGTACCCCAAGGGCTCTGTTTTTGATCTCATTGGATATTCTGACTCTGACTATGCTGGTGATCATGTGGACCGCAAGTCAACTTCTGGCACTTGTCATTTCCTCGGACGATCTTTGGTCTGTTGGTCCTCGAAGAAACAGAACTGCGTATCACTGTCCACTGCGGAAGCTGATCACATTGCTGCTGGCTCTTGCTATGCTCAACTGCTTTGGATGAAGCAAACACTCAAGGACTATGGCATCAACGTGAAGAATGTGCCTCTCCTCTGCGACAATGAGAGTGCCATCAAGATTGCTCACAACCCAGTTCAGCACTCGAAGACTAAGCACATTCAGATTCGTCATCATTTTCTTCGTGATCATGTGTTGAAGGGCGACATCTCCATCGAGCACGTGAAGACTGAAGAACAGCTAGCTGATATCTTAACTAAGCCCTTGGATGAGAAGAGATTTAGCAAGTTGCGGTGTGAGCTAAATATCTTAGAATCTTTGAATGTTCTTTGAAAAGGACACACATCCTAACACTTATGCAAAATTGATGACTTAGATGTGCAACACATGAAGAAACGTTCTTCTTCAATCAATGAAGAATAACACTCTAAGTGTGAAGAAATTAATGAAGAATTTGATTCTCAGAACCCTACGACAATTGTACGCGGTGTCTGAAATCATCATTCTTATACAGTGGGTCACGCCACCTCAAAAAGTTGAAAATATTCAATTTGAGTTTTTCCTCATTTTTGAAATTCCTTAGTTTTTCAAATTCTTCAACTTTGCAAAATCTTCACTGTTTCCGTCGTTTTTCTTCATTGGCTATATATATATAAGTTTATGTCCTCTACAGCATTCATTTATAGCTAATTCTTCAAGTTGCTTCTTCTGCTAAGTGAATGTGATCGGACCCTTCCCCCTCTATGCTATACTCAACCCAATCTATTCACAAATTCTTCATGTGCGTTCTATTTGAAACTCGTTCAAAATCTTCACCGTGTCCTTGTCAGCTGAAGAAATTGCGAACGAAACTTTAAAACAAATCTTATCCAGATTTTCGGTTTTACCGCTCAAACCGTTTCGCATCCCACGATGCATTATAATATTCACCCACAATCTTACACGATCTCATCTACATGGTGCGTGGGTGACACATGTCGCGTGAAGGAGAAAGGGCAAGGGCATGTTCGTCCCAAAATCTTCGGGCGAACAGTTTTTCACCGTGGCTATAAATACCCCTCTCCCCTTCCTCACTTCATTTACTCCGCTCGTTCTCTCTCTCGCTCGAGCTCCTCAAACCCTAGCGCCACCACTACTCCATCGTCGCCGGTGAGGAAGAGCTTCGCTGCCTCGACCTCGTCGCCATCGTACTCACGCCGACCGCGGAAATCTTCACTCCGCCGCCGCCGTAGCTGTCTTCCTCCGCCGAGTTAGGGCAAGGACGATCTAACCTGACGAACTTCCCATCTGTTCTTCTCTGTTCGTGTGTTCTTCACTTCGGGTAATTAAAAGTTACTTTTATTACTCGCCTTGATTCTCAAGCTTTCCTGAAAATCTTCAAAGGTGTTTATTCTTCAAATCTTCATACACATGAACACCTCACACGTTATATGCTCTTGATTAGTTTTTCTAAGCATCATTTTTCTTCAAGATTCCTCAATTGTGTGGACATTCAATCTGTACAACTCTGGAACCTAAGACAAAGAACGCTTAGTGAAATTCCTCAAGGCTCATCTGGTCAAATTCCTCAAAACTTGTCTTTTCGAAAAATCTTCTGAGAACGCATATGACCTCTTCAAATTCCTCGCACCTACACTCTGTTCACAGGTACTCATGTCCGCTGCTGAATCACTAGGTTCTCATCAACTTAACTCATTTGCAGCGTTCCTCGAAGAAAAACTGCTACTTCTTCAGAGTGTTCAATTGTTCAAATTCCTCATCTGAAGAATATGGCAGATGGTAAGAGACCGCAGAAAGGAGGAAAGAAGCCTGAGGTCATGACTACTTTCGAGATCCCTGATGAAATTGATGCTGACTATTGCACACCTGATGAAGCAAAATTTGGCAAAGAAAACAAAAATCAACGCAAGGTGCGCATTCAGAAGATCGAACGGAGATGGGCAAGGGAGTGGAGGGAGTACAGATATGTTACTCCAAAGTATATGAAGAAATTCGCTTTAAATCCTCCATGCCCAAGAGCTCCATTGGCACCTGGCCAAGTAGCTGACACCACAAGCATCAAACGTGGTGAGGACTTTCCTGATGAATGGGCTAAGCGCCAAGCAAAACTGGCAAGGCAAGCCAAGGAGGCAGTGAAGAAATTCAATGAGGATTCTGCTGCTGCTGCTGCTGCTGCTGAGACCTCAGTCAAACTGAGGAAATCCATGCCAAAGAAGCCTGCTCGTAAGCCAAGTGCTTCACCAATAGCGCCCTCACGGCCCAGTTCCTCAGCAATGCCCTCACGGCAAATTCCTCACACTGCTCCTGCTCCGCCCAAGTCCTCAGCAGCTCCTTCAAAGTCCTCAGCTCCTGTGCATCTGGCTACATGTCAAAGGACTGCTGGTTTCTCGATTGCATTTGGTGTCTCAGCAAGTTCCTCAGCTGCACCAATTTCATCATCTGGCCCGACTCTGCTGAAGACCAAAGCAACAGCTGTACGAGGTCCTCGGCCAAGTCCAAAGGAGAAACAGGTCGCATTCCATGTGCCATCTGATGATGAAGCTTCTGATGATGAACTCGCAGAAATCATCAGAGACAGACAGGTGAAGGCCGCTAGAGCCAAAGGCACATCTGTGCCACTGCTGTTGGATCCGAGGAAAATCCTCGATTACATTGATCTCTGGCACAAGGATCCTAACACACCAATGCCTAATTTTCATCTGACTCCTGGACAGAATCATATGTTGTCCCATTTCATCACTGAAGAGAAATGGAAGTTTGAAAAGGCAAGAGAGATCAAGAAATCTCAATACAGAAAGGAGAAGCTCCTGAAGAAAAACATTGTCAGAATGACACCTGAGGAACTTCTCCAGGCTCAGTCTAAAATTCAAGCCCTCAGCAAAGACTTCGATGCATACTATGCTGATTGGCAAGGAGCCAAGGTCAGATTCGTCAACCTGACGAAGAAGTTCACAAATGTTGCAGCCTCAATGCAACATGAAATTCCTCAGGCTGATGCCTCAGCTCAGCCAACTGAAGAACATGCCAGCACCGCTGATGAAGTTCAGGCTACTGATGAAAATGTAAGTTCCAGGGCTGATGATCCCATTCCAGCCGCTCAAGAAAATGTCAGGGCATCCACTAGTGGTGCGCCTGAAGAAATTGAAGAGATCAGGGCGACTGCATCAGTTACGCCTGAGGAAAATCAACCAAATTCCTCAGCTCCTCCTGCGCCAACGCCAACTCCAATTCTTCCATCTGCCTTTGATGTGAAGAAGACAAAGGCTGCAGAGCGAGCTGCAGTGAAGAAAAGGAAGGCATCAGCTGTGTCAAATTCTTCGGCTGCAAAGAAAATGAAGCCAATGACCAGCTCACTTGAAAATCCTATTGATGCTGTTCCAGTTTCCTCCATGTCATCGAAGGAAATCGTTCCTTTTGGAGAAGACTATAAGATCCCAAGCGGATCTGATGAGGAAAATCATTCTGCTGCTTCGTCAGAGCAGATTGATGAAGAAATTGAAGTGGACGCAATCCCTTCAACGCCAGTCATTTCCTCACCTATGCCTCAGTTCACAGCTGAAGAGGCTAGTGTTGAGGAAATTGAAGATGAAGATGTGGATATTGGATGCACCACACGTGTGATGAATGATGACTTTTGGGAAAGTCAGTATCCCAGTACTCCTCTCTTCACCCCGATACAACAGATTCCTCAGTCCCCTGCACCAACAGTTCAAATGGGCTCTGAATAAACTCAACCCATTCTCTATGTGCATGAAGAAATTCCAGCCACTAGTGCTGATGAACCTGCTACTGCTGATCCCCAAGCTGCACAAGAAGAGGAACCAGAAATTCCTCAGCCTGAAGAACCTAGCTCGCGATTCCTGAGGTTGTGCTACAAATCACTGACACTCTTCTGCCCAAGCCGAAGAATCCGTTCTCAAGCAAGCAAAAGTTCAAGGCTGAAGACTTCTTTTCCGAGCATGTATTCTTCACTGAATTACAAAGCTGACACTCTGAACCACGGTAGCTACTTGCCTCCCATTGAAGTCCTCAAATGGACAGTTTCATCAGCTGATGCTAAAGGCAAGGCCGCTGCTGTGATCGATGAAGGCATTCGTCCATTGGATGGTCAATTTCGCAAGGCAGCATCTTACTCTACCAATGACGATTCTGCCACACATGACTCTGCCGCAAATACCTCAGCCAAGCAAAATCCTCAAGCCACAGCTCCCAGGGTGATGACTGATCGTGAGTTACTCCTCAGTCTTCATCAGAAGGTTGATCGCAATCATAACTGGGTAAAGCGTCTGTTTGGTTCAATTCTTCACAACATGACTTCAACACACAATGCAGTGAAGAAAAACCAATACTACCTCCATGAAACCTTCAACCGTACCTGGGCTGTTCTCTCTCATGTCTACAACGTTGCAGATCTGAAGAAAATGGGTCTCAAGGAAGAATTTGACTGGTCTGCACCTCCACCGATGAAATCCAAGAAGGTCAAAGTTCCTTCCTTGGTGGCCAGCTCCTATTCTTCATCACGCGAGACTGATGAATATGAAGATTTGGACGACACTGCGGCAGGCCCTGCTCCAACAAACAACCCCGACAACGCTGGCGCTCCTCCATCAACTTGAAATTCTTCAGGGGCGTTAGTCCTCAGTTTCAGTCCTTTTGGTCATTTGATGACAAAGGGGGAGAAATCTGAGTTAGTCTTCAAGCGGGTCTATATTAAGGGCATTTTTTAAAGTTACAACTCTCGTTCTTCTGAAACTCTTATTTGGATCGAGTTGTAATCTTAAACCCGATGGTGCGCTGATACTTTTGTTGCATTATGCTTTGCATGCTTTAATGACATTGCACGCATGCTGAATCTCATCAGGCACCATATTTCATCATGCATTTCAAATTCTTCATATTATATATCAAATGCGTGTATGAATTACAAGATATAGGGGGAGATCTCCATGATTCAACTCTTCAAATGTGCATTGCCTCAAAAGCAAATTCCTCACTATGCACATCTTCAGGGGGAGTTCTACTATATCTTGTAATCAAATTCCTCAATATCAGTGTATACACTTCATATGTTTATCCCCGTTGAAAACTTAACCTATGTTGTCATCAATCACCAAAAAGGGGGAGATTATAAGTGCATCTAGTGCCCCTTAGTGATTTTGGTGTATTGAAGACTTATAGGTTAACGGACTAATGCATTTGTGAGTGTACACAGGTCTATAAGTCTATGAGGAGTTTGATATTTGCAGAGAAAGTCGACCCCTAAAAATGAAGTTCTTCAACTGAAGACTTTGATATTCTGAAGACTTTCTGAAGACTTTGAAAATGAAGAAATTGGTGTATCCGTGAAGACTTGATATTCATGCGAGGAATATGAAGCTTGAAGAGTTTCGTTTTCATAGTTTTGTTTTTCTCCTTCTTGACTCATAGGAAACACCGTACTGTTAAAGGGGGTCGAGGAAATACTAAGGAAAAATTTCCATGTGATGCTCAACTCAAAATCCTACACCTACCAATCCCTTCGAGTGAAGCCTTTGGAAATCTCATACAGTTCAGTCACTTTCTTCAGTGACAGAGACGAAGTTCTTCTGGTCGCTGATGAATTTGCTCTGACTGAGGAGTTACGAATTCGCCAGTGCGGATTGCCTACACAGTGAGGAACATGATAGCCCTGATGAATTTGAGAGTCAAATTTCCAACCGTTGCTGTGCTGCGCGCCAGCTGTCCCAAAATATCTTATCCACCTGACGGTCATATCATTGAGGGGCATTTATGTATTATCATGCCGGGCTGCTTCCTAGGCTATAAATAGCCGCCGCCTACAACCACTAGCTGGTTGGCTGCTCCGAGAGAACTTGACACTTGTCATTTGAGAGCAACCCATCCTCCGAGGACTTTGAGCGAAAATCATCGAGTGAGGAAAATCCCAAAAAACCCAAACACCTCCAAACCCAAAGTGATTGAGCATCACTGAAGAAATTGATCCTGCGTGGATCCGACGCTTGTTACCTTTGAATACTGTGCTTCTTCCAGACGGTTAGGCGTCAAGGTCTAGAGCATCCAAGAGGAATTGTGGATTGCCGAGTGACCAAGTCTGTGAAGGTTTGGAAGTCGCCTGAAGACTTACCACGAGTGATTGGACGAGGCCTGTGTGGTCTTAGTTCAAGGAGAATACGGTGAGGACTGGGTGTCCTGAGTTGTGGCTCAGAGACTGGGTGTCCGGGACTGCGTGTCCTCGAGTTTAAATACTCAGCCGCTCCAACCAGACGTACAACTGAGACAGCAGTTGGAACTGGTCTACCAAATCATTGTCTTCACCAACCTAACTGGTTCTATTTCCTCAACCCTTTCATTTCCTCATTACTGTGTTGAGTGTTTGTTCATATCTGTGTTTGAAGACTTTGACTGAAGACTTTCTCAATTTCCTCAGTTCAATTTCTTTAGTCTGTTTGTCTTCATCTTGTGTTATCCTGTGATTACGCTTTCTGTACTCTGTGCTAGTCTTCATTTCATCATGATGACCATGCTTGTATTCTGTTATGCTTACTTCTGAGTACTTATTCCGCTGCTAATAGTTCTTCGCTAAGGAATTTCCTCACCGGCAAATTCCTCAGTGAAGAATTCAGAAAAATCGCCTATTCACCCCCCCTCTAGTCGACATAACGCACTTTCAAGATGATGCTCTCCAAGGTTTCAGCATTAGAGGTGGCCACATGCAGATCAGGAAACAAAGGAACAAGAAGATGGGTTTCGCGCATAAAACTAACTTCTCCTGCATCCATGTCCCAAAACCAATCAAGAAGGATGGATTCTACATCGTCCATCTCATGATTCAGTTCAACACGGATCACCAAAAGCTTCGCATGAGAAGCAGAAATGATGGTCATATCCACAAGTGGCTAGAATCTCATGGAGAAGCGGATTATAAACTTAGAGATGACTTCTTTCGCATCCAAAGTGACATTGCGACGATCATCATGAAAGAAGTCATCGATGAGAAGGGGTTGTTCCACCACAGCCCTATATCGCGAGCTGACGTCCAAACTTGCATAGGCATGCAACGTCTAGACCTCACGTCATTCAAGAAGCTAGGGTCCATCCTCGATGATATGGAATGATGGGACTTCTAGTGATTTATGATGCCGATGATGATCATATGTGTCGGTTGAACTTGTATACTTTTTGTAGCGATGAAACTTTGTGATGTCCATGGTCCCTGCCGAACTTGCGTAACACTACTTTGTTAGTTTGCGTACGATGACCTGCGTACCTCTAGTTAATTAGTTTGCATACTGTATGTTGCATCTAGTTGCTAACCCTTTCTTTTTTGGTGTTGCTCTAGTATATTTTGTTGCGTATATATGATTGTACATCCTCTTCATGAACATGCATCTCTAAGAGGTACCTAGTTTCTTGATGGCGAGATGGAAGTGCTATGTCGTGTACAAAGGGAAGGTTCCCGGGGTGTACAACGAGTGGCATGAGTGTCAGGCGCAAGTGAATGGGTTCTCGGGCGCCAGCCATAAAGGCTTCAAAAGCAGAGAAGAAGGAGAAGCTAGTTACTTGAGGTTCACGCTAGCGTGAGAGAGGACTCGTAACCGCCACCTCATGTACTACATAGTTCCGCTCTCACTCATAATGATAGCTCTTCTTGCGTATACCTTTGTTTAGATGGATGACGTTGTAGTTGCAAGTATTCGAGACTTGCATGGATCGCTATTTTCGAGATGATGACAAGATACCACTTTGTGTTGAATGATGATTATGATGAGACTATTTTTATGTATATGCTATGATTACATTTGTGGTCTCGCAGGCATTTGTATGTGTATCATGAGGACATTTGTATGTGCTAAAGATTCTTCTATAAAGCATGTTCAAATACAAAACAAATATGCCGAAAAAACCAAAAACTACTAAAATTAGCAGTAGCGAGTGGAGAAAAGTTAGCAGCAGCGTGGTAGTAGCAGTAGCGCGCACAGGAGAAGCACGCTATATCTATTAGCAGTAGCGAGCTACCTGTAAGAACGCTGCTGCTACACTTGTATATCAGTAGCGCGGGAGTGCACGCGCTGCTCCTACGAGTTAGCTGTAGCGCCTTATTAGTAGCGCCGGTCCCCGCGCTACTGATACACCTAGAACCCGCACTGCTGCTAGGCTTTTCCCTACTAGTGCCTTGTCAGAGATTACATGTCCCAAATATTCCAAATTTTGCTGCCCAAAAGAACACTTGCTCTCCATTACATAAAACTGATTTTCTCTTAGAACAGTTAGCACTTCTCTTAGATCTTTGAGATGATCTTCTAAGGTCTTACTGAAACCAGAATATCATCCATAAATGATAGAACCTTTTTTCTACCAGGAAACAGAAAGTTCATGTTACATTGAAAAGTGCCAGGAGCAGTTGCTAGTCTAAAGGGCACCACTCTAAACTGGAATTGGCCATGATGTGTTTTGAAGGCTGTTTTATATTCATCTTCAGGTATCATTCGAATTTGATGATACCCAGCTCTCAAATCCAGTTTAGAAAACCATTTTGCTCCATCCAATTCATCAAGTAGTTCATCTATGACTGGCAAGGGAAATCTGCTTTTTATTGTCAGGGCATTGAGCTTTCTATAATCTACACAAAATCTCCATGTTCCATCCTTCTTTTTCACTAGTAACACTGGAGAGGCAAAAGGGATCAAACTGGGTGTAATAAGACCTGCCTTTAACATCTCATCCACTTGTCTTTCAATTTCATCCTTTTGTAAGGGAGAATATCTATAAGGTCTACTATTCACTAGTACAGCCCCAGGAACTAAATTGATTGCACGATCAATATGTCTGCGAGGAGGTAATGACTTTGGATCACTGAAAACATCAGTATACTATTGAAGCAGTTCTTTTATAGGTTCAGGAAAATCCTGTTTGTCTTCCTTCTCCTCTACAGGATGAATTAAAGCCACTGCCATAATATCATTGCCCTTGTCTCATTTTAGTAACTGTTCAACAGGCATCTCTTTCAGTTCTTGTTTCTGACTGGGCAACACTCCTTGTAATTTCATATCTTGTCCATTATAATCAAACTGAATCCATTTTTCTGGCCAATGACACTTCATCACTCCCCACTTTTGCAGCCAATCCATGCCCAAAATTATGGCATAGCTGCCCAGTTGCAAAACCTTCATAGGACTAGTAAAGTTCTGTCCCTGTAGCCACCAAGTTACATTAGGAACATATTCAGTACACTGTAGCTTATCACCATTTTCCACCTTGACAGATAAAGGTTCAGACAATTTTTCTGATGGTAGCTTGATCCTTTCTAACATAGTCTGATCTACAAAAGTATGTGTACTTCCAGAATCCAGCAACAGTAACACTACTTGATTTCCAATAAGTGCTCTGAACTGTATAGTTTTTGGGTGAGTTGCACCTGACAGGGCCTGCACAGAGATAGTAGCACACTCCTCCTGCTGATCATCCAACAGTGCATCCAACACTGCATCAGAGATGATCTCATGAGGATTCCCAACTTCCATTGTTTTCAAATGAGCAGTTTTCTCAGTTGCAGGAGTGCAAACATGACCAGGATTGTACTTTTCCCCACAGCCATAACATAGACCATTGGCTCTTCTGTACTCCTTGAGTTGCTTAGCTTTCCAAAGCTCTCCAGGTGCAAAACTGTTTCTAGAGTCCTGTCTACTTGTGAAATTCTTTGTATAATTGGTTTTACTGCCCTTGTTTTGCTGAAGTAACCTCTCCTGAACCTGAGCATACAGTGCAGCCTGCTGAACAGAATCAGGCAACTGCATTTCTACCGCAGCTCGCAACTCTTCCTTTAAACCCATGATGAATCTTGTGACCAACAGGGTGTCACTGAGTTGTGGTTCATACAGCCTGATGCTATACACCAACTGATGAAATTTGCTCTTGTACTCCTCAACAGTTCCCCACTATTTCAACCTGAGTAAGGACTGCAGCAGCTCGCTATTCACATTCACATCAAATTCCGCCAACAATGCCTCACAAAACTGCTCCCAATTCGGCCACACTCCCTTCTGTCTCACTGACTGAAACCAATGTGTTGCGTTGTCAACCAAATTTAGAGATGCGGATGCCACCCGAAAACTGTCCCGAATATTGTACAGTTGGAAGAATGCCTCACACTGATCGATCCATATCCTTGCTCCTGTACCATCAAATTTTGGAAAATCCATTTTAGGCATCGAATTTCTCTTTCTAGTCGCTTCCTCACACTGCACATGTTCTCCCTGTTCTCCGCTGGGATACGGGTTGTGGTTCGGTACCTGGGGGGCCCGGTGTTGAGTCCTTGTCGTTGATCCCTCAGATGTTGGAGCCGCTCCTAATACCCCATCTGGAGGCGGGGAAACTTGAGGAACATCCCCTCCCCTCGCAGCGCCCGGATTGCTCTGCTTCATCGACAGAACCTGCTCTTGCTCCACTTTTCCCAACGTATCACAGGATAAATTTACCTTCACTTGCACCTGATCCAGACACTGAGACTGCTCTTCCAGCTTCACATCTAGCGCCTCCAATCGGTCATAGATCTCGGTCACCATCGTCATTTTGTTCTGCTCTGCGCGGATCTCCGCAAATTCCTTCAGCATGCGCTCCTGGAACACCTCCATGCCGCGCTCAAGGTACTTTGTCTGGGTGCTAGGTTTGAACACCGTCGTGCCGTTCCTCTCTGAAGCAACCCACCTCAGGTCAGGGATTACACCGATCGAACCCTAAGGTGATCGGAGACCGTCGCCTCGGAATTTGCTGGGTACGCTCTCGATAAAGCGGAAGCGGGCCACGGATCGGTGGCTCTAATACCAGATTGTAACGCCCTTGCCGTTGGCCGCTAAGGACCGCCAGATTTGGGGCTCGTCGCCAGTGATTTGGTGAAGGGAAGGAGTCGGGGTTGAGAGAGATGCAGACGCAACCAAGAAGGAGAGAGAGAAAGAGGATAAGCTCAGGGGAATGAGATTCAAATTCAATTCATCGATACCCGTACAAGCCACTCACTCGAGCTTATATATCCGCTCGTTACATTCGCAGGCCTCGGCCCACACACTCACTCAGCCCACACGACTAACACAACCCAACTTCTATTCAAACCTCCTGCCACTATGCTTAAGTCTTGTCGCTGCGGATACGCCTTCCCCGCTGCTTCACGCAAGCGTCAGTAGCTGCATACTGACATAGTTTGACTCTTTTTGATCCCGGTCGGTCGATTTAGTTTCCGTCATGCGTCTCTGTGTCCGTGGTTCGTTGAACCCAACTCGGAGCGATTTTATATCCCTGTGAGGCCGCCGGGCCGGCTTCGATTCGATTCGAGGTGAACTCATGAGTCTTGGTCTCGAGTTGTATTTTCTTTAGGAAAAAACTAACGCCCACACACGTGGCATCTTACACATCGCTCGCATGCCTTCATCACCACTCATGTTGTCATGTATGAACAGATGACATCATCAGGAATCTTTTTTTCGGCTTAAAATTGTTTTATCTCCTACTTAAAAAATCGAATTAAAAATTCATTTTCACCATTAAATTTGTCTCGACGAGATCTTCAAAACTAGATCCCATGTTGATATGTTTGGACGAATTTTTTTTGCAAAAAATTGCCATGATGTTTACTGTAGTTGCCATCGTGCTTACACTACTAGGGAAAACCGTAGCAGTAGCGTGGGTATTTTGCCTATCAGTAGCGCGGGATGACGCGCTACTGATAAGGCGCTACAGCTAACGTGTAGCAGTAACGCCTGTCATCCCACGCTACTGCTATACATGGCTAGCAGTAGCGCGCTTTAGGGAAGAGCGTTGCTGCTAATATCTGCAACGATTTTTAGCAGGAAGCGCTATTGGTAAGGGAGCACTACTGCTAACTTTGTTCCCCTCCCTACTACTAGTTTTATTAGTTTCTTTTTTTTCTGCATATTTGTTTTGTATTTGAATAGGCTTTATACAATAATCTTTAGAATATCATACACATACAAATGTAATCATAGCATATACATACAAATAGTCACATCAAATCATGTCATCATCATAATCATCATCCAACACAAAGTGGTCTCTCGTCATCATCTCGAAAATAGCGATACAAGTCTCGATTACTTGCAACTACATTGTCATCCATCTAAACAATGATATACGTGAGAAGAGCTATCACTATGAGTGAGAGCGGAACTATGAAGTACATGAGTTCGTATCCCTCTCTCGCATTAGCGTGAACCTAAACTAACTACTGGTTGTCGCTCGGAAACTGGAAACCGATACACCTGGGCCTGACACTCCGGCCACTCGTCGTATACTCCTGGCGTAGCACTTCTTCGCCATCGATTATCTATGCACCTGCATCATCACATGAGTCGATGATATGCAACATATATAGTTGAGCAACCGAAAGGGACAGACTTGGCAAAAATAGAAGCAACATATCATAAGCATAAATAACAAAGTTCATCGTACCCAAAATGCCCTGACTAGAGTGATCTTCGCTCGTCGAGGAGGAGGACGGTTTAATTATTTCACAAATAAAGTTTCGACATGCATAACTCAAAGTTTTTTCATACAGAAAGTATGGACTAAACGGACACATTGTCATATATTGACAATCACTCCAACATGTCGTGCCATCCATCCATGTCAGGGAGATAGTCCCCGAGCTTAGTGAAAGGCTTCATGTCGAGACGTTGAGAGGCTATGCGTGTTCGTACGTCTTCCCGCGACATTTTTCCTTCTTCGTAGAACATCCCTGTTTTTTAACGACGTCCTTCATGATGATTTGGGCAAGTTTAAGCTGGATGTGATAGAACTCAGCTCGAAGTCGATGATCCTCAATATCTCCTAAGTCCTTTGGCCATTGCAGAATATGGGCATCGCCGAATTTAGGTGACATGCGAAGGTTCTGGTGATCCCGTATGTACTCCAGCATGTGGTGTAGGACATAGAATCCATCATTAAGAGAATCACTCGGTTGCTGGATGTAGCATAAGCTGGTCTTATGGCTGAAGGCGGGCCTGCCGTTCCTTGTCTTCTTGTTGTTGACTGACCTCTCCACCCCGTTTGCCGTAGTAAAAGATAGCACTGTCGAGAACAGACTTGATGTGGGTGTAATCCTTTTTGGTAATGTTCTTCGACGAGTCCAAGTAAAGAGCGTGGGAGTACCGGGGTAGAGGATGATGAGGACGGCGCGCCCTCCGCTGCGCAAAATAAGTACACCTCAAATTAATTAGCCTCCACTGTGCAAATGAATGATTGAAATTGAAGGAAGGATATCCGCGCGGATGACTTACATGGGATAATAAGGCACGAGAATTGCCTCCTTGTCCTTATTGGCGAGCATGAAATTGACGAGGTAATCCCTCGCGTATTCGCAGTGCTTTGCGCAGACTGCCAAGAAGCCCTCATGCATGAAGTATGGGTCGGCGACATAGATAAAAGGTATCTTCTCAACCCCGATGAGTTAGTTCATGTGCAAGGCATAAAGGCAGACAAACATAAAAGCCAGCTTCTTCCAGTGATACATGTCGAAGATGTAATCGAATCGAAGGAAGAACTTGTCCGCGGGGAATGTGTCGATGTACGACAATTGTCGCGGCACGTTAACCACGTAGGGTGGGTATCCTGGATTTTTCGAGGCGATGAGGCCTTTCTCTCTCTGCAGCACATCATCATGAAGTCTCCTTACATCCCGAATCTGGCCCCTATCGCTGCTTCATGTAGGATTGGTTCACCAGCGATATGCCATTTTGCCGCACCGGGAATATCTATACGGTCTTGAACCCGGGGCTGCTGAGGCGACTGGATCATAGAAGCGGCTTTTTTGCCTTTCCTCAATCTCTTCCTAGACTTCTTTGGCACCGGAAGGTTGTCCATAATACGTTCAGACTCTGGAGGTGGCAATTCAGGCACCGACTCATGACGCTCAAACCCTAAGTAGGCGCCAGTATTGACAAACTGTTGAGTGTCATTGTCATCCTCATCCTCATCTATGGCGACGTCACCAACGACTAATGGAGCCTCTTCCTCACCCCCTCTGCTATCACCCAGCACAACAGCCGACGCCATGTAATCAAGTTAGTTTTGTTAGGGTTTGATCCCTAGTATCCACTATGTTCTGAGATTGATGTTGCTATGACTTTGCTATGCTTAATGCTTGTCATTAGGGCCCGAGTGCCATGATTTCAGATCTGAACCTATTATGTTTTCATGAATATATGTGTGTTCTTGATCCTATCTTGCAAGTCTATAGTCACCTATTATGTGTTATGATCCGAGAACCCCGAAGTGACAATAATCGGGATACTTCTCGGTGATGACCGTAGTTTGAGAAGTTCATGTATTCACTATGTGTTAATGCTTTGGTCTGGTTCTCTATTAAAAGGAGGCCTTAATATCCCTTAGTTTCCACTAGGACCCCGCTGCAACGGGAGGGTAGGACAAAAGATGTCATACAAGTTCTTTTCCATAAGCACGTATGACTATTTACGGAATACATGCCTACATTACATTGATGAATTGGAGCTAGTTCTATATCACCCTATGTTATATCTATTGCATGAGGAATCACATCCGGCATAATTATCCATCACTGATCCATTGCCTACGAGCTTTTCACATATTGTTCTTCGCTTATTTACTTTTCCGTTGCTACTGTTACAACTACTACAAAAACCCAAAACCATTTATCTTTACTTTTTCTACCGTTACTATTATTATCATACCACTTTTGCTACTAAATACTTTGCTGCAGATACTAAGTTATCCAGGTGTGGTTGAATTGACAACTCAACTGCTAATACTCAAGAATATTCTTTGGCTCCCCTTGTGTCGAATCAATAAATTTGGGTTGAATACTCTACCCTCGAAAGCTGTTGCGATCCCCTATACTTGTGGGTTATCAAGACTAATTTGTGGCGCCGTTGCTGGGGAGCATAGCTCTATTCTCCGAGTCACTTGGGATTTATATCTGTTGATCACTATGAAGAACTTGAAAGACGCTAAAACCAAGATCTATCCCTCAACTACGAGGGGAGGTAAGGAACTGCCATCTAGCTCTGCACTAGATTCTCCTTCTGTTATGATTAAGTTTGCGACACCTGAACCTACTACTTCTATGAATTATGATATGTCGCATGTTATTGATGATGCCACTTCTGCTATGCATGATGAACCTACTTCTATGCGTGATACTACTTTGCCATTAGGTGAATTTCTTGATGAACAACTTGCTAGAGTTAGGGGGAATGATATTACTGAAGATCCTATTACTGATGATAGTGATGATGAACGTTCCCCCAATGATTATATACTACCTGTTGTTCCTAAGGGTTATGTTATGAATGAAGCAGCTGCTATGGAAATTCTTGCTTGCAATGCTAGATCTGATCTTAAGAAATTATTAGGTAAATGGAAGCAACAGTCTCTTAATGATAGAATGAAACCCGATCCTGCTTTTGCTACTTCACCTATCTATGTTACTGATAGGATTATGAATTCTCTGTTGATCCTGAGATTATTACTTTAGTTGAATCTGATCCTTTTTATGGCCTTGAAACTGAAACTGTTGTGGCACATCTTACCAAGTTGAATGATATAGCTAACCTGTTTACTAATGATGAGAAGTCTCGCTATTTATATATCCTTAAGATATTTCCGTTCTCATTAAAGGGTGATTCTAAGACTTGGTATAATTCTCTTGCTCCTCGTTGTGTGCATAGTCCCCAGGACATGATTTATTACTTCTCTGCTAAATATTTCCCTGCTCATAAGAAACAAGCTACCTTGCGGGAAATATATAATTTTGTGCAAATCAAAGAAGAGAGTCTCCCACAAGCTTGGGGGAGGCTTCTCAGGTTACTTAATGCTTTGCCTGATCATCCTCTTAAGAAAAATGAAATACTTGATATCTTTTATAATGGACTACCGATGCTTCCAAGGACTACTTGGATAGTTGTGCTGGGTGTGTTTTCAGGGAAAGAACAATCGACGAAGCTGAAATATTATTGAATAATATGTTGACTAATGAAAATAATTGGACTCTTCCTGAGCCAGTTCCTGAAGTAATTCCTGAACCAATTGAGCCAACTCCTGAGCCTATTCCTAAACCCACTCCGAAGAAGAGAGGTGTTTTATTTCTCAGTCCTGAAGATATGCAAGAGGCAAAGAAATCAATGAAAGAAAAAGGTATTAATGCTGAAGATGTTAAGAATTTGCCTCCTATTGAAGAAATACATGGTCTTAATTTACCGCCTGAAGAACCTCATTGTCTTGATAACCTGACACAGGTAGTAAAGGTAATTTCTCTCTATAGATATGATAAAGTTGAAATACCCTCTACTAAATTTCATAGCCCATGCTTAGATGAATTTGATGACTTTATGGCTAGACAAGAAAGTTTTAATGCTTATGTTGGTAGAGAGTTAAAGAATAATGCTTTCGAGATAGGACGCGTAGGTGATAATCTGGCTAGAGTTAAAGATGAACTTCACCTCGTTAGCAAATATGCTTCTATGGTTGCTACTCAAGCTGAGTAAGTACTTAAAGCTCAAAATGATTTGCTTGATGAATTAAATAATAAAAATGACTTTTCTGTTAGAGTGGCTACTAGAACTGGTAGAATGACTCAGGAACCTTTGTATCCTGAAGGCCACCCCAAGAGAATCAAGCAAGATTCTCAAAGAAATAATTTAGAGGCACCTAGTTCTTCTAAAAAGAAGAATAAGAAAAATGATAGAACTTTGCATGCTTCTAGTGAACCTACTGTAGACACACCTGAGAATCCCAATGATATTTCTATTTCTGATGCTGAAACACAATCAGATGATGAACATGTTATACAAAAACAATGTTAGTGATAATGTTAATGATAATGTTCATGTTGATGCTCAACCTAGCAAAAACAATGATGTAGAGATTGAACCTGCTGTTGATCTTGATAACCCACAATCAAAGAATCAATGTTATGATAAGAGAGATTTTGTTGCTAGGAAGCACGGTAAAGAAAGAGAACCATGGGTTCAGAAACCCATGCCCTTTCCTCCTAAACCATCCAAGTCAAAGTATGATGAGGATTTTGAGCGCTTTGCTGAAATGATTATACCTATTTTCTTACGTATGCGCTTAACTGATATGCTTAAAGTAAATCCTTATGCTAATTATATGAAGGATATCATTATAAATAAAAGAAAGATATCGGAAGCTGAAATTTCCACCATGCTTGCTAATTACACTTTTAAAGGTGGAATACCAAAGAAACTTGGAGATCCGGGTGTTCCAACTATACCTTGTTCCATTAAAATAAATTATGTCAGAACTGCTTTATGTGATCTTGGAGCTGGTGTTAGTGTTATGCCTCTCTCTTTATATCGTAGACTTGAATTGAATAAGTTGACACCTACTGAAATATCTTTGCAAATGGCTGATAAATCAACTGCTATACATGTCAGTATTTGTGAGGATGTGCCTGTTGTGGTTGCAAATGTCACTATCTTAACGGACTTTGTTATTCTTGATATTCCCGAGAACGATAGTATGCCTATTATCCTTGGTAGACCTTTTCTTAATACTGCAGGGGCTGTTATTGATTGCAACAAAGGCAATGTCACTTTTCATGTTAATGGTAATGAGCATATGGTACACTTTCTGAGGAAACAATCTCAAGTTCATAGTATCAATTCTATTGAAAAAGTTCCAACTATCATTTTTGGAGGTTTTTAATTTCCTCTCCCTATTGTCAAGAAAAAGTATGATATTCTTATTGTTGAGGATTTTCATATCCCCGTTGAGGAAACTTAGTGTTATTCGAAATTTCTCCAGTTCCGTGTTATTCGGAATGAGTTTGTTAACAAGACTTGATCAACCTTGTTAGCGGGTTCATTTTGATGATCACGAGATGGATGAAACTAGAAGGCACAACCTTCTGTACCCTCTTTTTACTTTTTGTTATTTAGAATAAATAAAGCAAAAAAATAGTATTATCCGTCCGTTTTCTGAATTATCCGTGCATTAAAAAAATAGTCTAGAAATAAAAGTGCTCCAAATGCCCTACAAATTTAATATGATTTTTTCTGGAATATTTGAGGATTTTAGGCACTGAAAACACTGCAGGAGGGGCAAGCACCAGGCCACGAGAGAGGAGCCCCCCCTGTCTCGTGGGCCCCTGGTGGCTCCCCTCCACTTATGCCAGCACCCACACACTTCATCTTCTACCCAAAATATCCCTATTCAGCTCAAGCACGAGTTATAGCTCGTTTTGCTGCGATTTTCGATATCTTAGCTCAAAGCTCCATTCACAAAACTGCTTTGGGAGATTGTTGCTTGGTATGTGACTCCTCCATTGGTCCAATTAGTTTTTTTTCTAGTGCTTTATTCGTTGCAAATTTTTGCTGCGTAGGTGACCATGTTCTTGAGCTTGCATGTTAAATTTTTGAGGTCCCAAGCAATTCCAATGCATGATATAGGCTCTAGGCACTTGTAGGGGTAGTTGCTATCAATCTTGTTTAGTTTTATCTTTTATTTTGAAGTTACTAAAATTTTGGAAATTTTCAGAAAAAGAAATATGCTTAGAAGAATGTACCAAGGTGGTTCCTCGGCAAAGAAAGGGCCAAGAATTGCTATACGTGAACAAGATGTTAATTTGCCAAGGGACGCAAATGTACGGGCTTGTGAGTGTCCATCCGATGATTTTATGGTTGAAGCAGGCTTCAAGGAGGAATTTGACGCGTATGTGCGTAATACCGAGATGGAGGACTTCTTACAAGATAAGTGTCCTCAATATTATCAATTGACCGATTCCTTTGTGCGGAGGTTCAAATATATTTCTGCGCGTAATTCTCCTAGTGTCATGTTTGATATTTATGATACATCTTATACCATGGATTTAGAGGATTTCACAACTGCTTGCAAACTCCCTCAGTGGGGTAATATCAATGATCCTCGCAAATCTGAATTTAGTGATTTTCTTGCTAGTATTACTGTGGGAGAATCTAGGGACATAGCACAAGCTACCATAGGGAGCATTCTTTTTCCTGCTATACATTACTTTGCTCTCTTTATTGGTAGATGCATTAACGGTAAGGACGAAGTATGTCACATGTGTGCCCCCGATCTTTGTCTCCTCAAGAGTGCAGTGTCAGGTTTTAAAGGTTATAACTTGGGGGCAATAGTTGCACGTAGGTTGTAGAATAATAGTAGAAGGGGAGATTTCTTTGGAGGAATTTATGCAACCCGTGTGGCTAATTTTCTTAATATAGCTCCACGAGAGGGGGATATGATTGTACCTCCTATTTATTTAGAAAAGGAAGCTACGTTTGATCATCATTTTCTTGAGAGGAATGAACAATTCCTCCATTATCGACTAATCTATGACAGGTGCAATGTTGTCCCTGTTATCAGGCAAAAGGAAGATATGTTGTCACCAGGGAAGAAGCAACCGAATATGAGAGGGGAATGGAGGCAGCTCGCCAACACGCTGCTGCTCAGGAGGCGGTCGCCTCTACATCTCAGTACTACCCCAGTTTCACTTATGGATATCAGCCAGGCGGTCCTTGGTATTAAACCAACTTAGGCCAAAAGCCTAAGCTTGGGGGAGTAAGTATTTCTCACCGACTTTACATTCATGTTCACACACTAGTTGTCGGTGCTCATACTCTTTCATTGTATTATCCATGCTAGTTTAAATTTATTTTTCTAGTTTTCTTCTTGTGTATTAGAAAAAACTTAAGAAAAACCAAAAAATTAGTTAGTTTAATTTCCATGCTTGTAGTAGAATTGAAATAAAAACCCAAAAAGATTTCTCGTTCTTCTTTTTACTTGTTGGGAGCTTTCCCGTGTAAATAGTTTTATTTTCTTTTCTTTCCTTTGGGGGTCGAGAAGACCATATTGAAAATGCTTAGTGGCTCTTATATGCATGATTGTTTATTTAACTTAGAGCCATATTACCCTGTCTTGTCTCTTGAGTTGAATGCTTGCAGATTCTAGCTTAGTCCAATGCACATGCACTCTTATTATTATACACATCGTTCGGTCGTGCAAGTGAAAGGCAATAATGACGATATATGATGGACTTATTGGGATGAGAAAAGATGGAATGAACTCGACCTCTCTTGTTTTTGTAAATATGATGAGTTCATCGTTCCTGAGTCAGCTATTATGAAGTAAACATATTTGCAATGACATTTAGAGATTATAGTTACTTGTGACATGCTTGATTAGCTATGAGTTATAATGGTTTACCTTGCGTGCCAACATGCTATTAGAATGATTATGATGTGGTATGATGGGATGGTATCTTCCTTTGAATGAATTGAGTGACTCGACTTGGCACATCTTCACGCGTGTAGTTGAATCAAATCAACATAGCCTTCATGATATTTATGTTCATGGTGGATTATATCCTACTCATGCTTGTACTCGGTGTGAATTAATTTTAATGCATGTTTACGACTGTTGTCGCTCTCTCAGTTGATCGCTTCCCAGTCTTTTGCTAGCCATCACCTGTACTAAGCGGGAATACTGCTTGTGCATCCAAACTCCTTAAACCCCAAAGTTGTTCCATATGAGTCCACTACACCTACCTATATGCTGTATTTACCTGCCGTTCCAAGTAAATTTGTATGTGCCAAACTCCAAACCTTCAAATGTAATTCTGTTTTATATGCTCGGGAAGCTCATGTTACAACTAGGGCTGCCTATATCTTCCATGCTATGTGGGTTATTCTCAAGAGGAGTGGACTCCGCTCCTCATTCACGAGAAAGGGCCGGTAACCGGGATGCCCAGTCCCATGATCCAAAAAGATCAAAGCAAATCAAAATAATTAAAAAAAACTCCCCCAGGGCTGTTGTATGTTTGAGGCACTCATTGTTTTGAGCAAGCCATGGATTGATGCTTGTTGGTGGTTGGGGGAGTATAAACCTTTACCATTCTGTTTGGGAACTGCCTATAATGCATGTAGTATGGAAGATACAGCCATCTCATAGTTGTTGCGTTGACAGTGAAAGTATGCCGCTCAACATGTTATTCAACCTCTATTTTAAAATGGAGCTCTGGCACCTCTACAAATCCCTACTTCCCTCGGCGAAGGGCCTATCTATTTACTTTTATGCCGAGTCATCATCCTTCTTATTAAAAAGCACCCGCTGGAGAGCACTCTGTCATTTGCATTCATTATCATTGGTTTATATTGGGTATGGCTTGACTAGATCTCTTTTACCATGAATTATAATGTTTAGTCAGTCCTTGATCTTTAAAGGTGCTCTGCATTTATGTTTTGCGGTCTCAGAAAGGGCTAGCAAGATACCATTTTGTTATATCATGTTATGATTATTTTCAGAAACTGTTGTCATCCGAGTTTTATTATTATGGCTCGCTAGCTAATTATGTTATTGATATGAGTAATTGTGAGACCTATGTGTTATTATGAGTATGGTTAGTTTATAATATTTGCTGAAACTTGAATGCTGGCTTTTCATGTTACAACAACAAGAGCAAACAGAGTTTGTAAATTTTTTATTTATCACTTTCAGTTTATCAACTGAATTGCTTGAGGACAAGCAAAGGTTTAAGCTTGGGGGAGTTGATACATCTCCAACGTATCTACTTTTTCAAACACTTTTGCCCTTGTTTTGGACTCTAACTTGCATGATTTGAATGAAATTAACCCGGATTGACGCTGTTTTCAGCAGAACTACCATGATGTTGTTTTATGTGTAGAAAAGAAAAGTTCTCGGAATGTCCTGGAAATCCACGGTGGCACTTTTTGGAATTAATAAGAATTTTTGGCGAAAGAATTAATGCCAGGGGGCCCACAACCTGTCCACGAGACAGGGGGCGTGCCCCCCTAGGTCGCGACCTCCTATCTCGTGGGCCCCTAGACCTCCTCCGACCTCAACTCCAACTCCATATATTCCGTCTCGGGGAGAAAAATATCAGAGAGAAAGTTTCATCGCGTTTTACGACACGGAGCCGCTGCCAAGCCCTAATCTCTCTCGGGAGGGCTGATCTGGAGTGCGTTCGGGGCTCCGGAGAGGGGGATTCGTCGCCGTCGTCATCATCAACCATCCTCCATCACCAATTTCATGATGCTCACCGCCTTGCGTGAGTAATTTCATCGTAGGCTTGCTGGACGGTGATGGGTTGGATGAGATTTACCATGTAATCAAGTTAGTTTTGTTAGGGTTTGATCCCTAGTATCCACTATGTTCTGAGATTGATGTTGCTATGACTTTGCTATGCTCAATGCTTGTCACTAGGGCCCGATTGCCATGATTTCAGATCTGAACCTGTTATGTTTTCATGAATATATGTGTGTTCTTGATCCTATCTTGCAAGTCTATAGTCACCTATTATGTGTTATGATCCGAGAACCCCGAAGTGACAATAATCGGGATACTTCTCCGTGATGACCGTAGTTTGAGGAGTTCATGTATTCACTATGTCTTAATGCTTTGGTCTGGTTCTCTATTAAAAGGAGGCCTTAATATCCCTTAGTTTCCACTAGGACCCCGCTGCAACGGGAGGGTACACTAGTAGAAAAGGGGGCAATGGTCCAGGCCGGGTCAGCCCATTAGTCCCGGTTCAATCTAGAACCGGGACCAATGGGGGCATTGGACCCGGTTCGTGAGCCCCGGGGGCCGGCCGGGCCACGTGGGCCATTGGTCCTGGTTCGGCTGGACCTATTGGTTCCGGTTGGTGGGACGAACCGGGACCAATGCGCCTCGCTCCTGGCCCACCACCATTGGTCCCGGTTGGTGGCGTGAACCGGGACCAAAGGCTTCCCTTTAGTCCCGGTTCGTGGCATGAACCGGGACCAATTAGTTACCTATATCTACCCCTCGCCCGCGAGCAGAGCACTCCCAGTGACCTGTTTTTCATGGCCGGCGAGGGGAGAGCTTTGTGGTTCTCTAGCTCACCTCCTATGCACACAAGGTGTTCGATGGAATGCCCGAGCCACACTACATAAGCTTTCTCCTCTCCAAGCTCGACCTCCAAGCTCCATTTTCCTCAATATTTGTCTAGGTTTAGCGGTCCGTCACGTCCCGTCCCCGTCTTCACTGCCGTCGATCGCCCGCGCCGATCTCGTCGCCGGCACCACCGTGGTGAGCCTCTTGTTCTTATCTTCTTTCTGAAAGAAAAAAAAATCTTACTTGTATATTTATATAGATACTTGTATAATTTTCTTACTTCTATTATTGCATCTTATATAGTATGATGGTTTTGGTATCCGCCCCCGTCGGCCCTCGTCATGTCTATGATTCAGATGTGGTATATATTATCTTTTCATAACTATTGGTTCATTTATTATTTATGACAATTATGCCGACCAACGTGACATAGATTTTATTTATCTAGGAGGTTGTTGAACCGGAAATTCCAACCAACCCTATTGTCGAGAGGTTAAATTTAGTTGAAGAAGAAAACAATTTGTTGAAGGAAAAATTAGAAAAATTGAGGAGGAGAAGATGATATTGGAGTTGCATGTTGCAGATGTCGTCGATGATCACAAGATCAAGATGGATGCAATGCGCTTGAAGATTAGAAAGATTAGAAAATATGCCATTCATACCGAGGCTTGGTATCATTATGCCGTTGGATCAGTTGTTACATTGGTTGCGATTATGATCGCATTTGTTTTCGCATTGAAATGTTTTACATAGTTTGAGTGTATGGTTTAATTAATTTAGATGCTCTGCAGAGCTTTATATTGTTAGATGAGAACTATGTATGTACTTTGGTTTTAATGTGATGATGAACTTCTATTAATTTGGTCACTTAATTATCTATTCATGGTGTTCTGTAATGATTTTTGACACACTTAATTATATATAATGCACGCAGATGAACCGACAATGGATGTACGGTTCAAGACACACCTCCGAGTACATTAAGGGCGTGCATGATTTTCTCGAAGTGGCTGAGGCAAACAAGCAGAATGGTTTTATGTGTTGTCCATGCCCTATATGTGGGAATACAAAGTCTTACTCTGACCGGAAAATCCTCCACACCCACCTACTTTATAAGGGTTTCATGCCACACTCTAATGTTTGGACGAGGCACTGAGAAATAGGGGTTATGATGGAAGACGGCGAAGAAGAAGAGTACGATGACAAGTATGTGCCCCCTGAATATGGTGATGCTACTGAAGATCAAGAGGAACCAGCCGATGTGCACAATGATGCTGCAACGGGCGAAGCTGCTGAAGATCAAGAGGACCCAGACGATGTGCCCGATGATGATGATCTCCGCCGGGTCATTGTCGATGCAAGGATGCAATGTGAAAGACAAAAGGAGAAGCTGAAGTTCGATCGCATGTTAGAGGACCACAAAAAAGGGTTGTACCCCAATTGCGAAGATGGCAATAGAAAGCTCGGTACCGTACTGGAATTGCTACAGTGGAAGCCAGAGAATGCTGTCCCTCACAAAGGATTCGAGAAGCTACTGAAAATATTGAAGAAGAAGCTTCCAAAGGATAACGAATTGCCCGACAGTACATACGCAGCAAAGAAGGTCGTATGCCCTCTAGGATTGGAGGTGCAGAAGATACATGCATGCCCTAATGACTGCATCCTCTTCCGTGGTGCGTACAAGGATCTGAACACATGCCCGGTATGCGGTGCATTATGGTATAAGATCAGATGAGATGACCCTGGTGATGTTGATGGTGAGCCCCCCAGGAAGAGGGCTCCTGCGAGGGTGATGTGGTATGCTCCTATAATACCACGGTTGAAACGTCTGTTCAGAAACAGAGAGCATGCCAAGTTGATGCGATGGCACAATGAGGACCGTAAGAAAGACGGGAAGTTGAGAGCACCCGCTGACGGGTCGTAGTGGAGAAAAATTGAGAGAAAGTACTGGGATGAGTTTGCAAGTGAGCCAAGGAACATATGGTTTGCTTTAAGCGCGGATGGATTAATCCTTTCGGGGAGCAGATCAGCAATCACAGCACCTGGCCCGTGACTCTATGTATGTATAACCTTCCTCCTTGGATGTGCATGAAGCGGAAGTTCATTATGATGCCAGTTCTCATCCAAGGCCCTAAGCAACCCGGCAACGACATTGATGTGTACCTAAGGCCATTAGTTGAAGAACTTTTACAGCTGTGGAATGGAAACGGTGTACGTACGTGGGATGAGCACAAACAGGAGGAATTTAACCTAAAGGCATTGATGTTCGTGACCATCAATGATTGGCCCGCTCTCAGTAACCTTTCAGTACAGACAAACAAGGGATACCACGCATGCACGCACTGTTTACTTGACACCGATAGTATATACCTGGCAAGCTGCAGGAAGAATGTGTACCTGGGCCATTGTCGATTTCTTCCGACCAACCATCAATGTCGAAAGAAAGGCAAGCATTTCAAAGGCCAGGCAGATCACCGGAAGAAGCCCGCCATGCGTACCGGTGATCACATACTTGCTATGGTTAATGATTTACACGTAATCTTTGGAAAGGGTCCCGGCGCACTAGCTGTTCCGAGTGACGCTGGGGGACACGCACCCATGTGGAAGAAGAAATCTATATTTTGGGACCTACCCTACTGGAAAGACCTAGAGGTCCGCTCTTCAATCGACGTGATGCACGTGACGAAGAACCTTTGCGTGAATCTGCTAGGCTTCTTGGGCGTGTATGGGAAGACAAAAGATACAGCTGAGGCACGGGAGGACCTACAATGTTTGCACGAAAAAGACGGCATGCCTCCAAAGCAGTATGAAGGTCCTGCCAGCTATGCTCTTTCCAAAGAAGAGAAGGAAATCTTCTTTGAATGCCTGCTTAGTATGAAGGTCCCGACTGGCTTCTTGTCTAATATAAAAGGAATAATAAATATGGCAGAGAAAAAGTTTCAGAACCTAAAGTCTCATGACTACCACGTGATTATGACGCAACTGCTTCCGGTTGCATTGAGGGGGCTTCTACCGGAAAACGTCCGATTAGCCATTGTGAAGCTATGTGCATTCCTCAATGCAATCTCTCAAAAGGTGATCGATCCAGAAATGATACCAAGGCTAAGGAGTGATTATGGTGCAATGTCTTGTCAGTTTCGAGCTGGTGTTCCCACCATCCTTCTTCAATATCATGACGCACGTCCTAGTTCATCTAGTTGATGAGATTGTCATTCTGGGCCCCGTATTTCTACACAATATGTACCCCTTTGAGAGGTTCATGGGAGTCCTAAAGAAATATGTCCGTAACCGCGCTAGGCCAGAAGGAAGCATCTCCATGGGCCATCAAACAGAGGATGTCATCGGGTTTTGTGTTGACTTCATTCCTGGCCTTAAGAAGATAGGTCTCCCTAAATCGCGGTATGAGGGGAGACTGACTGGAAAAGGCACGCTTGGAAGGGACTCAATAATATGCAAGGACGGATATTCTTGGTCTCAAGCACACTACACAGTTCTACAGAACTCTACCTTGGTGACCCCGTATGTCGATGAACACAAGAACAGTCTGCGCTCCAAACACTCGGAGCAGTGCGATGACTCGATTACATGCGAATACATCAGGACTTTCAGCAGTTGGTTGGAAGCACGTATCAGAGGTGACAACACTGTTTGTGATGAGCTGTACTTGTTGTCCAGGGGACCATCTTTGACTGTATTGATTTGGAAAGGATACGAGATAAACGGGAATACATTTTACACGATTGACCAAGATCAAAAGAGCACCAACCAAAACAATGGTGTCCGCTTTGATGCAACAACCGAGAGGGGAAAGGACACATATTATGGTTACATAGTGGACATATGGGAACTTGACTACGGTCATGATTTTAAGGTCCCTTTGTTTAAGTGCAAATGGGTCAATCTGTCAGGAGGCGGGATACAGGTAGACCCACAGTACGGAATGACAACAGTGGATCTGAAAAATCTTGGGTACACTGACGAACCGTTCGTCCTAGCCAATGATGTGGCACAGGTTATCTATGTGAAGGACATGTCTACCAGACCGAGAAAGAGAAAAGATAAGGAAGCGAATACATCATACGATGAGCCAAAGTGCCACATAGTTCTTTCAGGAAAAAGGAACATCGTGGGAGTGGAGGACAAGACAGACATGTCTGAAGATTATGAAAAGTTTCATGAAATTCCTCCCTTCAAAGTCAAGGCTGACCCCAGCATCCTGATAAACGATGAAGATTATCCATGGTTACGGCGCAATAAGCAAATGACACAAGCGAAGAAAAAGTGAAGAATTTCTCCCGCAACTATTATGATGATACCATGCCAACCTTGTAACTGACGAGTATGATACCATTGTCCGTTTTGTACATGCACATGCTATGTGGGTCAATTTATGATACCATGCCAACTTTCAACTTTTTCAGAGTTCATTTGAAATGCTTTAATGTCTTATGGTTCGGCCCTCGTAATAATTAAAAATAGCAACAATAAGTATTTTGTTGTAAGTAGAAACAAAATAAAATAAATAAAGCAAAACAGAAAACAAAAAAACAAAAAAAGTGTTTTCAAATTTGAAAACTAATGGCACTAACAGAAAGTTTATAATTTTCCTAAAACTAAAAGCAAAAACAATTAAAAAATAAAGCAAAAAACAAAAGAAAATAAATAATGCAGAAAACAAAAGAAAAAAACAACAATAAGTATTTTGTTGTAAGCAGAAACAAAATAAAATAAATAAAGCAAGGACGAAAACAAAAAAACAAAAAAAGTGTTTTCAAATTTGAAAACTAATGGCACTAACAGAAAGTTTATAATTTTCCTAAAACTAAAAGCAAAAAACAATTAAAAAATAAAGCAAAAAACAAAAGAAAATAAATAATGCAGAAAATAAAAGAAAAAAACTGGAAAAAAATAAATATAGCAACAATAAGTAAAGAAAACAAAAAAAAACAAAAAATGCCTCCTACTGGGCCCCCACGGCCTAAATACGACTAGAAACCCTACTATGGGCCAGGATTCAGGCCCGCAGTAGGCCCAGAAGGCCCATCACACAAAGCAATAGCAAGTAGGCCCGAAAGCCTGCGGTGGAGAGGAGCTCGAGAGGGGTGCGGTAGTGGGGCTTATAAACCACTGCGCGCCCCTCTCAACTAGCAAGGTGGGACTAAACTTTGGCCCCGAGGCGGGCAGCACAGAGGCCTTTGGTCTCGGTTGGTGGCAACAACCGGGACTAAAGGGGAGGCATTAGTCCCGGTTGGTGCCACCAACCGGGACCAAAGGCCGCCGGTTCCCGCCCTTTGGGCTGCCGAAAAAGAGGCCTTTGGTCCCGGTTGGTGGCACCAACCGGGACCAAAGGTTGCATTAGTCCCGGTTGGTGCCACCAACCGGGACTAAAGGGTTTGCTATATAAGCAAACACTTAGCAGTTTCCGGCCAAATCG
>NC_041381.1:619710252-619711304 GCF_002162155.2 Triticum dicoccoides
AACAAAAAAATAAAAAAACTCTTTTCAAATTTGAAAACTAATGGCACTAACAGAAAGTTTATAATTTTCCTAAAACTAAAAGCAAAAACAATTAAAAAATAAAGCAAAAAACAAAAGAAAATAAATAATGCAGAAAACAAAAGGAAAAAACAACAATAAGTATTTTGTTGTAAGTAGAAACAAAATAAAATAAATAAAGCAAGAAAGAAAACAAAAAAACAAAAAAAGTGTTTTCAAATTTGAAAACTAATGGCACTAAGAGAAAGTTTATAATTTTCCTAAAACTAAAAGCAAAAACAATTAAAAAATAAAGCAAAAAAACAAAAGAAAATAAATAATGCAGAAAACAAAAGAAAAACCTGGAAAAAATAAATATAGCAACAATAAGTAAAGAAAACAAAAAAACAAAAAAAATGCCTCCTACTGGGCCCCCATGGCTTGAATACGACTAGAAACCCTACTATGGGCTAGGATTCAGGCCCGCAGTAGGCCCAGAAGGCCCATCAGGCAAAGCAATAGCAAGTAGGCCCGAAAGCCTGCGGTGGAGAGGAGCTTGAGAGGGGTGCGACAGTGGGGCTTATAAACCACTGCGCGCACCTCTCAACTAGCGAGGTGGGACTAAACTTTGGCCCCGAGGCGGGCAGCACAGAGGCCTTTGGTCCTGGTTGGTGGCACCAACCGGGACTAAAGGGGGGGCATTAGTCTCGGTTGGTGCCACTAACCGGGACCAAAGGCCGCCGGTTCCCGCCCTTTGGGCTGCCGAAAAAGAGGCCTTTGGTCCCGGTTGGTGGCACCAACCGGGACCAAAGGGTGCATTAGTCCCGGTTGGTGCCACCAACCGGGACTAAAGGGTTTGCTATATAAGCAAACACTTAGCAGTTTCCGGCCAAATCGCCCACTTCTCCCCCGACGCGCCCCTGCTCCTCGTCGTCGCTGTCGCCGCCCGACGCCCCTGCTCCACCTTGCCGTCGCCGCCGCCACCGACGCCGTCAGGCTGCTCGCCTGCGCCGTCGCCGCCGCCCCTGCCTGCGCGGCCGCCGCGCGCTGCCCCT
>NC_041381.1:619711314-619721191 GCF_002162155.2 Triticum dicoccoides
CCCTGCAATTTTCATAGCATTTTTTGCATTTTTTTGTGTATATGTGTTTGTATGTGTATATATATATGTGTACATGTTCATAGTATTTTTTTCATAAGTGTATTTTTTTGTTCATTGCATTTTTTCATATATATAATGTATATATGTGTGTGGTAGCTATATATATGATGAATGGATGTGGCTATATATATATGTATGTATGAATATAATGTTCATAGCATTTTTTTGTTTATATATGTTTTTTCATATATGTATTAATTTTTTATTTAGGTTGTTAGTAGATATCAATTTTAGGTTAGTGCATTTTAGGTTAATGTAGAGGAGAAATTTAAAGTAAAATAAGGAAAAGGAAGAAAAGAGGGAGAAGGAAGAAGGAAGAAAGAAGAAGAAAAAGAATGAAAGGAAAAAGGAAAATAAGAAGATGAAGAAGAGGAGAGGAAGAAGAGGAGAAATAAATAAGAAGAGGAAAAAAGAAGAAAAAGAAGAGGAGAAGAAGAAAAAATAGAAAAAAAATTCTATTTTTTCTTCTTCTCCTCTTTTTTTTTCTTCTTCTTCTTCCTTCTTCCTTCTTCCTCTTTTCTTCCTTTTCCTTAATTATTTTCCTTTCTCATCGTTGTCGTGTCATTGTCGATATAACCCCCTCGAGAAAACTTCGACATGAGGGGCGGTCGATATATATACCCCCTGTCGGTGTCAAAACCGGCGGATCTCGGGTAGGGGGTCCCGAACTGTGTGTCTAGGCGGATGGTAACATGAGACGAGGGACACGATGTTTTTACCCAGGTTCGGGCCCTCTTGATGGAGGTAAAACCCTACGTCCTGCTTGATTAATATTGATGATGTGGGTTACAAGAGTAGATCTACCACGAGATCAAGGAGGCTAAACCCTAGAAGCTAGCCTATGGTATGATTGTTGTTCGTCCTATGGACTAAAGCCATCCGGTTTATATAGACACCAGAGAGGGCTAGGGTTACATAGAGTCGGTTACAATGGTAGGAGATCTACATATCCGTACCGCCAAGCTTGCCTTCCATGCCAAGGAAAGTCCCATCCGGACACGGGACGAAGTCTTCAATCTTGTATCTTCATAGTCTTGGAGTCCGGCCGATGATGGTAGTTCGGCTATCCGGACACCCCCTAGTCCGGAACTCCCTCAGTAGCCCACAAACCAGGCTTCAATGACGACGAGTCCGATGCGTATGTTGTCTTTGGCGTTTGCAAGGCAGGTTCTCCTTCACGTCCATATGTTCGTCAGATAGTGTCCGGTTGCTTCATAAATGTTGCGCTCCTTGGCTTCCACGCCAAATAATGGCCTTCTCCCATGTGTTGCACGAATGCGAAAAGCCAGGGTATTCTTACAGTTTACCCCTTAGCTGTGCAAATAAACCGCCTATAAGAGAGGCGGGGATCCAGATCCAAACCGCACCACCCTCCTTCCGCAAGTTCTCATCGAGGCGCATCTAACAAAAGATCCATTCCAGCATGGATAGCCGACGCGGCCCCTCTTCTCGCGCTCCCAGTCCCCAACCAGGAGATTGGAGGAGATGCTCAATCTCGCATCGCGAGCTAGTGGTGCTCCAGGCAGAGGGATATCTTCCCCCAGCCTTCATGGTTCCGGTTCGAGCCAGACTAGCTACCTACAAAGGTGGGAAGCAGGCGGAGAGCGCCCCTAATCCCTCCAAAGGAGAGCGGGTATGCTTCGTCCCCTACTTAATAAGGGGACTCGGATTTCCTATACATCCGTTTCTCCAGGGGCTCCTGGAATTCTACGGACTCCAGCTTCATCACCTTACGCCTGCCTCCATTCTGCATATCGCGGGCTTCGTAGCTCTGTGTGAGCTGTTCTTGGGCATTGAGCCCCATTTTGCGCTGTGGAAGAGGCTGTTTTGCCACGTACCCCGCTCTCACGGGGAGTCGATATATCAAGTGGGCGGAGCCGAAATATGGCGCATCGCCGGGACCGGATACCTGTCCGGGACCCCAAAGAAGGTGTCCGAAGGCTGGCCTTCGGAGTGGTTTTATATGGAGGATGCTCCGCTGCCGGATCCAGTCCGGATCGGCCTTCCGGAGTTCAGCAACGCTCCTCTGAAGAAACGCCTAAGTTGGCGCCCACGGAGCCCTCAACGAGAAGATGATAGGAGCGTCCATTACTTGATGGGCCGGATACGGCTGCTAGCCCATTCCGGTTTAACCATGATTGGAGTCATGGCCACATGCATTATGCGTGGGGTGCAGCCGCACCAATACAGGGGCTACCCCATGTGGGATTTCAACGGAGACAACGACGCCACCCGCCACGGCCGCAAGGGGCCAGGCTCGGCCGATGATCTGGCGAAGATCCTGTCCGGCTTGTACAAGGGGGAGAAGGAGGACTTCCTCCGCACGAATCCTCTGAACGGATTCTCCATGAACAACCCTCGGAGCTGGGTAAGCGGTCGTTTGTATATCTGATCCGTGCCTTTAAAGGCAAGTGTCTTATCTTATGATTTTGACACAGGAGCTGCGTCGGGATGTGGAGGGCATAAAAATCCCAGCCCCACAACCCGAGGATCCGGAAAGATCCCTTGATCCGGCCTCCGAAGAGGATCCGGATGTAGCGGTCGAACTGATCGATGGGGTGTTCCACCAGCTCAGCATGGATAATGCTTTAGTCGCCATTACGGCCGACTACCCTGGTTTGTGCCCCGCTTTCCCGGTGAGTACGACCGAAATCCTGACACCGTTACTTTTTAATGCTTGCTTCTGACCACCGTGCACCAATGGTGCTTTACAGGAGGCGCCTTTACGGCAGGGAGCCGAGCCCGCGGCGACCGACCAAACGAGGTCAGTGTGGCCTAGTAGGCGGAGGAAGAGTGCGCCGCGAATCGAAACGTCGCCGCAAAGGTACGGTGCACCTTTGTCTTTTAAGGGAGAGACTCCCGGGAGGCATATTAATGCCCATGATTCTTCCAAGAGAAAGAGCGCTCGCCGGACTGAGTCCGGAGAGGGTGCCAACCATGCCTCCGCCAGCCAGGATCCAACGCCTGGTCCGAAAGGGGAGGCGAGCGTAGGGCGCAAGCCGGACGCTCCTCCAACGGAAGATGCCGACCGGCTGTCCGCCACCAGGTCTGAGGTGGAGAGCGCCATGAATCACCGGCGCCGTCGGATAGTTCTTCATGACGCGTGTTTCTCCCCGGAGGCGTTGAATGCCTTTAATGCGGGGGACGCGCACCTCCGTGCTGCTCAAGATGGTTTAACCAGAGCCACGGAGCAATATATATAGGACATATGGGTAAGAAGTTTTAATAGCTATATATGCCAGTAGCCCCCGAGACTTAAAATAGTTAAACTAACAGATTTAAGGATCATTTGTTGTGTAGGATCTTACAGAGAAGAATAACCACCTGTCCCAGGAGCTTCACGAGTGCAGGGCCCAACTTGAGGCCGTACTAGCCGCTGCCGGGGGAGCCATGGAGACCCCCTCTGGTAATTCAGATTTTGAAAAGAGAAATTAGTTTATGAAGTGCGGCGTGCGTGTATAGTCTGACAATAACATTGCAGAGGGTGCCGGACTAGATCTGGACAAGCAACAGCTGCTGCGCCAGTTGAAGGCTGGCGAGAGGGTGCTTATGAAGGTGCAGCAGGAGAGGAACAAGCTCCAAGATGCCCACGCCCAGCTCGGGGAAGAGCTAAAAGGGGTGCAGGCCTAGCTGTCTGGCTCCTTGAAGGAGAATCAGCGGCTTCGTCGCGGCATCTATAGTAAGTGCTTAAGCAAACTCTTTTGAAAAGAAGAGTTCTGCGAAGAGGTCGGTTGACATGAATATGTCTGTAGGTGTGCTCACAGGTCGCCCTATGGAGGAAATGCCCGGTTCAACGGGTGATCAACTTCCCGAGCTGGTGCAACTGCTTGAACGTGTTCGGCAGGTGATGAGTGGCGTCGTTCAGGCCTTATGGCCTGCCGTCTCCCTTCCTGAGGGCCTTGGAGGGCTTGTTGAGAAGCTTCAGGGAGTACGGCGACGTCTCCGTTTGTGGAAGATATCGGCCTGCTGTCAAGGTGCCAGGGAGGCCTGGGCCATGGTGAAGACACGGTACCCGAAGGCTAACCCAAACCACATGGCCGAGGTCGGACCTGTGGGGCCGGATGGGAAGGAGATCCCTGTGAGCCTGATGTACGGCCAAGTAGAGTTGGCCGCGAAATATTCCCAGCAGGACTGTAAATTAGACAGCCTGTTAGATGGGATTGAGGAAGAATACAATCAGTCAGTTTGATGATGTAACTCTTAAAATGACATGTAAAATGCCTTCTAGCTGGATTGTAGATCATTTGTCTCTGCGGACCTTTTCGCTTCGACCTCGGGACCCAACAGTCCGGAGTGTGTCCGAATACCCTCACGGTTATAAAAAAGAACCGGGGCATGCATGGAGACAAGGCGTAGGGGTCATAAATGCTTTATCTGACAAGTGCCCAACTAGTTATGTTATGTTACATGGGTAGTAAGAAACATCTTCCACGGAGAATAGTTCTGTTAGGGGTTCCTTTCCCTGGGCAGCATGCCCTAAAGTGCATGACCGGACTGTGAAAAAAAGCAGGAAAAACATCTGGGGGCAGACAAAAATAAGTAAGTAATGAATCATCTTTCAGGTCACCGACCGAATATTCCCCTAAGAACGCTAGCTTTCGGCTTCACCCAGTCTGAGGTACACATCCGGCTGACCCGGCAGTAACAATCGCAGAGGTGCTCCCTTTACCTCCTAGCCGAACAATCGGGAACGTAGGGGTAAGCACAGGAGCCAGGAAACCCAGCTTGGCCAAAACTTAAGTCATATCGATGCATACAATGGTGATCAAAAGGTACATGCGGAAGTGTGACACATGTTCTGGGCATGAAACCCATATAAGCAAGCTTCTGTTGAAGAAGCCCCCAGGTATGACGAGTCCGAGTAGCACATTGAGTAAGTGCGAACAAAACGCAGGTTAGCCCTCAAGGGGGGTTGTAATGAAAAAGGGAGGAGAAAGGAGGGAAAACTCAGACAGCAAAAAAGTATGAAAAGGTGGACGGAGGAAGGAGACGAACCCTGAGTCCGGCGCTAGGCGTAAAATCTTCGGAGACGGGCCGCGTTCCATGGGTTTGGCTCGAGTCGGTTGTCAGATGCTTTGAGTAGACGGTATGCACCGCCGGTAAGGACTTGGTCGATGATGAAGGGACCTTCCCATTTGGGCGTAAGTTTGTCCTTTTTCTTGTCCGGCAGGCGTAGAACTACCTCGCCAACATTGTAAGTTTTGGCCCGTACTTCTCTGCTTTGATATCTTCGAGCCTGCTGCTGATAGAATGCGAAACGGGATTTTGCCACGTCGTGCTCCTCCTCCAAGGCGTCCAAACTGTCCTGCCGATCTAACTCGGCTTCTCTTTCCTCGTACATGCGCACGCGAGGTGAGTCATGATTTATGTCGCAGGGCAAAACTGCCTCAGCGCCATATACCATAAAAAATGGTGTGAATCCGGTTGTGCGGTTTGGCGTGGTCCGCAGCCCCCAGAGTACGGAGTCGAGCTCCTCTACCTAGTGCGTGTTAGATTCCGTTAGGGACCGCACTAATCTGGGTTTAATGCCGCTCATGATTAGACCATTTGCTCGTTCCACTTGACCATTGGTTTGAGGGTGGTAGACTGAAGCGTAGTCGAGCTTGATGCCCATGTTTTTTCACCATAGTTTAACCTTGTTGGTTGTGAAGTTCGTGCCATTATCAGTTATCATGCTGTGGGGGACGCCGAAACGGTGTACTACCCCGGATATAAAGTCTATCACAGGTCCGGATTCTGCCGTTTTAACCGGCTTGGCCTCTATCCATTTGGTGAATTTGTCCACCATGACCAATAAGTATTTGTGCTTGTGGGTTCCCCCTTTAAGGGGTCTGACCATGTCAAGCCCCCAAACCGCGAACGGCCAGGTGATGGGTATAGTTTTGAGGGCGGTGGGTGGCATGTGGCTCTGATTAGCAAAGAGCTGGCAACCGACGCATCGTTGAACTAAGTCCTGAGCATCTGCCCGGGCGGTCGGCCAGTAAAATCCTGTACGGAAGGCCTTGCCCACAAGGGCTTGGGCTGCAGCGTGGTGCCCGCCGAGTCCGGCGTGAATTTCATCCAGAAGATTTCGCCCTTCCTCCTCGGAGATACACCTTTGAAGGACTCCGGTTGTACTTTTCTTATAAAGTTCTCCCTCATGGACCTTGTAGGCTTTAGATCGCCGAACTATGCAGCGGGCCTCATTTTGGTCTTCTAGAAGTTCCTGCCTGAGTAAGTAGGCCAGGAATGGTTCCGTCCACGGGGCAATTACTGCCATTATTTCGTGGGCCGAAGGTGTTATTTCATTGGCTGAGCCACCGACTATGTCAGAATCGTCTGAGTTAGGTCATGCAGCTGGTTCCGGATTGTTATGTCCGGACTCCACTTCCCATGAGACGGATGGCTTGAAAAGCCGTTCCAGGAAGATGTTCGGAGGGACGGCGTCGCGTTTTGCGCCGATACGTGCCAACACATCTGCTGCCTGGTTGTTATCCCGGGCCACATGGTGGAATTCGAGTCCCTCAAACCAAGCTGACATTTTTATCACAGCGTTACGGTAGGCTGCCATTTTCGGATCCTTGGCATCAAAGTCTCCATTTATTTGGGATATTGCGAGGTTTGAATCCCCGCGTACCTGTGACACTCCAAAATTTTAATTTGGTTTTCATCAAAAACTTTGTTGGATTGTAAAAGAGGGCATTTAAAATTTCTTTTCCAGAAATCCTTCCTCTTAAAAACTTCCTTTCCTTTGGCAAGGATTTTCTTTTCCCTTTCAAATTTGGTGTTGAATTTTTTGGAAGCTTTTCCTTCTGGTTGTTACCCTCTCAAACTTATTTATTTTCATTTAAAAAAAAGAAACCCTAGGAGTTTTGGGACTTCTTTCTTTTTGAAACCACCCATAGTTTTACCATGTCTCCTATAGTAAATCTTCTCAAAACCTCTCCCTCCACCTTTGAGCAATTTAAATCCTCTGTCTCAATAAGTCCAAACAAGTTTTGGATTTTATTTCAATTATTTTATCTCCCAAAACATTTCTGCCAATTATTTTGAGCCTAAGTGATTTTCAAAGCAAGTACCACTTTGCCTTTGAGTTTTTATCCCAAACCAACTTCCCTGGATTGTCTTTAGTACCCACAACCTAGAACCATCTTGATCCACTCTTCTTCTTTTCAAATATTTCAAATTTCACTCACTGCAAGTTTGGACCAGATTTGCCAAATTTGATGAAATTCATATCCACACTTCTCCAAAAATTCCACCAAAAATCATGCAGCCTACTGGAGCAATGAGTAGCCACTCCACCAAATTTCAGCTCAAGGAAAAATCCCTAGATGCCAAAAGCATTCTGTCGAACACCTGAGCTGCACTGTTCTCTGCATTTTCAGTAAAGTTCAGTAAAATTTAGTTTTATAGTGTCGTTTTCTTCAGAGTTCAGTCACAAGCTCACAGTGCGCTTGGCTCGATGCTCGCAGCCCCTCCCTCTTGTCCGGAGCTTCACACGCGTGCGTGGAGCCTTCCTGGCGTCGGTGGCGCGCTGGCCCGCCCTCGCCGGCGTCTTCTGCGGCGTCGGGACCTCCCGTGGTGGCCGACAGAAGGCACACCACGGCAGAACACCGTTCAGCGCCGCCCAAAGCCCCCTGGCTCTCCGCGTGGCCTCATGCATGCCAGCGCACGCCCGTGGCACCATCACCGTGGCCCGGCAAGCACGGAACGTGCTCCCTGCCACCGACGGGCCGCGCCACCCCCGTTCCGTCGAGCTCGACCCAAACACCCAAACCCCAGCGAGTTTAGCACCTAAACGGACCCATTGAACCCCCACGACGGCGCTCGACCCCTAATCCTCCCCGACCAATGCCCTGCGCCGCCGTAAGCTTCGCCGGAGAACCCCGTTCTCGGCCACCGCCTCAAATCGCCTATAAAAAGGAACCCGAGCTCGCCTCGAGCACGCACCTTCACTGCACCTCCCCAGGACCCTGCCAAGCCACCAGGAGGACCTCGAGGAGGTCTCCTTCCCCAACTCCGGCCGCCTTGCTCCGCCTCGGCCTCCAGCTTGATTCACTCCGGTGAGGCCATCTCCGGCGCCCAAACCTCGTCCGTAGCCCTCTCTCACACAAAGTACTCTAACCCCTCATCAATTTGGCCTTTGCAGTCCTCTCCGACGAGCTCCATCCACGCCCGAACCACCGTCCGCCGGAGTTGAGACCGCCGTCGACGTGGTGCTCCCCGGCGACCAACACCACCACCCACCGTTGCGGAAGGACACGGTGAGCACATTGGTAACCTCCGATCCCCTTACCTCGCCGTGGATCGCTGCCGGCGACCACCGCAGCCCTCGGGCGCCGACGAGCCTCGTCCCTCCCATTTGAAAGTTTAAACATGACAAGTGGGACCCGCTGTCAGCCTCTCTGTCCTTTCTAAACGAAGCGTTTTATGAAAACGCCTTCTGCCAAATGCGCTTTCCCTTTGGGCTGGCGTAGTTTCTGCCGAAGCGTTTTCTGTTTTTATAAACTAGCCCCTGGAAACTTTCTGTTTCATTACAGATGAGTCCCTGGACAAAAACCCTTATAACTTTTAAACAGAAAGGTATTTTTGATTGATTCTTTTTCTGTTCTCTTTAAAATTTTGTCTAGTTTTTTATCAGATTTATTTGAAAATATTTGGAATACTTTTTGTACACCCCTTGGTATTTACGATAGCGCATATATTTTCTTTATACCGTAGATACCGAAGGAGGTGACGGAGCCGCGAACTTCACCGAGCTAGGATCCGACTACTCTGAACTAGGCAAGCATGTTTGAACTTTTGATATGATGAGTGTCTTGGCATGTTTTGCATTTAGTTAGTTTCATGGCATGTTGATGAGCATACCGATGAAAATTATTTTATGCAATGTTGAGGTAAGTGAGTTCGATGATCCATAAGTGGATGGATGTGAGTATGAATGGCCATGTGTTGGCAGGAGGATGGGTAAGATGGCAGTGTCGTAGCATGCCAGTCTTATGCCAGACTATATGAATTCAGTGTCAAACCGTATCGGTCCAGTTCCTCTCATTTCCTTCCCTGTACTACCACATGTTTTCCGCAAGGAATATGGTTTAGTAAGTTGCAAACCACTTTCCTGGTACACACCAAAAGGAGAGGCCGGGATGATGGTTCCATGGCCCTGGATTAAAGCCAGTCATCCGGTCAGGGGGCATGGGTGTTTCCGGTTGGGACCGAGAGGGGGGCACCCCTTAGAGCGCGCGTATATAAATTTGATCCCATGCTATTCGAGATTGTGATCTCCCCGTCTCAAAAGTTTTTCTTGGACGATGTCTAGGGTGAGTCCTGGCATCGAGAGGTAGGATGGGTGTGTACTGGATAGCTGTGTTTTCTTCCGAAAAACCGTAAATGGAACTAGTCCTTCGTGACTACGGAAATCCGTTGGCTGTGGGAAAAATTTTGTACAAACTCTGCAGAGTCATACATTCCTTGAATCATCTATTCCATGTCCAAATTCGTATTATCTTGTCCTAACAATATCAGTTTGATGACAGAGACTCCGGTGAATCCCATGAGTGCTAAGTCCGGTTAAATGTTATTCCTGTGGGTGGACTAACCTGTTTATTATCATGAATTGAATATTTATTATGAGTATTATTTACTTGTGAATAAAGCCCTTTCTGTGATGTCGCCCCGACATCCGACTGTGGCATTTCTTTTAAAGCCCTTTCTGTGATGTCGCCCCGACATCCGACTGTGGTATTTCTTTTAAAGCCCTTTCTGTGATGTCGCCCCGACGTCCGACTGTGGCATTTCTTTTAAAGCCCTTTCTGTGATGTCGCCCCGACGTCCG
>NC_041381.1:619721502-619731380 GCF_002162155.2 Triticum dicoccoides
ACGACGTCCGACTATGGCATATCGTTTAAAGCCCTTTCTGTGATGTCGCCCCGACGTCCGACTGTGGCATTTCTTTTAAAGCCCTTTCTGTGATGTCGCCCCGACGTCCGACTGTGGCATTTCTTTTAAAGCCCTCTCTGTGATGTCGCCCCGACGTCCGACTGTGGCATTTCTTTTAAAGCCCTTTCTGTGATGTCGCCCCGACGTCCGACTGTGGCATTTCTTTTAAAGCCATTTATGTGGTGTCACTAAGACGCCCGACCGTGGCATGATTTTCTCCTTTATTTATTTGTTCACCTTTCGAGGCGTCGCTTCAGACACTCGATCGGTTTCCATTTATATTTCTGTCGGGATTTCAGGTGGACTACCGCCGATTCCCTCTTTGCTTACCTTGCCTGCTAATACTTTAAATGTACATTGGTGAATTAATCATGACGCATTCATGCATGCATTTGTTATATCATACGTCCGAACTGTCTTGCTAGTACTTTCAAAGTACTCACTGGCTTGTTGATTTGGCCAGATGCTGACGAAGGCGATCTCATGGATGAAGAGTTCGATAGCGAGTCTGACGCCTAGAGGAATCCCAGTCAGTCTCGTGCGACCCTGGATTTGGTCACTGTATTATATCCGCTTCCGCAACCCGAATAAATTTATCGAGCCTCACCTCGACGCTCGATGAGATGCCAGTTTGAGAGTCGTGTTATCACACTCCCCACTGTGTTATTCCACCATCACTTTATCCTCGAGTCAGTAGTATGCCACCACACCATTGTGTTATATCCGCCATTATGTATAATTATTGGCGCGCTTGTAATAATTTGTTGAGCAGCCCTAGATCAACCCTGTAATATATCCTATGCTACTGGCTTATTGTATCAAGAATTTGTCTACCAGTGAGGAGGATTTCTCTCATACTGGACTCAAAAGATTGGTTTCTCAATAAATATTTTTATTGGAAAACCGGTCGTGACAAGCTTGGTACCAGAGCCAGGCTGACTGTAGGAAGCCACTAGGTGTGATCGCTAATCGGTTATTAGCATAATAGAGCTAATTTATATTTCTGCAATTGTAGTCATTTTCTGACAATCAGCATAAATTTATGATCTGACCATGCAGGATTTTTTTTGACTACTTTCGTAGATGGCTGACAACAGCTGCGAGTCTCAGACCTTCGCCAACGTGCCCGATGGGTTTGTCAAGCTTCTCTCCTTCATCGTTCAGGTCGCGATGGGGCCGTCTGTGCGCCCAGTCTTCACACTCTACCAGCACAAGGTCAACGACAGTCTGACCATGCACCAGGCCACGGTGCAGTTCAGGGGAGGGCGTGGTGAGTTACGCCGCTTCCGGTTCGTGGGAAGAGCCATGTCTACGGAGAGGCATGCTATGCAGATGGCAGCCCGTGAGGCGATAGCTCGCCTCAGGGATGTCCTTCCTGCGATGAAGACTCATCGCTACCGCTATCTTCCGTGCCATGTGCCTTACACCTGTCACTACGCATTCTCCTGCCCCAGAGGAGAACGAGATGAGGCTTTTGAGATGATTATTGAGTATCTCCGGGCTCTGGAGGCAGCCTTCGACAACCTGGTGGACGACTTCGTAGCTGCCCGCATGGACTCAGTCCATGGCTGTGCCGCCAACAGGAGGGAGCTCCTGCCCGCCGCACCGCCACTGACTTTTGTCTCGTCATCCACATCTTATGCACCTACTCGTCGCCTGCCTACCACCGAAGAGTTCAACCAGGCCATTGAGCCCACTCCGGCGCGCACTGCACCACCCGTTGTGCCTACTCCTATTCGTGTTGCTCCGCCCCTGGCACCCGCTCCATCTACACGACGCAGCTCTTCACGTCTGGAGCCTATTAGTGAGGAGGAGGTCGAGTCCCCAGCCTCACTGCGCCTCACCCTTGGCAGGGCCAAGGAGATCGTCAACATTTCCGGCTGAGTGCGCTTGCCCGTCATGCGATGTACCGCTTTGTAAGATATGTACATAGGTTGTGAGGAGTAGCCTGTTTGCGCATCATGTAGGAACTGGAGAAGTGCACTAGCCTAAATAACATGTCAGGATTATGTACGCATATCCTGAGTGATGTATTGTATAATTATCGCCCGCGTGTAAGATATGTAATGAGCAGTCCTTCTTCGTGCGCAATTCGATTTGTTTTCTTAAGTGATCTTGGTCATTTAAATTATTTGCCATCCTTGTGCAATTTTGGATTTGTTTTTGCGGCCATCTTCTCTTTTCTTATGGGTTTTACAAAATATATCCCCAGAGTGAAAAATGTCTCATCCTTGGACTCGCTCCATGCCAACTCCACCAGAGGAAAATTATGATACACACCCCAGCAACGAGTTCACTCAGGGACAGTCAAGCCAACAGGGCAGTGAAACGGCACTTTCCCAAATGTGCCGCCTTTATGAACAGAGTCAGCAATAACATCGTGAAATGATGAACCAAGTCATCAACATGGGGAATCACCATGGACAGTATCAGCAGCAATCCAAGTTATCTGAGCTTCAGAAGACACGTCCCCAAACATTTTCTCACAATGACAAACCTCTTGAAGCCGAGGACTGGCTTCGAGATATGGAGAGGAAATTAATTATTGCAAAATGTTCAGACCCCGAAAAGGTATTGTATGCTCCGCACTATCTCACAGGAGCAGCCGCATCGTGGTGGGAGAATTTTCTGCACATGCATCCCAACGAAAATGACATAACCTGGGATGATTTCAAGGAAGGTTTCCGTGGTGCACACATTCCTAAGAGTATTATGAAAATCAAGAAGAGAGAGTTCGATGACCTCAAACAAAGGAACATGACAGTGTCAGATTACAACAGTCAATTTACTCTATTGTCCCGCTACGCCAATGAAGAGCGTATGACTGAAATCAAGAAGATGGAGAAATTCCTTGACGGTCTGGCACCCGCGCTTAAATGCCAACTGGTCGTGCACACTTTTCCTGATTTTAAAACACTGGTGGACAAAGCCATTACTCTGGAAAATGAGAGACGTAGTCTGGAAGATATCCGCAAGCGAAAAAGGGACCAGACTAACCATGCTCGCAATCACCGAAGCAAGACAGATTTTCAAAAGGGTGGGACGCACAAATCCACATCCAATGTCTCACGCCCAATCAAGAATTTTCATGCAAGGGACAAGGAGTTCACATATCGCCCGGGCGTTACTTGTTACGCCTGTGGAGAGGAAGGACACTATGCCAAGCAGTGTCCCAAGCCTAGGAACTTAACCCCAAAGCCGAACAACGGCGGCAATAATTCAGCGCCCAAGCGAAACAATTTCAATCCCAACAATAACCACAGGAAGGGTCATCTAAATCACGTAACCAAAGAGGAGGCACAAAATGCTCCGGATATCGTACTCGGTACGTTTCCTGTCAACACAATACCTGCAATGGTTTTGTTTGATTCTGGAGCTTCTCACTCTTTCATTTCGAAAAGTTTTGCTTTGCAAATAATTTTTTGATGCTTCCTTTGGAGAAATCCATAATCATCAAGTCCCCTGCGATTCAGCAAGTTACTCAGAATTACTGTCAGAATGTGGTCACTGAGTTCGAAAGTTTGGAGTTTCACGCAAATCTTATTGTATTGGAAAATAAAGGACTAGATGTCATCCTAGGGATGGACTGGCTAACCACCAACAAGGGTTTTATCGACTGTTTCAACAAGACCGTAATTCTCACACACCACCAAGGGAAGACAATAAGAGTGTCAGCCAAGGAGGGAAAGATACCCCGGCAACCGAGATTGAATAAGGTGGACGTTTCTGAGCTAAACAAGGTTCCAGTAGTGTGTGAATTTCCAGATGTATTCCCTGAAGAGCTACCAGGCATGCCACCAGACCGAGAGATAGAATTCAGCATTGAGCTCGCACCAGGAACCACCCCCATATACAAGAAACCGTACCGAATGGCACCATCCGAATTAGTTGAGTTGAAGAAACAAATAAAGGAATTGCTAGACAAAGGATATATTCGAGCCAGCTCCTCACCTTGGGGATCACCAATTTTATTTGCCAAAAAGAAGGATGGAACGCTGAGATTGTGTATTGACTATCGAGCACTTAACATGGTCACAGTCAAAAACAAATACCCGATGCCAAGGATAAACGATTTGTTTGATCAACTCGCTCAGGCCAAGGTATTCTCAAAAATTGACCTACGGTCAGGATACCATCAATTGAAGGTACGAACGGAAGATATCCCCAAAACAGCCTTCACCTCCAGATATGGACTGTACGAGTTCACAGTGATGCCATTTGGATTAACTAACGCACCCGCATATTTTGTTCACCTCATGAACAAAGTATTTATGAAGTTTATGGACAAGTTCGTTGTGGTATTCATCGATGATATTCTGGTATACTCCAAGACACCAGAAGAGCACGCAGAACATCTCAGGATTGTGCTAGGAGAGCTCAGAAAACACCAATTGTATGCCAAGTTCAGCAAGTGTGAATTTTGGCTAAGACAAGTAGGCTTTCTAGGCCACGTACTGACCCAAGACGGTATCGTAGTGGACCCAGAGAAAGTCAAGGCCATACTTGGCTGGAAGTCACCAGCCAGCGTAACAGACATACGGAGTTTCTTGGGAATGGCAGGATATTACCGCAGATTTATTGAAGGATTCTCCACCATAGCCAAGCCTATGACACAGTTGCTCAAGAAAGATAAGAAGTTTGAATGGACAGAAGCCTGTGAGAAAAGTTTCCAAGAGCTAAAGCGGAAGTTAACGACAGCACCGGTATTAATTGTACCCGACATACACAAGAATTTTGAAGTATATTGTGACGCGTCCAGAAAGGGTCTCGGATGTGTGTTGATGCAGGAAGGCAAGGTTGTCGCCTACGCTTCAAGGCAACTTCGCAAGCATGAGGAAAATTATCCCACTCATGACTTAGAAATGGCAGCAGTTATTCATGCACTCAAGGAATGGAGGCATTTCTTACTTGGGAATCGATGTGAAATATATACGGATCACAAAAGTCTCAAATATATTTTCACGCAGCCAGAACTAAATTTACGGCAATGACGCTGGTTGGAATTGGTAAAGGATTATGATGTTGGTATCCATTACCATCCAGAAAAAGCAAATGTAGTGGCCGATGCTCTTAGTCGGAACCCCAGCTCCGACGAAAACAATCTGCACAGCTTGAGGCCCGAATTCCAACAAGAATTTGCCAAGCTCAACTTGGTAATGGTAGCAGAAGGCACCATATCAAACTTGGAAATACAACCCGACCTTGTGGGGAAAATTAAAGGAGCTCAGCCCGGTCACACCAGCATCGAAGGCATCAAAAGAAAGTTGAGTATGGGCAAGGCCTCGGAATTCGTCATAGACAATGAAGGAATATTATGGTACGGAGAAAGGCTCTGCGTGCCAAACATAGAAGACCTTAAACAGCAAATTTTAGCTCAAGCCCACACCACCCCGTACTCGATCCACCCTGGAGGAACCAAAATGTATAAAGATATTCAGGAAAGATTTTGGTGGCACGGTATGAAGAGGGAAATAGCCACCTTCATTGCATGTTGCGACTCATGTCAATGCATAAAAGCTGAGCATCAGAGACCAGCCGGACTACTGCAACCGAACAAAATACCTGAGTGGAAATGGGATGAAATAGGGATGGATTTCATTGTCGGACTACCTCGGTCACGACACGGGAATGATGCCATATGGGTCATCACTGACAGGTTAACCAAAGTGGCACACTTTATTCCAATAAAGACGACCCACACCACTCAGAGGCTTGCCAGGATTTATCTTTCCCGCATAGTTTGTCTGCACTGTGTCCCGAAGACTATAATATCCGACAGAGGCACTCAGTTCGTCTCAAGATTTTGGGAGCATTTACAACAGGCTCTGGGAACCCAACTAGCCTTCAGTACCGCATACCACCCACAGACTGATGGACAAACAGAACGCGTAAAGCAGGTTTTAGAAGACATGCTGAGAGCATGTGTCCTCACATATGGAACCAATTGGGAAGAAATCCTGCCATACGCCGAGTTCGCGTACAACAATAGCTACCAGGCCAGCCTACAAATGGCACCATTTGAGGCTTTATACGGACGAAGATGTCGTACCCCGTTAAATTGGTCAGAGACCGGAGACAGCCGCATCTTCGGAACAGACATGCTCAGAGAAGCCGAGGAAAAGGTCAAGCTAATCAAAGACCGACTTAAGACCGCTCAAAGTCGACAGAAGAGTTATTATGATCAGAAACATCATAGGGTCAGCTTCGAACCCGGTGAGTTCGTATACCTGGGAGTATCCCCTATGAGAGGATTGCAACGATTCAAGATTAAAGGGAAGCTAGCACCAAGATTCATCGGACCTTTCTGTATAAGGGCACGAAGAGGCACGGTAGCCTACCAGCTAGACTTACGCGAGGAATTATCCGATGTCCACGACGTGTTCCATGTCTCACAATTGAGGAAGTGCGTAAGCAACCCAGAGAAACAAGTATCCCATGAAAACATTGACGTGCAGCCAGACCTCACTTATCGGGAACGTCCCGTAAGAATATTAGAGGAGTCTGAAAGGAGGATCCGACAGAAGACCATCAAGTTTTTCAAAGTCCAGTGGAGCAATCACACCGACAGTGAAGCAACTTGGGAAAGAGAGGATTTTCTTCGGACAGAGCATCCACACTTATTTAAGGATCGGCTGAAATCTCGGGGACGAGATTTTTCCTAAGGGGGTAGGTGTTGTGACACTCCAAAATTTTAATTTGGTTTTCATCAAAAACTTTGTTGGATTTTAAAAGAGGGCATCTAAAATTTCTTTTCCAGAAATCCTTCCTCTTAAAAACTTCCTTTCCTTTGGCAAGGATTTTCTTTTCCCTTTCAAATTTGGTGTTAAATTTTTGGAAGCTTTTCCTTCTGGTTGTTACCCTCTCAAACTTATTTATTTTCATTTAAAAAAAAGAAACCCTAGGAGTTTTGGGACTTCTTTCTTTTTGAAACCACCCATAGTTTTACCATGTCTCATATAGTAAATCTTCTCATAACCTCTCCCTCCACCTTTGAGCAATTTAAATCCTCTGTCTCAATAAGTCAAAACAAGTTTTGGATTTTATTTCAATTATTTTATCTCCCAAAACATTTCTGCCAATTATTTTGAGCCTAAGTGATTTTCAAAGCAAGTACCACTTTGCCTTTGAGTTTTTATCCCAAACCAACTTCCCTGGATTGTCTTTAGTACCCACAACCTAGAACCATCTTGATCCACTCTTCTTCTTTTCAAATATTTCAAATTTCACTCACTGCAAGTTTGGACCAGATTTGCCAAATTTGATGAAATTCATATCCACACTTCTCCAAAAATTCCACCAAAAATCATGCAGCCTACTGGAGCAATGAGTAGCCACTCCACCAAATTTCAGCTCAAGGAAAAATCCCTAGATGCCAAAAGCATTCTGTCGAACACCTGAGCTGCACTGTTCTTTGCATTTTCAGTAAAGTTCAGTAAAATTCAGTTTTACAGTGTCATTTTCTTCAGAGTTCAGTCACAAGCTCACAGTGCGCTTGGCTCGATGCTCGCAGCCCCTCCCTCTTGTCCGGAGCTTCACACGCGTGCGTGGAGCCTTCCTGGCGTCGGTGGCGCGCTGGCCCGCCCTCGCCGGCGTCTTCTGCGGCGTCGGGACCTCCTGTGGCGGCCGACAGAAGGCACACCACGGCAGAACGCCGTTCAGCGCCGCCCAAAGCCCCCTGGCTCTCCGCGTGGCCTCATACATGCCAGCGCACGCCCGTGGCACCATCACCGTGGCCCGGCAAGCACGGAACGTGCTCCCTGCCGCCGACGGGCCGCGCCACCCCCGTTCCGTCGAGCTCGACCCAAACACCCAAACCCCAGCCAGTTTAGCACCTAAACGGACCCATTGAACCCCCACGACGGCGCTCGACCCCTAATCCTCCCCGACCAATGCCCTGCGCCGCCGTAAGCTTCGCCGGAGAACCCCGTTCTCGGCCACCGCCTCGAATCGCCTATTAAAAGGAACCCGAGCTCGCCCTCGAGCACGCACCTTCACTGCACCTCCCCAGGACCCTGCCAAGCCACCAGGAGGACCTCGAGGAGGTCTCCTTCCCCAACTCCGGCCGCCTTGCTCCGCCTCGGCCTCCAGCTTGATTCACTCCGGTGAGGCCATCTCCAGCGCCTAAACCTCGTCCGTAGCCCTCTCTCACAACCAGTACTCTAACCCCCTCATCAATTTGGCCTTTGCAGTCCTCTCCGACGAGCTCCATCCACGCGCGAACCACCGTCCGCCGGAGTTGAGACCGCCGTCGACGTGGTGCTCCCCGGCGACCAACACCACCACCCACCGTTGTGGAAGGACACGGTGAGCATGTTGGTAACCTTCGATCCCCTTACCTCGCCGTGGATCACCGCCGGCGACCACCGCAGCCCTCGGGCGCCGACGAGCCTCGTCCCTCCCATTTGAAAGTTTAAACATGACAAGTGGGACCCGCCGTCAGCCTCTCTGTCCTTTCTAAACGAAGCGTTTTCTGAAAACGCCTTCTGCCAAATGCGCTTTCCCTTTGGGCTGGCGTAGTTTCTGCCGAAGCGTTTTCTGTTTTTATAAACTAGCCCCTGGAAACTTTCTGTTTCATTACAGATGAGTCCCTGGACAAAAACCCTTATAACTTTTAAACAGAAAGGTATTTTTGATTGATTCTTTTTCTGTTCTCTTTAAAATTTTGTCTAGTTTTTTATCAGATTTATTTGAAAAATATTTGCAATACTTTTTGTGCACCCCTTGGTATTTTCGATAGCGCATATATTTTCTTTATACCGTAGATACCGAAGGAGGTGACGGAGCCGCGAACTTCACCGAGCTAGGCTCCGACTACTCTGAACCAGGCAAGCATGTTTGAACTTTTGATATGATGAGTGTCTTGGCATGTTTTGCATTTAGTTAGTTTCATGGCATGTTGATGAGCATACCGATGAACGTTATTTTATGCAATGTTGAGGTAAGTGAGTTCGATGATCCATAAGTGGATGGATGTGAGTATGAATGGCCATGTGTTGGCAGGAGGATGGGTAAGATGGCAGTGTCGTAGCATGCCAGTCTTATGCCAGACTATATGACTTCAGTGTCAAACCGTATCGGTCCAGTTCCTCTCATTTCCTTCCCTGTACTACCACATGTTTTCCGCAAGGAATATGGTTTAGTAAGTTGCAAACCGCTTTCCTGGTACACACCAAAAGGAGAGGCCGGGATGATGGTTCCATGGCCCTGGATTAAAGCCAGTCATCCGGTCAGGGGGCATGGGTGTTTCCGGTTGGGACCGAGAGGGGGGCACCCCTTAGAGCGCGCGTATATAAATTTGATCCCATGCTATTCGAGATTGTGATCTCCCCGTCTCAAATGTTTTTCTTGGACGATGTCTAGGGTGAGTCCTGGCATCGAGAGGTAGGATGGGTGTGTACTGGATAGCTGTGTTTTCTTCCGAAAAACCGTAAACGGAACTAGTCCTTCGTGACTACGGAAATCCGTTGGCTGTGAGAAAATTTTTGTACAAACTCTGCAGAGTCATACATTCCTTGAATCATCTATTCCATGTCCAAATTCGTATTATCTTGTCCTAACAGTATCAGTTTGATGACAGAGACTCCGGTGAATCCCATGAGTGCTAAGTCCGGTTAAATGTTATTCCTGTGGGTGGACTAACCTGTTTATTATCATGAATTGAATATTTATTATGAGTATTATTTACTTGTGAATAAAGCCCTTTCTGTGATGTCGCCCCGACGTCCGACTGTGGCATTTCTTTTAAAGCCCTTTCTGTGATGTCGCCCCGACGTCCAACTGTGGCATTTCTTTTAAATCCCTTTCTGTGATGTCGCCCC
>NC_041381.1:619731937-619761887 GCF_002162155.2 Triticum dicoccoides
TTTAAAGCCCTTTCTGTGATGTCGCCCCGATGTCCGACTGTGGCATTTCTTTTAAAGCCCTTTCTACGATGTCGCCCCGACGTCCGACTGTGGCATTTCTTTTAAAGCCCTCTCTGTGATGTCGCCCCGACGTCCGACTGTGGAATTTCTTTTAAAGCCCTTTCTGTGATGTCGCCCCGACGTCCGACTGTGGCATTTCTTTTAAAGCCCTTTATGTGGTGTCGCTAAGACGCCCGACTGTGGCATGATTTTCTCCTTTATTTATTTGTTCACATTTCGAGGCGTCGCTTCAGACACTCGATCGGTTTCCATTTATATTTCTGTCAGGATTTCAGGTGGACTACCGCCGATTCCCTCTTTGATATATCGCAGCAACACATCAAGTTGTCAGCGCGGTACTCGTCGTCGAACGAGAAACAGAAGGGCACAAATTCCCTCTTCAAAAACCAGTGTACTACGAATCCACTGTCTTGACTCCATGCAAGTCCCGGTACCCACATTATCAAAAGATAGCGTATGAGGCCTTGGGGGCTGGGGGGGCTCCAAAATGTTGGCGGGCTTGGGGGCTGGCGTCGTCTTGACGTCCCCAACCGGAGACACAGTCCAATATGTACTCCAAATAATGTACATGGACTCCAACAACGCAGCCGAATACGAGGCCTTGCTACATGGCCTCCGGATGGCAATCTCCATGGGTATCCAACGCCTAGAGGTACTGTCACGACCGGTTTTCCAATAAAAATATTTATTGAGAAACCAATCTTTTGAGTCCAGTATGAGAGAAATCCTCCTCACTGGTAGACAAATTCTTGATACAATAAGCCAGTAGCATAGGATATATTACAGGGTTGAGCTAGGGCTGCTCAACAAATTATTACAAGCGCGCCAATAATTATACATAATGGCGGATATAACACAATGGTGTGGTGGCATACTACTGACTCGAGGATAAAGTGATGGTGGAATAACTCAGTGGGGAGTGTGATAACACGACTCTCAAACTGGCATCTCATTGAGCGTCGAGGTGAGGCTCGATAAATTTATTTGGGTTGCGGAAGCGGATATAATACAGTGACCAAATCCAGGGTCGCACGAGACTGACTGGGATTCCTCTAGGCGTCAGACTCGCTATCGAACTCTTCATCCATGAGATCGCCTTCGTCAGCATCTGGCGAAATCAACAAGCCAGTGAGTACTTTGAAAGTACTCGCAAGACAGTTTGGACGTAAGATATAACAAATGCATGCATGAATGCGTCATGATTAATTCACCAATGTACATTTAAAGTATTAGCAGGCAAGGTAAGCAAAGAGGGAATCGGCGGTAGTCCACCTGAAATCCCGACAGAAATATAAATGGAAACCGATCGGGTGTCTGAAGCGACGCCTCGAAAGGTGAACAAATAAATAAAGGAGAAAATCATGCCACAGTCGGGCGTCTTAGCGACACCACATAAAGGGCTTTAAAAGAAATGCCACAGTCGGACGTCGGGGCGACATCACAGAAAGGGCTTTAAAAGAAATGCCACAGTCGGACGTCGGGGCGACATCACAGAAAGGGCTTTAAAAGAAATGCCACAGTCGGACGTCGGGGCGACATCACAGAAAGGGCTTTAAAAGAAATGCCACAGTCGGACGTCGGGGCGACATCACAGAAAGGGCTTTATTCACAAGTAAATAATACTCATAATAAATATTCAATTCATGATAATAAACAGGTTAGTCCACCCACAGGAATAACATTTAACCGGACTTAGCACTCATGGGATTCACCGGAGTCTCTGTCATCAAACTGATACTGTTAGGACAAGATAATACGAATTTGGACATGGAATAGATGATTCAAGGAATGTATGACTCTGCAGAGTTTGTACAAAAAATTTCCCACAGCCAACGGATTTCCGTAGTCACGAAGGACTAGTTCCGTTTACGGTTTTTCGGAAGAAAACACAGCTATCCAGTACACACCCATCCTACCTCTCGATGCCAGGACTCACCCTAGACATCGTCCAAGAAAAACTTTTGAGACGGGGAGATCACAATCTCGAATAGCATGGGATCAAATTTATATACGCGCGCTCTAAGGGGTGCCCCCCTCTCGGTCCCAACCGGAAACACCCATGCCCCCTGACCGGATGACTGGCTTTAATCTAGGGCCAGGGAACCATCATCCCGGCCTCTCCTTTTGGTGTGTACCAGGAAAGCGGTTTGCAACTTACTAAACCATATTCCTTGCAGAAAACATGTGGTAGTACAGGGAAGGAAATGAGAGGAACTGGACCGATACGGTTTGACACTGAAGTCATATAGTCTGGCATAAGACTGGCATGCTACGACACTGCCATCTTACCCATCCTCCTGCCAACACATGGCCATTCATACTCACATCCATCCACTTATGGATCATCGAACTCACTTACCTCAACATTGCATAAAATAACGTTCATCGGTATGCTCATCAACATGCCATGAAACTAACTAAATGCAAAACATGCCAAGACACTCATCATATCAAAAGTTCAAACATGCTTGCCTGGTTCAGAGTAGTCGGAGCCTAGCTCGGTGAAGTTCGCGGCTCCGTCACCTCCTTCGGTATCTACGGTATAAAGAAAATATATGCCCTATCGTAAATACCAAGGGGTGCACAAAAAGTATTCCAAATATTTTTCAAATAAATCTGATAAAAAACTAGACAAAATTTTAAAGAGAACAGAAAAAGAATCAATCAAAAATACCTTTCTGTTTAAAAGTTATAAGGGTTTTAATCCAGGGACTCATCTGTAATGAAACAGAAAGTTTCCAGGGGCTAGTTTATAAAAACAGAAAACGCTTCGGCAGAAACTACGCCAGCCCAAAGGGAAAGCGCATTTGGCAGAAGGCGTTTTCAGAAAACGCTTCGTTTAGAAAGGACAGAGAGGCTGACAGCGGGTCCCACTTGTCATGTTTAAACTTTCAAATGGGAGGGACGAGGCTCGTCGGCGCCCGAGGGCTGCGGTGGTCGCCGGCGGTGATCCACGGCGAGGTAAGGGGATTGAAGGTTACCAACGTGCTCACCGTGTCCTTCCACAACGGTGGGTGGTGGTGTTGGTCGCCGGGGAGCACCACGTCGACGGCGGTCTCAACTCCGGCGGACGGTGGTTCGGGCGTGGATGGAGCTCGTCGGAGAGGACTGCAAAGGCCAAATTGATGAGGGGGATAGAGTACTGGGTGTGAGAGAGGGCTACGGACGAGGTTTGGGCGCCGGAGATGGCCTCACCGGAGTGAATCAAGCTGGAGGCCGAGGCTGAGCAAGGCAGCCGGAGTTGGGGAAGGAGACCTCCTCGAGGTCCTCCTGGTGGCTTGGCAGGGTCCTGGGGAGGTGCAGTGAAGGTGCGTGCTCGAGGGCGAGCTCGGGTTCCTTTTAATAGGCGATTCGAGGCGGTGGCCGAGAACGGGGTTCTCCGGCGAAGCTTACGGCGGCGCAGGGCATTGGTCGGGGAGGATTAGGGGTCGAACGCCGTCGTGGGGGTTCAATGGGTCCGTTTAGGTGCTAAACTGGCCGGGGTTTGGGTGTTTGGGTCGAGCTCGACGGAACGGGGGTGGCGCGGCCCGTCGGCGGCAGGGAGCACGTTCCGTGCTTGCCGGGCCACGATGATGGTGCCACGGGCGTGCGCTGGCATGCATGAGGCCACGCGGAGAGCCAGGGGGCTTTGGGCGGCGCTGAACGGCGTTCTGCCGTGGTGTGCCTTCTGTCGGCCGCCACGGGAGGTCCCGACACCGCAGAAGACGCCGGCGAGGGCGGGCCAGCGCGCCACCGACGCCAGGAAGGCTCCACGCACGCGTGTGGAGCTCCGGACAAGAGGGAGGGGCTGCGAGCATCGAGCCAAGCGCACTGTGAGCTTGTGACTGAACTCTGAAGAAAACGACACTGTAAAACTGAATTTTACTGAACTTTACTGAAAATGCAAAGAACAGTGTAGCTCAGGTGTTTGACAGAATGCTTTTGGCATCTAGGGATTTTTCCTTGAGCTGAAATTTGGTGGAGTGGCTTCTCATTGCTCTAGTAGGCTGCATGATTTTTGGTGGAATTTTTGGAGAAGTGTGGATATGAATTTCATCAAATTTGGCAAATCTGGTCCAAACTTGCAGTGAGTGAAATTTGAAATATTTGAAAAGAAGAAGAGTGGATCAAGATGGTTCTAGGTTGTGGGTACTAAAGACAATCTAGGGAAGTTGGTTTGGGATAAAAACTCAAAGGCAAAGTGGTACTTGCTTTGGAAATCACTTAGGCTCAACATAATTGGCAGAAATGTTTTGGGAGATAAAATAATTGAAATAAAATCCAAAACTTGTCTGGACTTATTGAGACAGAGGATTTAAATTGCTCAAAGGTGGAGGGAGAGGTTTTGAGAAGATTTACTATAGGAGACATGGTAAAACTATGGGTGGTTTCAAAAAGAAAGAAGTCCCAAAACTCCTAGGGTTTCTTTTTTTAAATGAAAATAAATAAGTTTGAGAGGGTAACAACCAGAAGGAAAAGCTTCCAAAAAATTCAACACCAAATTTGAAAGGGAAAAGAAAATCCTTGCCAAAGGAAAGGAAGTTTTTAAGAGGAAGGATTTCTGCAAAAGAAATTTTAAAAGCCCTCTTTTAAAATCCAACAAAGTTTTTGATGAAAACCAAATTAAAATTTTGGAGTGTCACAACACCTACCCCCTTAGGAAAAATCTCGTCCCCGAGATTTCAGCTGATCCTTAAATAAGTGTGGATGCTCTGTCCGAAGAAAATCCTCTCTTTCCCAAGTTGCTTCACTATCGGTGTGATTGCTCCACTGGACTTTGAAAAACTTGATGGTCTTCTGTCGGGTCCTCCTTTCAGACTCCTCTAATATTCTTACGGGACGTTCCCGATAAGTGAGGTCTGGCTGCACATCAATGTTTTCATGGGATACTTGTTTCTCTGGGTTGCTTACGCACTTCCTCAATTGCGAGACATGGAACACGTCGTGGACATCGGATAATTCCTCGGGTAAGTCTAGCTAGTAGGCTACCGTGCCTCTTCGTGCCCTTATACAGAAAGGTCCAATGAATCTTGGTGCTAGCTTCCCTTTAATCTTGAATCGTTGCAATCCTCTCATAGGGGATACTCTCAGGTATACGAACTCACCGGGTTCGAAGCTGACCCTACGATGTTTCTGATCATAATAACTCTTCTGTCGACTTTGAGCGGTCTTAAGTCGGTCTTTGATTAGCTTGACCTTTTCCTCGGCTTCTCTGAGCATGTCTTGTCCGAAGATGCGGCTGTCTCCGGTCTCTGACCAATTTAACGGGGTACAACATCTTCGTCCGTATAAAGCCTCAAATGGTGCCATTTGTAGGCTGGCCTGGTAGCTATTGTTGTACGCGAAATCGGCGTATGGCAGGCTTTCTTCCCAACTGGTTCCATATGTGAGGACACATGCTCTCAGCATGTCTTCTAAAACCTGGTTTACGCGTTCTGTTTGTCCATCAGTCTGTGGGTGGTATGCGGTACTGAAGGCTAGTTGGGTTCCTAGAGCCTGTTGTAAATGCTCCCAAAATCTTGAGACGAACTGAGTGCCTCTGTCGGATATTATAGTCTTCGGGACACCGTGCAGACAAACTATGCGGGAAAGATAAATCCTGGCAAGCCTCTGAGTGGTGTGGGTCGTTTTTATTGGAATAAAGTGTGCCACTTTGGTTAACCTGTCAGTGATGACCCATATGGCATCATTCCCGTGTCGTGACCGAGGTAGTCCGACAATGAAATCCATCCCTATTTCATCCCATTTCCACTCAGGTATTTTGTTCGGTTGCAGTAGTCCGGCTGGTCTCTGATGCTCAGCTTTTATGCGTTGACATGAGTCGCAACATGCAATGAAGGTGGCTATGTCCCTCTTCATACCGTGCCACCAAAATCTTTCCTGAATATCTTTATACATTTTGGTTCCTCCAGGGTGGATCGAGTACGGGGCGGTGTGGGCTTGAGCTAAAATTTGCTGTTTAAGGTCTTCTATGTTTGGCACGCAGAGCCTTTCTCCGTACCATAATATTCCTTCATTGTCTATGACGAATTCCGAGGCCTTGCCCATACTCAACTTCATTTTGATGCCTTCGATGCTGGTGTGACCGGGCTGAGCTCCTTTAATTTTCCCCACAAGGTCGGGTTGTATTTCCAAGTTTGATATGGTGCCTTCTGCTACCATTATCAAGTTGAGCTTGGCAAATTCTTGTTGGAATTCGGGCCTCAAGCTGTGCAGATTGTTTTCGTCGGAGCTGGGGTTTCGACTAAGAGCATCGGCCACTACATTTGCTTTTCCTGGATGGTAATGGATACCAACATCATAATCCTTTACTAATTCCAACCAGCGTCGTTGCGGTAAATTTAGTTCTGGCTGCGTGAAAATATATTTGAGACTTTTGTGATCCGTATATATTTCACATCGATTCCCAAGTAAGAAATGCCTCCATTCCTTGAGTGCATGAATAACTGCTGCCATTTCTAAGTCATGAGTGGGATAATTTTCCTCATGCTTGCGAAGTTGCCTTGAAGCATAGGCGACAACCTTGCCTTCCTGCATCAACACGCATCCGAGACCCTTTCTGGACGCGTCACAATATACTTCAAAATTCTTGTGTATGTCGGGTACAATTAATACCGGTGCTGCCGTTAACTTCCGCTTTAGCTCTTGGAAACTTTTCTCGCAGGCTTCTGTCCATTCAAACTTCTTATCTTTCTTGAGCAACTGTGTCATAGGCTTGGCTATGGTGGAGAATCCTTCAATAAATTTGCGGTAATATCCTGCCATTCCCAAGAAACTCCGTATGTCTGTTACGCTGGCTGGTGACTTCCAGCCAAGTATGGCCTTGACTTTCTCTGGGTCCACTGCGATACCGTCTTGGGTCAGTACGTGGCCTAGAAAGCCTACTTGTCTTAGCCAAAATTCGCACTTGCTGAACTTGGCATACAATTGGTGTTTTCTGAGCTCTCCTAGCACAATCCTGAGATGTTCTGCGTGCTCTTCTGGTGTCTTGGAGTATACCAGAATATCGTCGATGAATACCACGACGAACTTGTCCATAAACTTCATAAATACTTTGTTCATGAGGTGAACAAAATATGTGGGGGCGTTAGTTAATCCAAATGGCATCACTGTGAACTCGTACAGTCCATATCTGGAGGTGAAGGCTGTTTTGGGGATATCTTCCGTTCGTACCTTCAATTGATGGTATCCTGACCTTAGGTCAATTTTTGAGAATACCTTGGCCTGAGCGAGTTGATCAAACAAATCGTTTACCCTTGGCATCGGGTATTTGTTTTTGACTGTGACCATGTTAAGTGCTCGATAGTCAATACACAATCTCAGCGTTCCATCCTTCTTTTTGGCAAATAAAATTGGTGATCCCCAAGGTGAGGAGCTGGCTCGAATGTATCCTTTGTCTAGCAATTCCTTTATTTGTTTCTTCAACTCAACTAATTCGGATGGTGCCATTCGGTACGGTTTCTTGTATATGGGGGTGGTTCCTGGTGCGAGCTCAATGTTGAATTCTATCTCTCGGTCTGGTGGCATGCCTGGTAGCTCTTCAGGGAATACGTCTGGAAATTCACACACTACTGGAACCTTGTTTAGCTCAGAAACGTCCACCTTATTCAATCTCGGTTGCCGGGGTATCTTTCCTTCCTTGGATTATACTCTTATTGTCTTCCCTTGGTGGTGTGTGAGAATTACGGTCCTGTTGAAACAGTCGATAAACCCCTTGTTGGTGGTTAGCCAATCCATGCCTAGGATGACATCCAGTCCTTTATTTTCCAATATAATAAGATTTGCGTGAAACTCCAAACTTTCGAACTCAATGACCACATCCTGCCAGTAATTCTGAGTAACTTGCTGAATCCCAGGGGACTTGATGATTATGGATTTCTCCAAAGGAAGCATCGAAAAATTATTTTGCAAAGCAAAACTTTTCGAAATGAAAGAGTGAGAAGCTCCAGAATCAAACAAAACCATTGCAGGTATTGTGTTGACAGGAAACGTACCGAGTATGATATCCGGAGCATTTTGTGCCTCCTCTTTGGTTACGTGGTTCAGATGACCCTTCCTGTGGTTATTGTTGGGATTGAAATTGTTTCGCTTGGGCGCTGAATTATTGCCGCCGTTGTTTGGCTTTGGGGTTGAGTTCCTAGGCTTGGGACACTGCTTGGCATAGTGTCCTTCCTCTCCACAGGCGTAACAAGTAACGCCAGGGCGATATGTGAACTCCTTGTCCCTTGCATGAAAATTCTTGATTGGGCGTGAGACATTGGATGAGGATTTGTGCGTCCCACCCTTTTGAAAATCTGTCTTGCTTCGGTGATTGCGAGCATGGTTAGTCTTGTCCCTTTTTTGCTTGCGGATATCTTCCAGACTGCGTCTCTCATTTTCCAGAGTAATGGCTTTGTCCACCAGTGTTTTAAAATCAGGAAAAGTGTGCACGACTAGTTGGCATTTAAGCGCGGGCGCCAGACCATCAAGGAATTTCTCCATCTTCTTGATTTTAGTCATACGCTCTTCATTGGCGTAGCGGGACAATAGAGTAAATTGACTGTTGTAATCTGACACTGTCATGTTCCTTTGTTTGAGGTTATCGAACTCTCTCTTCTTGATTTTCATAATACTCTTAGGAATGTGTGCACCACGGAAACCTTCCTTGAAATCATCCCAGGTTATGTCACTTTCGTTGGGATGCATGTGCAGAAATTTCTCCCACCACGATGCGGCTGCTCCTGTGAGATAGTGCGGAGCATACAATACCTTTTCGGGGTCTGAACATTTTGCAATAATTAATTTCCTCTCCATATCTCGAAGCCAGTCCTCGACTTCAAGAGGTTTGTCAGTATGAGAAAATGTTTGGGGACGGGTCTTCTGTAGCTCAGATAACTTGGATTGCTGCTGATACTGTCCATGGTGATTCCCCATGTTGATGACTTGGTTCATCATTTCACGATGTTGTTGCTGACTCTGTTCATAAAGGCGGCACATTTGGGAAAGTGCCGTTTCACTGCCCTGTTGGCTTGACTGTCCCTGAGTGAACTCGTTGCTGGGGTGTGTATCATAATTTTCCTCTGGTGGAGTTGGCATGGAGCGAGTCCAAGGACGAGACATTTTTCACTCTGGGGATATATTTTGTAAAACCCATAAGAAAAGCGAAGATGGTCGCAAAAACAAATCCAAAATTGCACAAGGATGGCAAATAATTTAAATGACCAAGATCACTTAAGAAAACAAATCGAATTGCGCACGGAGAAGGACTGCTCATTACATATCTTACACGCGGGCGATAATTATACAATACATCACTCAGGATATGCGTACATAATCCTGACATGTTATTTAGGCTAGTGCACTTCTCCAGTTCCTACATGATGCGCAAACAGGCTACTCCTCATAACCTATGTACATATCTTACAAAGCGGTACATCGCATGACGGGCAAGCGCACTCAGCCGGAAATGTTGATGATCTCCTTGGCCCTGCCAAGGGTGAGGCGCAGTGAGGCTGGGGACTCGACCTCCTCCTCACTAATAGGCTCTAGACGTGAAGAGCTGCGTTGTGTAGATGGAGCGGGTGCCAGGGGCGGAGCAACACGAATAGGAGTAGGCACAATGGGTGGTGCAGTGCGCGCTGGAGTGGGCGCAATGGCCTGGTTGAACTCTTTGGTGGTAGGCAGGCGACGAGTAGGTGCATGAGATGCTGATGACGAGACAAAAGTCAGTGGCGGTGCGGCGGGAAGGAGCTCCCTCCTGTTGGCGGCACAGCCATGGACTGAGTCCATGCGGGCAGCTATGAAGTCATCCACCAGGTTGTCGAAGGCTGCCTCCAGAGCCCGGAGATACTCAATAAGCATCTCAAAAGCCTCATCTCATTCTCCTCTGGGGCAGGAGAATGCGTAGTGACAGGTGTAAGGCACATGGCATGGAAGATAGCGGTAGCGACGAGTCTTCATCGCGGGAAGGACATCCCTGAGGCGAGCTATCGCGTCACGGGCTGCCATCTGCATAGCATGCCTCTCCGTAGGCATGGCTCTTCCCACGAACCGGAAGCGGCGTAAGTCACCACGCCCTCCCCTGAACTGCACCGTGGCCTGGTGCATGGTCAGACTGTCGTTGACCTTGTGCTGGTAGAGTATGAAGACTGGGCGCACAGACGGCCCCATCGCGACCTGAACGATGAAGGAGAGAAGCTTGACGAACCCATCGGGCACGTTGGCGAAGGTCTGAGACTCGCAGCTGTTGTCAGCCATCTACGAAAGTAGTCAAAAAAAATCCTGCGTGGCCAGATCATAAATTTATGCTGACTGTCAGAAAATGACTACAATTGCAGAAATATAAATTAGCTCTATTATGCTAATAACCAATTAGCGATCGCACCTAGTGGCTTCCTACAGTCAGCCTGGCTCTGGTACCAAGCTTGTCACGACCGGTTTTCCAATAAAAATATTTATTGAGAAACCAATCTTTTGAGTCCAGTATGATAGAAATCCTCCTCACTGGTAGACAAATTCTTGATACAATAAGCCAGTAGCATAGGATATATTACAGGGTTGAGCTAGGGCTGCTCAACAAATTATTACAAGCGCGCCAATAATTATACATAATGGCGGATATAACACAATGGTGTGGTGGCATACTACTGACTCGAGGATAAAGTGATGGTGCAATAACTCAGTGGGGAGTGTGATAACACGACTCTCAAACTGGCATCTCATCGAGCGTCGAGGTGAGGCTCGATAAATTTATTCGGGTTGCGGAAGCGGATATAATACAGTGACCAAATCCAGGGTCGCACGAGACTGACTGGGATTCCTCTAGGCGTCGGACTCGCTATCGAACTCTTCATCCATGAGATCGCCTTCGTCAGCATCTGGCCAAATCAACAAGCCAGTGAGTACTTTGAAAGTACTCGCAAGACAGTTCGGACGTAAGATATAACAAATGCATGCATGAATGCGTCATGATTAATGCACCAATGTACATTTAAAGTATTAGCAGGCAAGGTAAGCAAAGAGGGAATCGGCGGTAGTCCACCTGAAATCCCGACAGAAATATAAATGGAAACCGATCGGGTGTCTGAAGCGACGCCTCGAAAGGTGAACAAATAAATAAAGGAGAAAATCATGCCACAGTCGGGCGTCTTAGCGACACCACATAAAGGGCTTTAAAAGAAATGCCACAGTCGGACGTCGGGGCGACATCACAGAAAGGGCTTTAAAAGAAATGCCACAGTCGGACGTCGGGGCGACATCACAGAAAGGGCTTTAAAAGAAATGCCACAGTCGTACGTCGGGGCGACATCACAGGAAGGGCTTTAAAAGAAATGCCACAGTCGGACATCGGGGTGACATCACAGAAAGGGCTTTATTCACAAGTAAATAATACTCATAATAAATATTCAATTCATGATAATAAACAGGTTAGTCCACCCACAGGAATAACATTTAACCGGACTTAGCACTCATGGGATTCATCGGAGTCTCTGTCATCAAACTGATACTGTTAGGACAAGATAATACGAATTTGGACATGGAATAGATGATTCAAGGAATGTATGACTCTGCAGAGTTTGTACAAAAATTTTCTCACAGCCAACGGATTTCCGTAGTCACGAAGGACTAGTTCCGTTTACGGTTTTTCGGAAGAAAACACAGCTATCCAGTTACCTCGGGATGACTGGCTTTAATCCAGGGCCATGGAACCATCATCCCGGCCTCTCCTTTTGGTGTGTACCAGGAAAGCGGTTTGCAACTTACTAAACCATATTCCTTGCGGAAAACATGTGGTAGTACAGGGAAGGAAATGAGAGGAACTGGACCGATACGGTTTGACACTGAAGTCATATAGTCTGGCATAAGACTGGCATGCTACGACACTGCCATCTTACCCATCCTCCTGCCAACACATGGCCATTCATACTCACATCCATCCACTTATGGATCATCGAACTCACTTACCTCAACATTGCATAAAATAACGTTCATCGGTATGCTCATCAACATGCCATGAAACTAACTAAATGCAAAACATGCCAAGACACTCATCATATCAAAAGTTCAAACATGCTTGCCTGGTTCAGAGTAGTCGGAGCCTAGCTCGGTGAAGTTCGCGGCTCCGTCACCTCCTTCGGTATCTACGGTATAAAGAAAATATATGCCCTATCGTAAATACCAAGGGGTGCACAAAAAGTATTCCAAATATTTTTCAAATAAATCTGATAAAAAACTAGACAAAATTTTAAAGAGAACAGAAAAAGAATCAATCAAAAATACCTTTCTGTTTAAAAGTTATAAGGGTTTTAATCCAGGGACTCATCTGTAATGAAACAGAAAGTTTCCAGGGGCTAGTTTATAAAAACAGAAAACGCTTCGGCAGAAACTACGCCAGCCCAAAGGGAAAGCGCATTTGGCAGAAGGCGTTTTCAGAACACGCTTCATTTAGAAAGGACAGAGAGGCTGACAGCGGGTCCCACTTGTCATGTTTAAACTTTCAAATGGGAGGGACGAGGCTCGTCGGCGCCCGAGGGCTGCGGTGGTCGCCGGCGGCGATCCACGGCGAGGTAAGGGGATCGAAGGTTACCAACGTGCTCACCGTGTCCTTCTGCAACGGTGGGTGGTGGTGTTGGTCGCCGGGGAGCACCACGTCGACGGCGGTCTCAACTCCGGCGGACGGTGGTTCGGGCGTGGACGGAGCTCGTCGGAGAGGACTGCAAAGGCCAAATTGATGAGGGGGTTAGAGTACTGGGTGTGAGAGAGGGCTATGGACGAGGTTTGGGCGCCGGAGATGGCCTCACCGGAGTGAATCAAGCTGGAGGCCGAGGCGGAGCAAGGCGGAGCAAGGCGGCCGGAGTTGGGGAAGGAGACCTCCTCGAGGTCCTCCTGGTGGCTTGGCAGGGTCCTGGGGAGGTGCAGTGAAGGTGCGTGCTCGAGGGCGAGCTCGGGTTCCTTTTAATAGGCGATTCGAGGCGGTGGCTGAGAACGGGTTCTCCGGCGAAGCTTACGGCGGCGCAGGGCATTGGTCGGGGAGGATTAGGGGTCGAACGCCGTCGTGGGGGTTCAATGGGTCCGTTTAGGTGCTAAACTGGCCGGGGTTTGGGTGTTTGGGTCGAGCTCGACGGAACGGGGGTGGCGCGGCCCGTCGGCGGCACGGAGCACGTTCCGTGCTTGCCGGGCCACGGTGATGGTGCCACGGGCGTGCGCTGGCATGCATGAGGCCATGCGGAGAGCCAGGGGGCTTTGGGCGGCGCTGAACGGCGTTCTGCCGTGGTGTGCCTTCTGTCGGCCGCCACGGGAGGTCCCGACACCGCAGAAGACGCCGGCGAGGGCGGGCCAGCGCGCCACCGACGCCAGGAAGGCTCCACGCACGCGTGTGAAGCTCCGGACAAGAGGGAGGGGCTGCGAGCATCGAGCCAAGCGCACTGTGAGCTTGTGACTGAACTCTGAAGAAAACGACACTGTAAAACTGAATTTTACTGAACTTTACTGAAAATGCAAAGAACAGTGTAGCTCAGGTGTTTGACAGAATGCTTTTGGCATCTAGGGATTTTTCCTTGAGCTGAAATTTGGTGGAGTGGCTTCTCATTGCTCTAGTAGGCTGCATGATTTTTGGTGGAATTTTTGGAGAAGTGTGGATATGAATTTCATCAAATTTGGCAAATCTGGTCCAAACTTGCAGTGAGTGAAATTTGAAATATTTGAAAAGAAGAAGAGTGGATCAAGATGGTTCTAGGTTGTGGGTACTAAAGACAATCCAGGGAAGTTGGTTTGGGATAAAAACTCAAAGGCAAAGTGGTACTTGCTTTGAAAATCACTTAGGCTCAACATAATTGGCAGAAATGTTTTGGGAGATAAAATAATTGAAATAAAATCCAAAACTTGTTTGGACTTATTGAGACAGAGGATTTAAATTGCTCAAAGGTGGAGGGAGAGGTTTTGAGAAGATTTACTATAGGAGACATGGTAAAACCATGGGTGGTTTCAAAAAGAAAGAAGTCCCAAAACTCCTAGGGTTTCTTTTTTTTAAATGAAAATAAATAAGTTTGAGAGGGTAACAACCAGAAGGAAAAGCTTACAAAAAATTCAACACCAAATTTGAAAGGGAAAAGAAAATCCTTGCCAAAGGAAGGGAAGTTTTTAAGAGGAAGGATTTCTGGAAAAGAAATTTTAATATCCCTCTTTTAAAATCCAACAAAGTTTTTGATGAAAACCAAATTAAAATTTTGGAGTGTCACAAAAAGTTGAGCTCAGATGAAAAGTTTGAGATCATAGAAATCGCGCCCGACGGCGAACCGATTGAACCCATCCGGACAAGGAAGGCATTTTCTGCTCAGTGCGGGGTTCTTGTTAGGGAGAAGATCCCGATCAGCATCCAGCAATGGTATAAGCCTAAGGAGGAAGACCCTGAGGTGTCTTATGTCAATGATATGCAGAAAGAATATCTTTGGACTGAGCTGAAGGCAAATTTCACCCTACCGCCAGAGGAGGATCCGGAGAAGCCAGTTAAAGAGGAATTAATCAAGTCTTGTGCTCTTAAGAAGATGGCAACCCTAATGAGGAGGTGGAGGAAAGAGCTGAACCAGTTTGTCAAAAATAAAAAGACACCAGAATTCATCGGCAAATATGAGAAGATCAAAGATCACTGGCTCGCATTTGTGGCCCACAAAACATCGGAAAAGAGTAAGAAGATGTCGGAGACAAACAAGAAAAATGCTGCGAAGAAGACGTTTCACCATCGCACGGGGTCAGGTGGCTACCTGCAAGCCCGGCCTAAGTGGTCCAAGGCTGAGAATGATCTGCTTGAAAAAGGGATCGAACCAGAGACAATGAGATGGCCAGACCGTTGCCGGACTTGGTTCTTCGGGTCTGGTGGAACCTTGGACCCTGTAACAGGGTTTTGCCAGTGGACGAACGAGCAACTAGAAATACCAGTCAAGAACCTTCGACACTATATCAATGTAGCGCAGCGAGGGACGTTCCTTCCAAACAGGGAGAAGGACGAGCTCACAATGGCCCTTGGGAATCCTGAGCACCCTGGATGGACACGAGGCACGCCAGGCTCCATTCCGTGGAAGGTTGGTTTTCCGGACGCAGGGGGTTACAAAACCCATGAGAGGAGGGAGAAACTGGAGCAGGACCAACTGCAGGCGCTGCACGAAAGGGTAATGGGGCTAGAGGATCGAGAAGAGGAACGAGAAGCAGCAGATCGCAGCAAACGACCTGCCAAAGCTTCCCCCGAAGCTACCCCGCCATCTTAGCGGAGAAGCAGCATGGCTTCCACCGAGCTGATTCAGCCGGAGCATGTCTTGACGGCTCCTGCCAGCTATCTCGTGGATAGTATCACGGAGTCTCAAAATTGCCACATTATGGCACGATGGATGAATTTGAAGGTCAAGGCGGCTGTTGGCCAAGTTTATCCTAGTGGACCCGGCACAACTTATCACTGCGAGCCGATTCCAAAAGGATATGCTAAGGTGATGGTGGATGAAATAATGGAGGGATTTGAGGACCTCGTGCTTGACCACCCTACCGGTGAAGGGGAGACTAGGCTGGGTTCTGCTCTGAAGACTCCATGCCTATGGAAGAAGGAGCTCATCAACCTTCCGAACTGGATGCCTCCGCCTCCTCCTCCTGCTCCGGCGAGTCAGGGCACTCCGCCTCCTCCACCACCTCCTCCTCCGGCGAGTGACGATCAGGGCACGCGTGGCGGCACTCCGCCTTCTTCTCCGGCGCATGGCGGCACTCCGCCTCCTTCTCCGCCTGCGCCGGCGCTCCCGAGCAGCCAGCAGCATCCTCCTTCTCCGCCTCGCCAGCAAGGGCAGAAGAGACCCGCCGCCGCCCCGGCTGCTCCAGCGCGTCGTACTTCTTCTCCTCTGCCTCGTAAGCAAGCACGAAAGAAGACAGACACCGTAGCCGCTCCATCTGCTCCAGCGTCTAGCAGCACAACCAGAGGCGGGAGGTAATACAAATACGGTCCATCATCTCTCAAGCCTCTAGAGAAGTTACCGTACGAGAGGTCCGAGGAGGAAAACGATACGATTGTGTGGACCCACGTGAAGGAGTTCTTTGAAGGGGTGAAAGCAAAGAGACATCCACCTCCGGAGTAGAAGGTAGATCCGGTGAAAGCAAAGCGCACTATCGATGCCCTGAGGAAACCACCAAAGTCTCTGCCGAGAACCAACTATGAGCGCATTACTGAACAGATATATCTCCAAGCCCAGCGGTCGGGAACTACTGTCATTGCTAAAAGGTCAAAAGAACGAGCAAAGGGGAAAAAATTGCCCATCTCGGCGAACAAGCACAGCAATCGTGCCCCCCGCTCAATGTGTCTAATGCTCCGGGGATGGTGGCCGGTTATGGCAATCTTGACGATTACCTTCCTGACGATGCACTTCCTGATTTCTTGGAGGTGGACGAACACAGATACGAGTACGGGAAGCCTCTCGTCAAAGATGAAAAATCTCTGACAACAATGATGCGAAGATTCCATAATTGGTACATGGAAACCTGCAGAGAGTCTGAGGGTACGAATGCTTTGTATCTGCATATTAAAGAGGAGCACGATCTCGTTGCAAATGATTTGTTGACTATTCCATTTGATGAGTTCTTTGCGTTCTTCAATCAAAAGGCCCTCGATAAACTAATGGTCTTTTGCTACTGTCTGTAAGTACTATTTCTGTCATTAAGTCTCTATATATAGCTCGGCTCTTTCATTTCATGTATTTATAATTAATTATCCTCAATATATTATGCAGATTGAAGATCGTCGAGTGCAAAAAACAAGAAATTTATGATATTGGGTTCATTAACACAAATATCATAGATGAATTTCTGGTTAAAAAGGACATCAAAGAGGCCAAGGACAACGTGCTACAATCATTGATAAAAAAATCAAAACAAAGATACCATACTCTTTCCTTACAACGGCAAGTGAGTGTTACTGTCGTGTGCATATTCGGTTTCCCTTATTACTCGAGCGAGGTTATAGTAATGTAATTGATGAGTTATGCATGCGTGCGCAGGTACCACTATATTCTTCTGGAGATTAAGCTTGAGCGTGGACTAGTAACCGTCTTACTCTTAAGACGGAAAGATCCCAAATCCTATGCGGACATGACTGAAATGTTGAGCAAGTAAGTTCAATCGATCATTATCGCACTATATCGGCAACTTTTTGTTCATTTCCTGATATCTCAAGTAATAATAATTATTTTCTTTGTCTTGTAGGGTTTGGAAACAGTTCACCGCAGAAGCTCCGGGACTGTCGAAGGAGCTGCGATATACATACCCGAAAGTAAGTACTACTGGCTAGCTAGTTGCGCGCATCTCCCGTTGATTCTTTAGCTATACTTTCATTGATGCCATTTATAATGCTTCATTATCAGTTTGATTGACCTCTATTTCTCGTAAAGTGCTTGTGGCAGGAAGAAGGGAATGATTTCTGTGGATACTACGTGTGCGAGTTCATCCACAACGCGACTTTGAAAAACAAGCGGGGCTACTCTCAAAGACAATATGAAGTGCGTAAGCAATAATATTCACAATTTCATTTTATTACACCATCATTTCTGTTGAGTTTCATTCATATATATGTATTAATTAACCCCCTTCTTCAAATTAGACGTGGCAGATGCGGAATGAACTCCTAGAACCAGATCGCATGAAAGCAATTCAAGAGGAATTGGCGGGATTCTTTCTTGACCACGTCATCAATAAAGCCGGAGAATACCATGTGGAAATTGATTTCAATTGCTAGGGGATTGTAATTATAAGAGATCTTATACATATTGTACATGCATGTATGTAGCCAGTAGCATCAGATACATGATATACGAAAACTTGTTGTTTGACCAATCTCTCGGAGAAGGAGAGAGGTCGATCGATCACTTCTCTCGGTATGCATGAACTTTTGTACTGAATGGTTCTCTCGATCACTTGTGTATATATAGTACGTAGAGTCGACCAAGCACTTACATAAGAGAGGACACTTCTCTCTATTAATTAGCTAGCTAACACAATATATGAAACACGTAAATTAACCCCCAAAAACCCCCAATCCCCCCCCCCCTCCTTTCAAAAAAAATAACAAAAACCCCAAATAAGAGAGGACACTGGAATCCTGACGCGTGGATGCTTTTTGGTCCCGGTTGGTGCCACCAACCAGGACCAAAGGACCCCTGACTGGGCTCGGCGCACAGGGCCACATGGAGGCATATTGGTCTCGGTTCTTGTTTGAACCGAGACTAATGGGTGGAGGTATTAGTAACGGCCCATTAGTCCCGGTTCATGAACCGGGACTAAAGGCCCTTACGAACGTAGGACAAAAGATGTCATACAAGTTCTTTTCCATAAGCACGTATGACTATTTACGGAATACATGCCTACATTACATTGATGAATTGGAGCTAGTCCTATATCACCCTATATTATAACTATTGCATGAGGAATCACATCCGGCATAATTATCCATCACTGATCCATTGCCTACGAGCTTTTCACATATTGTTCTTCGCTTATTTACTTTTTCGCTGCTACTGTTACAACTACTACAAAAACCCAAAAACATTTATCTTTACTTTTGCTACCGTTACTATTATTATCATACCACTTTTGCTACTAAATACTTTGCTGCAGATACTAAGGTATCCAGGTGTGGTTGAATTGACAACTCAACTGCTAATACTCAAGAATATTCTTTGGCTCCCCTTGTGTCGAATCAATAAATTTGGGTTGAATACTCTACCCTCGAAAGCTGTTGCGATCCCCTATACTTGTGGGTTATCAGGTCCCAACGGTGCCGGGCCCTGAGGACGTCACGCTCCTGCGGGACGGTGAACTCCGCCAAGGGGTCTGGGATGCCCAGACTCACGGCTTCCGCGTCCTCCTTGGCCCATATGGACCTCTTCCCGTCGTAACCACGGCTTCTGAGGTGGTGGCTGTTGGGAACGTAGTAATTTCAAAAAAAATCCTATGCACACCCAAGATCATGGTGATGCATAGCAATGAGAGGGGAGAGTGTTGTCCACGTACCCTCGTAGACTTAAAGCGGAAGCGTTAGCACAACGCGGTTGGTGTAGTCATACGTCTTCACGATCCGACCGATCAAGTACCGAACGTACGACACCCCGAGTTCAGCACACATTCAGCTCGATGACGTCCCACGAACTCCGATCCAGCAGAGCTTTGCGGGAGAGTTTCGTCAGCACGACGGTGATGTCTACTACACAACCTTCTTCTTGTAGACGTTGTTGGGGCCCCAAGTGCAGAGGTTTGTAGGATAGTAGAAAATTTCCCTCAAGTGGATGACCTAAGGTTTATCAATCCGTGGGAGGCATAGGATGAAGATGGTCTCTCTCAAGCAACCCTGCAACCAAATAACAAAGAATCTCTTGTGTCCCCAACACACCCAATACAATGGTAAATTGTATAGGTGCACTAGTTCGGCGAAGATATGGTGATACAAGTGCAATATGGATGGTAGATATAGGTTTTTGTAATCTGAAAATATAAAAACAGCAAGGTAACTAATGATAAAAGTGAGCGTAAACGATATTGCAATAATAGGAAACAAGGCATATGGTTCATACTTTCACTAGTGCAAGTTCTCTCAACAATAATAACATAACTGGATCATATAACTATCCCTCAACATGCAACAAAGAGTCACTCCAAAGCCACTAATAGCGGAGAGCAAACGAAGAGATTATGGTAGGGTACGAAACCACCTCAAAGTTACTCTTTCGGATCAATCTATTCAAGAGTTCATACTAGAATAATACCTTAAGACACAAATCAACCAAAACCCTAATGTCACCTAGATACTCCATTGTCACCTCAAGTATCCGTGGGCATGATTATACAATATGCATCACACAATCTCAGATTCATCTATCCAACCGACACAAAGTACTTCAAAGAGTGCCCCAAAGTTTCTATCGGAGAGTCAAGACGAAAACGTGTGCCAACCCCTATGCATAGGTTCATGGGCGGAACCCGCAAGTTGATCACCAAAACATACATCAAGTGGATCACGTGATATCCCATTGTCACCACAGATAAGCACGGCAAGACATACATCAAGTGTTCTCAAATCCTTAAAGACTCAATTCGATATGATAACTTCAAAGGGAAACTCAATTCATCACAAGAGAGTAGAGGGGGAGAAACGTCATAAGATCCAACTAAAATAGCAAAGCTCGCGATACATCAAGATCGTGCCATAGAGAGAACACGAGAGAGGGAGATCAAACACATAGCTACTGGTACATACCCTTAGCCCCGAGGGTGAACTACTCCCTCCTCGTCATGGAGAGCGCCAGGATGATGAAGATGGCCACCGGTGAGGAATCCCCCCCTCCGGCAGCGTGCCAGAACGGGCTCCCGAGAGGTTTTTGGTGGCTACAGAGGCTTGCAGCGGTGGAACTCCCGATCTATCTTCTCCTTCAAAGGTTTTAGGGTATGTGGACTTATATAGGCGAAAGAAGTCGGTCGGGGGAGCCACGAGGGGCCCACAAGAGTGGAGGGCACGCCCAGGGGGGGCGCGCCCCCTATCTCGTGGCTTCCTCGAAGCTTCCCTGGCTCGTACTCCAAGCTCCCTGGATTGCTTCCGTTCCAAAAATAACGCTCCCGAAGGTTTCATTCCGTTTGGACTCCGTTTGATATTCCTTTTCTTCTAAACACTGAAGTAGGCAATAAAACAGCAATATGGGCTGGGCCTCCGGTTAATAGGTTAGTCCCAAAAGTAATATAAAAGTGTATAATAAAGCCCGTAAACATTCAAAACAGATAATAAAATAGCATGAATGCTTCATAAATTATATATACTTTGGAGACGTATCAGCATCCCCAAGCTTAATTCCTGCTCGTCCTCGAGTAGGTAAATGATAAAAGAAAGAATTTATGAAGTGTGAATGCTAGCAGGTGCACAAGTTTGATCAATGATAATTTAAATCACCTTTTCTAGCATGATTATATGTCATAACAATAGTTCATCTCATAAAACTCCTCAAGATCAAGTAACAAGCTATTGACATGTTAAAGCATAGACCATAAACTTTCTTGAAACCTAGCAAACTTCATTCTCAGTCATCAAACAATTACAATTCATCTTATTTTCAGGAAGGGTCTATGTCAGAGCTTTGATTTAGCAAACTCCACATACTCAACTATCATATAGTCTTCTACAGTTGCTAACACTCACACAATACTTATGGTTAAGGAGTTTTAATTGGACACTGAGAAAGATAGGGGCTTATAATTTTGCCTCCCAACGTATTCACCTTTGGGTGATGTCAACAATAATAGTTCATGCTAACTTACATCCAGTTGGACATATATATCAGGATCTTTCCAACACGAGGTGCTTGCCAAAGGATAAAATGAAAAAGGGAAAGGTGAAGATCACCTTGACTCTTGCATAAAGTAAAAGACATAAAGTAAAAGATAGGCCCTTCGCAGAGGGAAGCAGAGGTGGTCATGCGCTTTTATGGTTGGATGCACAAAATCTTAATGCAAAAGAACATCACTTTATATTGCCACTTGTATATGGACCTTTATTATGCAGTCCGTCGCTTTTATTGCTTCCATAACAAGATCGTATAAAGCTTATTTTCTTCACACTAATAGATCATACATATTTAGAGAGCAATTTTTATTGCTTGCACCGATGACAACTTACTTGAAGGATCTTACTCAATCCATAGGTAGGCATGGTGGACTCTCATGGCAAAACTGGGTTTAAGGACATTTGGAAGCACAAGTAGTATCTCTACTTGGTGCAAGGAATTTGGCTAGCATGAGGGGGAAAGGCAAGCTCAACATGTTTGAATGATCCATGACAATATACTTTAACTGAGATGTGAGAAAACATAACCCATTACGTTGTCTTCCTTGTCCAACATCAACTCTTTAGCATGTCATACTTAATGAGTGCTCACAGTTATAAAAGATGTCTAGGATAGTATATTTATATGTGAAATCTCTCTTCCTTCAATATTCTTTCATGAATTGTTCAAATGACCAATACAATGCTTGCTAACCTTCAATAAATTTACGACCTCTACTTCTTAGATGTGAAGTCATTACTTCCCATGGGATAAGCAAATGAGACATATATAATTTCAGATTTATGACAATCAACTCATTCAACCATTTACTCATAGGATATAAGTAAAGCACATGAGTAACTGACAAACTACTCCAACAAGATGTAAGTGAAGATCAATGAGTAGCTAAATAATTATGTAACTATGTGAAGACTCTCTCTCATTTAAGAATTTCAGATCTTGGTATTTTATTCAAACAGCAAGCAAAACAAAATAAAATTACATTGCAAGGATAGCACAACTCATGTGAAGAAGCAAAAACTTAGGTTCAACCGATACGAACCGATAGTGGTTGAAGAAGAAAGGTGGGATGCCTACCGGGGCATCCCCAAGCTTAGATGCTTGAGACTTCTTGAAATATTATCTTGGGGTGCCTTGGGAATCCCCATGCTTGAACTTTTGTGTCTCCTTAATTCCTTTCATATCATGGTTTCTCTTTTTATCAAAAGCTTCATCCACACCAAACTCAACAAGAACTCGTGAGATAGGTTAGTATAAACCAATGCAAAACCTTATCATTTTCTACTGTAAAAAATCACTAAAATTATTATTCAACATAGCATACTAAATTCCTCTGCATATTTAACACTCCTATCCTCAAAAAGAATCATTAAACAAGCAAACATATCCAAACAATGCAACCATAACAGCAATCTGACAAAACAGTATAGTCTGTAGAGAATGCAAGATTCATCATACTTCCCTAACTCAAACAATTATGAGAAAAATACCTCACTGTAGAATATTTATCAGAGCTCAATATGCAAAAAAATTCAACATTATACCATCCTCTGAATTTTCTAGGGAATTTTTGCAACCGCGGTAAACTTTCTGTTTTCAAACAGCAACATGTATACTTGCAAAATAAGCATGGTAAAGGCTATCCTTGATATTTTTATTGAAACTAGAGATGCAAAACATTATTCTAAATAACATCAAGAAAATACTAACAAAATAAAATGATTCTCCAAGCAAAACACATATCATGTGGTGAATAAAAATACAGCTCCAAATAAAGTTACCGATGGACGAAGACGAAAGAGGGGATGCCATCCGGGGCATCCCCAAGCTTAGGCTCTTGGTTGTCCTTGAGTATTACCTGGGGGTGCCTTGGGAATCCCCAATATTAGGCTCTTTCCACTCCTTATTCCACAGTCCATCGAATCTTTACCCAAAACTTGAAAACTTCACAACACAAAACTCAACAGAAAACTCGTAAGCTTCGTTAGTATAAAAAAACACCACTTAGGTACTGTAATTAACTCATTCTAAATTCATATTGGTGTAATATATACTGTATTCCAACTTCTCTATGGTTCATACCCTCCGATACTACTCATAGATTCATCAAAATAAGCAAACAACACATAGAAAACAGAATCTGTCAAAAACAGAACAGTCTGTAGTAATCTGTATCAAACGTATACTTCTGGAACTCCCAAAATCCTACCAAATTAGGAAGTCCTAAGCAATTGGTGTAACAATCCATGGCAAAACGAATCAGATCATAAGCACGTTTCGGTGAATTTGGAAAACTAATTTACTGGGTGCAAAAGTTTCTGATTTCCAGCAGGATCAACACAACTATCACCGTAAGCTATCCTAAAGGTCTTACTTGGCACTTTATTGAAACAAAAGCTATAAAACATGATCACTATAGTAGCATAATCATTTGAACACACAAAAACATTAAGGATAAATATTTGTTTGTCTCCCAACAAGCGCTTTTCTTAGTGCCTTTCTAGCTAGGCATGATGATGGCAATGATGCTCACATAAAAGATAAGAATTGCAACATAACGGGAGCATCATGAAGCATATGACTAGCACATTTAAGTCTAACCCACTTCCTATGCATAGGGATTTTGTGAGAAAACAACTTATGGGAACAATAATCAACTAGCATAGGAAGGCTAAACAAGCATAACTTCAAGATTTTAAGCACATAGAGAGGAAACTTGATATTATTGCAATTCCTACAAGCATATGTTCCTCCCTCATAATAATTTTCAGTAGCATCATGAATGAATTCAACAATATAACCATCACATAAAGCATTCTTTTCATGATGCACAAGCATAGAATTTTTATTACTCTCCACATAAGCAAATTTCTTCTCATGAATAGTAGTGGGAGCAAGCCCAACAAAATAATTATCATGTGAGGCATAATCCAATTGAAAACTAAAATCTTGATGACAAGTTTCATGGTTATCACTATTATTAATAGCGTACAAGTCATCACAATAATATCATAGATAGCCACTTTGTTCTCATAATCAATTGGAACCTCTTCCGAAATAGTGGAATCATCACTAAATAAAGTTGACACTCTTCCAAATCCACTTTCATCAATATAATCATCATAAATAGGAGGCATGCTATCATCATAACAAATTTTCTCATCAAAACTTGGGGGACAAAATATATTATATTCATCAAATGTAGCTTCCCCAAGCTTGTGGCTTTGCATATCAATAGCATCATGGATATTCAAGGAATTCATACTAATAACATTGCAATCATGCTCATCATTCAAAGATTTAGTACCAAGCATTTTAATGCATTCTTCTTCTAGCACTTGAGCACAATTTTCCCTTCCATCATTCTCACGAAATATATTAAAAAGATGAAGCGTATGAGACAAACTCAATTCCATTTTTTTGTAGTTTTATTTTATAAACTAAACTAGTGATAAAACAAGAAACTAAAAGACTCGATTGCAAGATCTAAAGATATACCTTCAAGCACTCACCTCCCCGGCAACGGCGCCAGAAAAGAGCTTGATGTCTACTACACAACCTTCTTCTTGTAGACGTTGTTGGGCCTCCAAGTGCAGAGGTTTGTAGGACAGTAGCAAATTTCCCTCAAGTGGATGACCTAAGGTTTATCAATCCGTGGGAGGCGTAGGATGAAGATGGTATCTCTCAAGCAACCCTGCAACCAAATAACAAAGAGTCTCTTGTGTCCCCAACACACCCAATACAATGGTAAATTGTATAGGTGCACTAGTTCGGCGAAGAGATGGTGATACAAGTGCAATATGGATGGTAGATATAGGTTTTTGTAATCTGAAAATATAAAAACAGCAAGGTAACTAATGATAAAAGTGAGCGTAAATGGTATTGCAATGATAGGAAACAAGGCACAGGGTTCATACTTTCACTAGTGCAAGTTCTCTCAACAATAATAACATAACTGGATCATATAACTATCCTTCAACATGCAACAAAGAGTCACTCCAAAGCCACTAATAGCAGAGAACAAATGAAGAGATTATGTAGGGTGCGAAACCACATCAAAGTTATTCTTTCGGATCGATCTATTCAAGAGTTCGTACTAGAATAACACCTTAAGACACAAATCAACCAAAACCCTAATGTCACCTAGATACTCCATTGACACCTCAAGTATCCGTGGGCATGATTATACGATATGCATCACACAATCTCAGATTCATCTATCCAACCAACACAAAGTACTTCAAAGAGTGCCAAAAGTTTCTACCAGAGAGTCAAGACGAAAACGTGTGCCAACCCCTATGCATAGGTTCATGGGCGGAACCCGCAAGTTGATCACCAAAACATACATCAAGTGGATCATGTGATATCCCATTGTCACCACAAATAAGCATGGCAAGACATACATCAAGTGTTCTCAAATCCTTAAAGACTCAATCCGATAAGATAACTTCAAAGGGAAAACTCAATTCATCACAAGAGAGTAGAGGGGGAGAAACATCATAAGATCCAACTATAATAGCAAAGCTCGCGATACATCAAGATCATGCCATAGAGAGAACACGAGAGAGAGAACACGAGAGAGGGAGATCAAACACATAGCTACTGGTACATACCCTCAGCCCTGAGGGTGAACTACTCCCTCCTCGTCATGGAGAGCGCCGGATGATGAAGATGGACACCGGTGAGGGATCCCCCCCTCCGGCAGGGTGCCGGAACGGCCTCCCGAGAGGTTTTTGGTGGCTACAAAGGCTTGCGGCGGCGGAACTCCCGATCTATCTTCTCCTTCGAAGGTTTTAGGGTACGTGGACTTATATAGGCGAAAGAAGTTGGTCGGGGGAGCCACGAGGGGCCCAAAAAGAGTGGAGGGCACTCCCCGAAGGGTGGGCGCCCCCCTAGCTCGTGGCTTCCTCGAAGCTTCCCTGGCTTGTACTCCAAGCTCCATGGATTGCTTCCTTTCCAAAAATAATGCTCCCGAAGGTTTCATTCCGTTTGGACTCCGTTTGATAGTCCTTTTCTTCGAAACACTGAAATAGGCAATAAAACAACAATATGGGCTGGGCCTCCGGTTAATAGGTTAGTCCCAAAAGTAATATAAAAGTGTATAATAAATCCCGTAAGCATTCAAAATAGATAATAAAATAGCATGAATGCTTCACAAATTATAGATACGTTGGAGATGTATCGGACGGCGTGATGACGGTGTTGATGATGCTACCGACGCAGGGCTTCGCCTAAGCACCGCTACGATATTACCGAGGTGGAATATGGTGGAGGGGGGCACCGCAGACGGCTAAGAGATCAACAGATCAATTGTTGTGTCTAGACGTGCCCCCTTGCCCCCGTATATAAAGGATCAGGGGAAGGACCGGCCGTCCAGGAGGATGGCGCGCTAGGGAGGAGTCCTACTCCCACCGGGAGTAGGACTCCTTCTTTTCCTAGTTGGACTAGGAGGGGGAATGGAAGGAAGAGAGGAAAGGAAGGAAAGGGGGGCGCCGCCCCCCCTCCTTGTGCAATTCGGACTAGAGGGGGAGGGGGCGCGCCGCCTGCCCTGGCCGCCCCTCCTCTTCTCCACTAGGGCCCATGAGGCCCACTAAACCCCCTGGGGGTTCCAATAACCCCCCGGTACTCCGATATATGACTGAAACCTCCCGAAACACTTCCAGTGTTCGAACATAGTCATCCAATATATCGCTCTTTAAGTCTCAACCATTTCGAGGCTCCTCGTCATGTCTGTGATCATATCCTGGACTCCGAACTATCTTCGGTAGATCAAAACACAAAAACTCATAATATCAATCGTCACCGAACTTTAAGTGTGTGGACCCTACGGGTTTGAGAACTATGTAGACATGACCAAGACACGTCTCTGGTCAATAACCAATAGCGGAACCTGGATGCTCATATTGGCTCCTACATATTCTACGAAGATCTTTATCGGTCAAACCGCATAACAACATACGTTGTTCCCTTTGTCATTGGTATGTTACTTGCCCAAGATTCGATTGCCAGTATCTCAATAGCTAGTTCAATCTCGTTACTGGCAAGTCTCTTTACTCGTTACATAATGCATCATCCTACAACTAACTCATTAGCTACATTGCTTGCAAGGCTTATAGTGATGTGCATTACTGAGAGGGCCCAGAGATACCTCTCCGACAACTGGAGTGACAAATCCTAATCTCGAAATACGCCAACTCATCATGTACCTTCGGAGACACCTGTAGAGCTCCTTTATAATCACACAGTTACGTTGTGACATTTGGTAGAACACAAAGTGTTCCGCCGGTAAACGGGAGTTGCATAATCTCATAGTCATAGGAACATGTATATGTCATGAAGAAACCAATAGCAACATACTAAATGATCAAGTGCTAAGCTAACGGAATGGGTCAAGTCAATCACATCATTCTCCTAATGATGTGATCCCATTAATCAAATGACAACTCATGCTATGGCTAGGAAACTCAACCATCTTTGATCAACGAGCTAGTCAAGTAGAGCCATACTAGTGACACTATGTTTGTCTATGTATTCACACATGTATTATGTTTCCGGTTAATACAATTCCAGCATGAATAATAAACATTTATCATGATATGAGGAAATAAATAATAACTTTATTATTACCTCTAGGGCATATTTCCTTCAGTCTCCCACTTGCACCATAGTCAATAATCTAGATTACACAGTTATGATTCTAACACCCATGGAGCCTTGGTGATGATCATGTTTTGCTCGTGGAAGAGGCTTAGTCAATGAGTCTGCAACATTCAGATCCGTATGTATCTTGCAAATCTCTATGTCTCCCACCTGGACTTGTCCCGGATGGAATTGAAGCGTCTCTTGATGTGCTTGGTTCTCTTGTGAAATCTGGATTCCTTTGCCAAGGCAACTGCACCAGTATTGTCACAAAAGATTTTCATTGGACCCGATGCACTAGGTATGACACCTAGATCGGATATGAACTCCTTCATCCAGACTCCTTCATTTGCTGCTTCCGAAGCAGCTATGTACTCCGCTTCACATGTAGATCCCGCCATGATGTTTTGTTTAGAACTGCACCAACTGACAGCTCCACCGTTTAATATAAACATGTATCCGGTTTGCGATTTAGAATCGTCCGGATCAGTGTTAAGGCTTGCATCGACGTAACCATTTACGACTAGCTCTTTGTCACCTCCATAAACGAGAAACATATCCTTAGTACTTTTCAGGTATTTCAGGATATTCTTGACCGTTGTCCAGTGATCCACTCCTGGATTATTTTGGTACCTCCCTGCTAAGCTAATAGCTAGGCACACATCAGGTCTGGTACACAACATTGCATACATGATAGAGCCTATGGCTGAAGCATAGGGAACATCTTTCATTTTCTCTCTATCTTCTGCAGTGGTCGGGCATTGAGTCTGACTCGACTTCACACCTTGTAATACAGGCAAGAACCCTTTCTTTGCTTGATCTATTTTGAACTTTTCCAAAACTTTATCAAGGTATGTGCTTTGTGAAAGTCCAATTAAGCGTCTTGATCTATCTATAGATATTGATGCCCAATATATAAGCAACTTCACCGTGGTCTTTCCACTACAAAAAAAAAACACATCCGTGACATTTTGGGACGAACGAATTTTTTTCCTGTCATACATATGACACTTCTATGATGATAATTGTGGCAAAACCCGGTATCATTATAGATGTGGTGGGCTCCTACTTCTATGACAAAAAATAATGACAGAAAATGGGTTTTTCGTCCTGGGCGGGCTGGAGACGCAGCTGCATGACATTCTTTGGGCCGTCCATGACAGAAAAAACCATGGTAGAAGCAAGGGGGAGGAAAATTTCAGGGAGTTGCCGGTTACGGTGGGAGGTCGGGGGCGGAGCGATGCGTGTTTCTCTCATACGTACGTGCGTGTGTGCAAGGCGTTGGCTCTAACTGAAGCCTAGCGAGGCTTTGGGCTCTAACTGAACCCGAGCGATTGCACTGCAGGCAACGCGTTACTGAACCCGAGCGATCGATCGATGGCTGTTAACTGAACCTGATGGAGCGATTCCTTCGCTACTGCTGCTAACTGAAGCCGATCGATGCTGCCTCTGGGATGAACAGTGAGTGTTGTGGGGGGGTGGATGAACAGTGAGCGGTGGCGTTGCCTCTGGATGAACAGGAACCCATGGTGTGGAGGGTTGGATGAACAGTAGACAGTGGAGGGGTGGCCATGGAGGGGTGGTTGAACAGGACCCCATGTTGTGGAGGGCTGGATGAACAGTAGACGGTGGAGGGGTGCCCGTGGAGGGGTGGTTGAACAGTAGCCGGTGGAGTAGCGCACCGTGGAGGCTGGATGAACAGGAGCCCGTGGAGGCTGGAGGAGGTCGACGGTAGCCCGTGGAGGCTGGAGGAGGTCGACGATGGAGATGAACAGTATCTCGTGGAGTCCCGTTTTGCGGTACGCCACACCCCTTCTGATGAACAGGACCCCCGTTTCGACCGTAGGAGGTCCGTTTCGTCCGATTTGCGGTACGCCACACCCCTCCCAATCAACAGGACCCCCGTTTCGACCGTAGGAGGTCCGTTTCGTCCGTTTTGCGGTACG
>NC_041381.1:619762173-619781359 GCF_002162155.2 Triticum dicoccoides
CCACACCCCTCCTGATCGACAGGACCCCCGTTTCGACCGTAGGAGGTTCGTTTCGATCGTTTTGCGGTACGCCACACCCCTCCCGATCAACAGGACCCCCGTTTCGACCGTAGGAGGTCCGTTTCCTCCGTTTTGCGGTACGGCAGGCCCCTCCCCATCAACAGGACCCCATTTCGAACGTGGCCGGTCGAACATAAGGCTGTTTCCTCCGTTGTGCGGTACGCCAAGCCTCGTTTCCATCGCCTGTTCCGTCCAAGCCCTCCCGATGAACACGACCATGCATTCCATTCCGACCCAGCCGGTTGGCTCCCCATGAACACGACGACGACGTTGTTTCTCCGTTCCGACCCAGCCATGTACGTATGCGCGATAGGTGTTAGAGACCCTGTCCGTATGTACGTACGTGGCCGTATTTTCTTTCTTGCACCCTCGCCGTTGTACGAATGTGTACATGCTACATGCGCGCCTCTACTACGACACGTGCGCGCCTCTACATCCACCAGTATATATGTATGTACACGTTCGCGACCAGAATGACAACGGTACATATGCTTCGACCAGGTGGGTCCCGACTGTCAGGCACTTCCTTGCCTGCGAAGATGTAGCTGGTGGGTCCCAGCAGTCAGGGGGGCAAATCGTTTTTTTTTTGCCCGGACGCACTTCCTTGCGTGCGAAGATGTAGCTGGTGGGTCCTAGCAATCAGGGGGGCGAATCGTTTTTTTTGCCCGAACGCACTTCCTTGCGTGCGAAGATGTAGCTGGTGGGTCCCAGCAATCAGGGGGGCGAATCGTTTTGTTTTGCCCGGACGCACTTCCTTGCATGCGAAGGTGCAGCTGGTGGGTCCCAACAGTCAGGGGGGAAACATTTTTTTCGCGAAATACTATGGACCGTCCAGTGGGTCCCCGCTGTCAGGTGGAGGAATAATTATTTTCCGCGTAACAAGGAGGCACTTCCTTGCTGCGGCCGTGGACCCAGCTGTCAGCCTCTCAACATACAGTCCACGTCTGATGGAAGTCGTTCCTTGACCATGTTGACCACGCCACGCCGAGAGCACCAGGGCGATGGACGACGGCGAGGCCTGGGAAGGGGACGACGGGGAGCCGGGGAAGACGCGGCAGTGGAAGCCCGTAGGGAAAGGAGTACGAGGGTTCACTGGTTCGGCTGTGGTGTGAGGCTGCCGTCGCCGCAGGGCCTGGCCAGCGGTGGGAATAGTAGGGGGCGGTGAGGCCTCCGCGGTAGCACATTCAGCCATGAGAAGCAGGAGCATGCGGCACGACCGGCGCTGCTTTAGGCGGCTGGAGCAAGAAGACCAGAGGTTGAAGAAGCACTATGGCTGTTGGATGGACATCGTACGGTCACTGGAGCTAGAATCGTTTATATTGACTAAGTTGACAAAGCCCTTCGTCCCCGTCAACTTAGTAGGCCCACAAGTCAGCCTCCCACCAAGGTGGGTCCCAGCTAGCAGGGGGTATTCATTTTTTTGTGCGTAATAAGGAGGCACTTCCGGTGGGTCCGAGCTGACAGCAGGGGGAATGTTTTTTTTGCAAAATACGATGGCCCGTCGGGTGGGTCCCAGCAGTCAGGGGCAAATGTTTTTTTCACGAAATACTGGTGGCCCGTCCGGTGGGTCCCTGCTGTCAGGTGGAGGAATAATTATTTTCCGCATAATAAGGAGACACTTCCTTGCGGCTGCCGTGGACCCAGCTGTCAGCCTCTTCACGTACAGTATTCTTCTGATGGAATTCGGTCATTGACCACATTGACCATGCGGCGCCAAGAGCACCACGGCGTGGACGATGGCGAGGCCTAGGAAGGAGACGACACGGAGCCGGGGAAGACACGGTAGTGGATGCCCACGCGGAGAGGAGTACGAGGGTTCACTGGTTCGGTTGCGCTGCCGTCGCCGCAGAATAACAGGGGGTGTGGGTGAGTGGAGTGGAAAAATGGCCTGGCCAGCGGTGGGAGTAGTATGGAGGCGGTGAGGCCTCCGTAGCAGCACAGCCGGCCACGGGAGGCAGGAGCAGGCGGCACGACCGGCGCTGCTTTGGGCGGCTGGAGCAAGAAGACCAGAGGTTGAAGAAGCACTACAGTCGTTGGATGGACATCGTACGGTCACTGGAGCTAGAATCATTTATATTGACTAAGTTGACAAAGCCCTCCGTCCCCGTCAACTTAGTAGGCCCACAAGTCAGCTTCCCACCAAGGTGAGTCCCAGCTAGCAGGGGGAGTATTCATTTTTCTGTGCGTAATAAAGAGGCACTTCCGGTGGGTCCGAGCTGACAGCGGGGGGTACGTTTTTTTTTGCGAAATACGGTGGCCCGTCCGGTGGGTACCAGCAGTCAGGGGGGAAACGTTTTTTTCGCGAAATAAGGTGGCCCGTCCGGTGGGTCCCTGCTGTCAGGTGGAGGAATAATTATTTTGCACGTAATAAGGAGGCACTTCCTTGCGGCCGCCGTGCACCCAGCTGTCAGCCTCTCCACGTACAGTACTCTTTGATGGAAGTCAGTCGTTGACCACGTTGACCACGCCGCGCCGAGAGCTCCAGGGCGGTGGACGACGGTGACGCCTAGGAAGGGGACGACACGGAGCCGGGGAAGACGCAGTAGTCGAAGCCCGCTTGGAGAGGAGTACGAGGGTTCACTGGTTCGGCTGCGGTGTGAGGCTGCCGTCGCCGCAGAATAACAGGGGGTGTGGGTGAGTGGAGGGATGGCCTGGCCAGCGGTGGGAGTAGTATGGGGCGGTGAGGCCTCCGCGGCAGCACAGCCGGCCACGGGAGGCAGGAGCAGGCGGCACGACCGGCGCTGCTTTGGGCGGCTGGACCAAGAAGACCACAGGTTGAAGAAGCACTACGGCCGTTGGATGGACATCGTACGGTCACTGAAGCTAGAATCGTTTATATTGACTAAGTTGACAAAGCCCTTTGTACGCTCCAACTTAGTAGGCCCACAGGTCAGCATCCGAAACGGTGCGCCCCAGATGTCAGGGGGAGGAATCATTTTTTGGGCGGCCGAAGCTAAGAATATCCGAGATTGAAGAAGAAGCACGACATCTGTTGGATAGACATCCAACGGCCACTGCTGCTAGAACCATGTGTTGACTATAATAAGTTGACAAAGCCTTGCATACGCATCAACTTAATTTTTTAGGGGACACATCACTTAGTAGGCCCACAAGTGTGTGGCGGAGAACTTATAGCCCATTTGCGTTTTGTAAGAATGTACAGCCCATTTTTGAATTCTAATGGAATTTACAACAGCCCATTTATAGTTTGTTAAAAGTATAGCCCATTTTCTAGCTAGGACAACGATTAATAATTTGAACCAACTGTTGAAGACAGAATTCAATAAAATTTCCCACATTTTGATGGGATCCAAAATATTTTTATCTCGAAATTTCTATTTAGATTAAATATAAATTTGTATTACCTCGCTCCTTTTTGAAGGCCCACCGCTCCCCCTTTCTTTAAGTATCTATCCCGGCTTGCATTTTGGGGCGAGTACTACAGTTCCTCCATAATCAGGCGAGAGCAGCATAATTGTTAGTTAGGGGTAAGAGGGGACGGGCCCGTATAGAAAGTCAATCCTTCTTTTCCCGATATGCCGCTCCGTATCATCGGATCCACAAGGTCAATTTGTATCCATTTGTTCAGAAACCGGAAATGCCAACTACTCACTTCTTGCTGAGGATGAAGGTGCCTTTCATGCTTGTTTGAGTAATAGCAAGGAGATTCCCCAAAATCCTGCTAAGAATAGCTAGGATTTCCAGAAGAAGATGCCATTCGTTTGATGAGAAATAAAAAGGAATATCGAGAATTCGCGTGGCTGAAGCTGAAGCAGCTACTTTCGAAGTAACAGAAAGAAAAGCAACGACTGGAGTGGGGGAGTCAGAGTCGTAAAAATCCAATGAAACATTGCGCGTGCAACAATGAAAATTTAAGATTTTCAAAATCCATAAATAATATTTTATAAACTAATTTCGTGTTTGCTGCATTTTTTTATAGTTACTGCCCAGTTTTTATAATTACATCCCATTTATTATTTTTAAAGCCCATTTTCCTGTTAAGCCTAATGCATCCCTCCTAGGAAAAATTTGCAGCACAGCGGGGCGGAGAATAACAGGTTGACCTTGCCTGGGTATTCCTCAAAAAGACGTATAGCTGGGTTAGCCATTTTCATCTTGAAAAAAGTAGTATCTGGGCTGGATATCTGGCCTGGGCTAGACGGGCCACAGCCCGCCCAGTTAATACCCTGCTCTCCTTTGAACAACAACGAAATCATCGCCAAGAAAAACTCTACAGTGCTCACGCCTCAAAAACACAAATACTGCTCGAGCTGCTTGGTCCCAGCTGTCGGCCACACCTTGTGCAATTCTCTCGTTTATATTGACTACATAGGTTGACAATGGTGTGGGACCGTGATGTCAGGAAACCAGGAGAAAGCAAAAAAAGTTATACATAATAAGGAGGCAGTTGCGTATGTACGGCTATGGCCCTAGTGGGTCCCTAGTGTCATCCAGTCAAAATAAAGTCATCTCCTGAATCCTCATGTTCGTTGACCATGTTAACAATGCTCGGCGCCACGGCGAGTGCAACAACTCAAAGGACAACGGAGAGGGCCTCGCGGGCCCTACGGAGGTCTGATACAGCGCCCGCTACTCATTCAGGAAGCCAGGATCATCGGACACCAATGAGCACCTCGAGAAACTGAGATGGCATGAAACGGTAAGCCCGCGCTTGGGAGCTCTGGTTTATTTCAAACCTGTATTAACATACAAGTGTAATTTACTCGTCATCGAAAGGCCCGAGGTCTGTAAGTAAAACCGGCGGGTTACACGTGTAATTTGAGAGACCAGTGTATATTTTACGAGCATTGCTATATGGACGACATTACCAGACGATACATGCACGACGTGCATATCATGCCATCCATGGGCAAGGCCGAAACATCAGCTAACGGCTGGATTAGCAATCGTCCGAGTGTCGTTCAGCGTTTTTATCATGTGTGAAGTACTTCCGATATTTTACTAGTCGAAATTGACCAACCAAGCGCCTTCGCCCGAGACCATCTGCTTTAATTTACAAGTGTCAGTTTTACAAGCGGTTTTGGTTGGAAAACGATGATCCAATCACGGCCTAATATAATGAGTTGGTCGGAAGATCATATGGTTTCACATCTAACCTACCCGACATGTCGTATAGGCTATGAATGAAACATCAGACGATGAACTTCTTACGCACGGAAAAAACAAAAGAGGATGATCTTCTTAACAAGCAAATCACTAGCATTAGATCGACATGCAAAACAATACGAAGCATTATTCTCAGGAGGCACGGTGAACAACTCGTGATGCCGCATGCCACAACATTCCAAGCTCAACTTTCCAATCAAACACAAGGCCTGGCATTACATAGACAATATTCAGAACAAACTCTTAACACAGGAATATCTCAGCAGAGTAACTATTTACTTCTAAACTGAACACAGGAATAGGAAAAAACACTCGACGCTGCTCACAGCAAGGGCGTCCCACTCAAAAAATATCAAATGCATTTCTTCTGGCTAACATCAATGAGCAAATTTTGACAAGGTTTTCCAATTCCAATATATTAAACTAAGGTCTTCTTGCTAACATCAATGAGCAAATTTTGACAAGGTTTTCCAATTCCAATATATTAAACTAACGTCTTCTTGCTAACATCAATGATTAAACTTTGACAAGCTTTTCCCATTCAAAATATGTAATGCTTATGATCGTGTCCTATCTTAGCTTCTTGTACTTGTTTGGGCACTTTTTGCCCAGGGCACTCCACGTGTTGTTAAATTGCCAATGGTCTCTCCAGACTAGTCATGTCACCGGTGTCTAACAATACTCTGTAAAGCTTCTCGGTCATTCCTTCTGTAATGTACCGCATCCAGTGACTGCTTCTTTCTGCAAAGTGGAACGACCAACTGGACCCAGTAATTCATCAGTTTGCCTTGGACACATTGGCTCCTTTTGTGCAGTTCAACTAAAATCGAAGTCAGAATAAAACCGAGCTTTAATTTTGATACCCCTGTAAGCAACAATGGGTATAAGGGAAACAATTACTGAGAAATAACGGTTGATGACTTGTATTAATTAGAAACAAAGCAGGAGAGGAGCAATTCTCCATCAGTGTGATTCATTCATATTGACTCCTGTTTTAACAGAGGCAAAAAGGGAAACAATTACTTGCGGATAAAGGAGGATGAAACAAATGGTGACAAAAATAAGCATCTAACTTATCTTGGATGGAAAACAAAGTAGGATAGTAGCATTTCTAAAACGGTAGCATTGATTCATATTAACAGAGACACTCTCTTGAAACAACATTCGTTAAAAAATGTAATTTAATTTTAACAGTGGCATTGCTTCAATTTTCCGGCGGCATTCTAGCAAAATAGCTGTATGGGACATGCTAGCACAATGTGCGTCCACACGTATAAATGGGTGATGCAGAGTATGTAGCCAAGCAGCATATCTGTGTTGGTACCATATTTGTTCTCTTTGAACTTTTTTCCTATGTGAGGGCAGCAAATCTAGTCCTGCACAAACTACCCGACCCACCCCCCCAGTTTCTTTCCCTTTTCAACAAAGAGATCGGTTCCTTACAGATGTGTGTACTGGGTTACCCCCTTTTTCCCTTTTCGACCAACAAAGCGGCTGGATAGCAAGTCTATACTACTTTTCCTCCCTCCTTTCCTCATTGAACCACGTGCTAGATTCACGCTCCACCCCACCGCACCTTTCTTTCCTCTTTGAACCAAGACCTAGATTCGACTATAGATCGAAAAAGAACCACATGCAGCTAGAGCAACGATGGTTTCAAGGAAACTTATACCTTAGGGTCATCGGGATGTGGCAAGGCGTGCGGCGGGAGGCTGGATCTGCCCACACTACGTACGGTAGCTAGGAAGAAGGGGTCGGTGGCCCTCCCACACAGGCGCTGGGTGAAAGAGAACAGCGCAGCCGGCAGTGGATTGCCTCCCTCGCCGAAGGCGATAGAGTTAACGTTGCACCTCCTCCCCTTCCCGGTGCGACGGGATACGAACGCCTCCTTCACCAGCTGTGAGGGGGGAGAGAGACAAGAGGCCAACGCAGTCTTGTTTAGATCTGGTGAAGAGAGGGTGAGAGACTGTGAATATAGAAAACCCTAGCAAATGAACGCTGAGCCTCCAGCGTGTAACATATATGTATTGCGGCGAGCGAGTGGAGAGTGCAAACCCTAGCGAACAAGCGCTGATATATATATATACTAATATAGTACAGACTGAGCTCCGGTGCCTTCACTCCATCTGCTTTTGGCTGTATGACAGGTGAGCCAGCCACATTTTGGGCCCACCTGTCATAAACCCAAAGGCAGTTGCACTAAGTCAATGAAGCTGTGTCCATATAGTACTCTTGTGTGTATACGACTAATATATAGTGGAGTGGTTTTCTTATTCTCTCCATAACAATCGTTTTAAATTGTGTAAGTACAAACGAAACTCTTTACTTAATGTACAGAGGGAGTACTACTTCCGATGAACTAACGATCCACGCCCACACGTCCTGGTCGCACTTCCTGTCCTTCACGTGTGGTACACTACCCTTCCTTAAGTGAACAACCACACATGCGCCAAATTATCGGAAACGCGTGAGAGTGTGTACAAATAAAGAATTTTAATTTCAATTATCAGAAAGGTTTGAGAGTATTACAAAGTTTGACTTCAGTCAAATCTAATATGTGGAGTAAATAAAAATGGAGGGCTACTACGTCCATACGGGTTTTTAGTCCACACCATTTTTTAAATCAAAGTTAATAGCTGGACAAATAAAATTACAGGGAAGCTGGAGACAAAGTTGTGAGAAGGCTTAGAAATCAATACAAAACTTATGCTCTTAGTACCAACGTCGATCCTTCTTCGAGGAAACATTTGGTTCATAGCCAATTGTGTGATAAAATTGCACCAACGTGAAAGACGACTGCGTCTCCAACGCAACCAAGGTGAACCGGCGAAGGATATCATCTTTGTGCGTAACAAGCAAAGATCACTGATGGAAGACAGCTTGTTTTTCATTGAAAATCGATCAGCTTCACCAGCCAACGCAACCATGAGGCGCGACCATGAGCATCGATAGTTTGTGGTCTATTTTTTTGTCCTAGTTTTTTTTTGTTTCTTGTTGCTACATTATATACTTGTGGGAGCTTAGATGTGATATAACCTAAAATAACATCTAGATGTGAATTGGACAAACTGATTTTCTAACGTACCAAGAAATAAAGCTCGATCAAAACACGCCCCCGCTTCCAGGTCGTGAGAGTCGTCGCGCACACACACATAGACATAGACATGCATATCCGTGTTTACGTAAAATTCCATTTCCATCTCCATCTCCAATCATATTTGTACAACTGGCACATTATTCACGTTGTTAATTATATATGTAGCAATATTAACATACAGCATCTCTTGTTTGCGCACGTTCGGACCGCTGCCACGGCCGGTCCTGACGAACCCGAACTCTCTTCATCACCCGCGCGTGCTTCCCGCCCGAAACGGTCAGTGCCGCATTCATGCCCGGCCAGAGCGGACGCGACCTCTCACTGGCGTCGGCATTGAAGGGGTGCGCCGGCCGAGAGAGCGTCGCCCGCGCCGCTTCCGGGTGCACGCGGCTGCTCCGCGTTCAAAGGTCGCAATAGTCGGCCACAACATGCATGTAAAAAGTTTTTGGGAGTCCGTGCTACAGCTAGCTATCCTCCCCCAACTCGTCAAACTCTTCCAGTAGTGCTAGTAGTACTCCATGGCGCGATCCATCGACAAGCAGGCGGGAAAGTTATAGTATACTCGGTTTGCGGTGAGTGGCATGCCGAGCGACTGTGTGGGGTCGAGCCGTGGAGGAGGGTGAGACACGAACACGACAGACGTGATTTACTGTGTGATTTGACTGCTCCTTAGTGGCCCCTACACGTACTCCCCATACGTGTATGCAATAGTCACACGTATACATGGACGCAAAAATGCGCGCGACGCCCTAATGCATGCATGTCCGAGCACACGACGGAGCACACACGGTCACGCTAAGTGCTCAACCTACATGTTCATGCACACACATACTCAGTCAGGGTGAGCTAGTGACCGTATAAACACCGGAAAATATATATATTGAGTGCAATGAGTGTATTATGAAGTCCACTGACCATATTTTTACAAATATACAGTGACAGACAATGTATTTATCTCGTCTGAAATTAATCCATATTAACCGGAGAAGAGGCAGTATGGACTAGCATTACTTGCGCGCAGTGGCTCGCAGGACAAGGAGAAACTTTTGACTAATGCAAGCTCTCCCTTGCTCAGGCGGTGGACGTGCAACAATTAATTCGGTGTCAGATTGCCAGAAGCATATACTACTAGTGCTACTATTTTTCGACTTCCCGAATAGGCGAACAGCCAAGCGCAAAGTTTACTAATATAGTCTATAAAGGTACGTACTATACTAGTACTAGGAACCGGATGGAGGAGCGTCTGCACTCTTATTATAATTTTAAAATGTGATAAAGCAATCTTCAACACATTTGGTTATCTTCGAGAGTTCTCGCATGTGATAATGGAAGTTGATTGCATGGAACACTCGCCACAATTCTCGCTTAATTCAGGCTCATATCCTGTTACAAATAGTAGTGCTCGGCAATATTTCCTCTTTTTTTGTTATTCAGCATGTAAACAGGTAAGCAAACCTTGCGGCGCATCTTCGTGCGAACCGTGCTGGCTTGATGAAACACCTCGCTTCCTACTTCTTTTTTTGAGGGGTACCTCGCTTCCTAGTGACCAGTGTCTTGGCTGATCGTCCTAAGAATGCTTATATATGAATAAAGCTCTCTCATTTACCCGCAAAAAGGATTGAGCCATATTAACCGGAAAGGAGGGGGTATGGACTAGCACTACTTTTTGGTGTGTCTCGTCAACTCGCAAAACGAGGAGAAGCTTGCAGGACAAGGTGAAGCTCGCTTACGCCTTTTGACTAATGCAACCTACCCTCGGTGGACATGCATCAGACCATTCGGTGGCAGATTGTCAGAGGCATACACTGTAGTACTACCTCCGTCCGGGTTTATTGGTCCCTATTGTATTTCGTGCCAAATTTTGACCATAGATTAAACTAACAAAATGTTCACGCATGTCATCAAACATTATATTTTTGAAAACTATGTTCAAATACGAATCCAATGAGATAATTTTTCTTGACATGCATTAACATTTTGTTAGTTAACTCTTTAGTCAAAATTTGGCACAAACTACAAAGGGGACCTACCCTCGGTGGACATGCATCAGTCCATTTGGTGTCAGATTGTCAGAGGCATACACTGTAGTACCCAACATGCGGAGTACCATCATTTTTCGACCTCACGAAGAGGCAAAGAGCCAAGTGCAGTAGTACGAGTAGTACTACTACTAGAACCGCATGGTGGAGCATTTGTACTCTTATTTCTTTTTATCTCTGATAAAGTACACGTTTATTCCGGAGAAGGGCGGAAAACGGCAGCCCAACATCAACATGGAATGAATGATATCGATCAACCAACCATGCTCGAATATATCTTGGCCTCCATGCGAACCCGTCTGTGTGTTCTCGCTCCTCATCTCTCTCAAGGAACGGCGGGTTGGCTCTTTGCCGTCAATTGAGATCGGTTTGCTCATACTCCTGTCCCACATGTCAGTGATATGCCAAGAAAAGGTGCGTTGACCGACTGGCCATACACGTAATTGGTTTTGAACCTTCATACTACTCCTCCCTCCGTCACAGTTTACAGGGTGCGCTTCATTATGATGCATTTCTCTCAATGCATTTCCACCACCAGAGAGACTTTAGACGCGTTTGGTTTAATGCTCAAGTAATTAGGGTGTGGTAACCGCAATCAAGTCCACGATTTTCTCTCATGTAACTACGGAATGGAGTAAGTGCATGCATGTGTGTACCCGGGGTGGAAGCACTGCATGCATGTGTGTACGCATTATTCCCTCTACTAGTAATAGACGCCGTGCTATAACTACCAATGCTATTTTTCAGGCCGATCGCTAGTCGCCTTGGTCCCACAGATCTTTTTTCTTTTTTCTGAAGCGCGCTGTATAAACAGTGACGGATTGAGTAGTATGAGAGGATGCAAAGAAGAGCGTATTGATGGTTGCTTCTTCAGAGCAACTTACAGTGGGAAAGGTGGGGCTTACGATTTGACTACTCATTACTCACTATTAACGCGGCGCAAGGACCGGGCTGAGTCTCCCATGCGGTTTTGCACTACCCCCTCGGTTCTTAAATATACTCCGGAGTATATTTGTCTTTCTAGAGATTTCAATGAGTGACTACTCAAATATTTGTCTTTTTAGAGATTTCAAATGGACTGGCACATACGTATGTATATACATATTTTAGAGTGTAGATTCTCTCATTTTGCTCCATATGTAGTCACTTGCTGAAATCTAGAAAGACGAATAGAATATTTAGGAACGGAGGGAGTACACATACGAAGCAAAATGAGTGAATCTACACTCTAAAATTTGCCCGTTTGAAATTTGTAAAAAGACAAATATTTAGGAACGAAGGAGTATAATTTTGTGCATGGCACATGGACCCAGATGATGAAGAGGCTTCTGGCAATGCTATCAAGCTTTCATCATTTGTTTACATAATTGACGTACTACACAAATAATTTTCCAGCAAGACATGAAATTGTACAATGGTGTGAGCTTTCAGCTTCCGTTTCGCGTGTCTTGCCATCGATGCTCTTTCAGAAACAATAAAAAACTAACTTCCTTGCTAATGCATGTCAATTATTAGCAGATCAGAGCTAATAATTACATCACAACTGAAGACACAGTTGTGAGAAGGTGTTAAATTAAAACTGATCCATGCTTTCATTGGCAGCAACGTCCCCCCAGCTCTGTCTAAATCAACAAGGCATGTTGGGAAAAAAAGTAGCTGTCTGGAGCATGCAACATTCCGATCATTTTGTGCAGTTCCACTAAAATAGAGCTGAGCGTCCCTATTCCAAAGATATTAAGTGTGATTACGATAATAGAGGACTGCTGATGAAACAATAAACACATAAATGGAAGTCGATCACCTTTGCAGTCTCTTTTAAGACTAACTAGTTGGAGAAGATTAGGCTCGGAATTGGATGAGAAGGATAGAGCAAAACCAATCTCCCTTTGTGCAGTCGCACTGAAATGTAGAGACGTTGCCCATGTGACATTTTAGTACAACTACACAAAACACTCTTAAGAAAAAAGTGATTTGTGCAGTTCACCAAAAGGTCGCAATAGCAATGAGGTGAAATGGATAGCCCTGTTTGCAAAAAAGAGGTAGAAAGGAAACAATTACTGGCCAATAACAGTTGATGACACATGCGACGACAAAAAAGAAGCATATTCCTTTCCCTAAGGGAAGATAACAACACGGTTGTGTTTGTCTAAAACGGTGTGAGGACGAGAATGCAATATGGAAAGTACGCTGGACGAGCTATGTTTTGGGCAAAGAACTATGGAAGATCCACATGCAGCGACGTGGGAAGACGGGCAGTGGAGCAAGGCCGGAGGGGATACCTAGAGGTCGTCGGGATGTAACTAGGTGAGCGGCGGCGGGCAGAATCTGCGAGCAGGTGGCGTAGGCCCTGCCGCGCTGGAGCTTGGTCAGAGAGAACGGCGTGTACCGCAGATCAGGACGTGCTACCTCGGCGCCGTCGAATGGAGAAACGATGCACTTCCTCCCTTTCCCCCGGTGGACGGGATGCGGCCGAATCAGTGACCAACGGTGAGAGAGAGAGAGAGGCCACCGCACTCCCTTTCCCCCGGCGGACGGGATGCGGTCGGATCAGTGACCAACGGTGAGAGAGAGAGAGGCCACCGCAGCCTTGTGTGAGATACTCTGAAGAGCGACAAACCAGGCACGCAAGGCTCCATTGTATATAGTGAGCGGACTACCTTTTTCTCCATAAAAATCATTTCATATTCTGTGTACGTGCCATTGAGCGCTCTAACTTTATTTAAAAATAACGCGGCAACGCGTCAAGTCGAACTTTGTTTCGTGCAAGCGTGGTACACGACCTCCCTAGGTAAACAACCGCTACAGGCGTTCAAATTAGCACGTGGGATGCCATTTCATAAAGAAATGAGCTCCACCATGTACCCGCGTGGGTGTGGCTGGGCACGAAGCGTGAGTACATGCACGGTGCACCTATTCTCTTCTTGTATACGGACACCACCTACGTGGGGTTGTGTGAGAGAGATACAAACCTAGAGAGATATAGTGTGTGGGTTCTTGAGAGTTTTGGGGGGGGGGGTTCAATCAAAAAATGTAACATATGCAATGTGTGTGAAATAGAGTCCTGGATATAACATATATAGAGAGGGGGCGATCCACGAGAAGAGAGTGGAGGTATCACCGGCTTGAGGTGTCCATAGAATCGAAAAGAGGGATGATGTGTGTGTGCGCGTGCGCGATCGATAAAGAGTGCCATCGAATTTGTGTGTGCCCACGTCAAAGATATAGAGTGGCTGGCCTACTGGAACGTGAGAGGGGACATGTGCAGTTTGTCTCTGTGGCATGGATACCTACCTGCAGCGCTCGACTATCAGTGTGTGGTGGGGGAAGAGGGAGGCCCAATTAACTATAGAGGTACAATGGCTGGTATATGTGTGGAGGAGGAGAGAGGCCTACCTCATGTATTAAGGAGATCGATCTGCCTCATGTATTAAGGGAGATCGATCGGCATCCGTGCATATGTGCATGAGAGGAATAAGGTTGGGAGAGAGACAGAGCTAGAGTGTTGGAGGGGGTGGTAGTGGAGTTGCTTCTAACAAATGGTGGGATAGGCTTGCTAGACAAATGGAAGGCACGCCCGCAATATCAATAAGAGAGGAGATGGCTGCTTGTTGTCTGTGCACGTGCATGTGAGAGACGGTTCAGGAGGCATGCACGAATGATGAGGGGGGACACTAGTGCAGAACCGGGCAATAGCACCGGTTCGTAAGGCCCTTTAGTGCCGGTTCCATAACCGGCACTAAAGTGTGGTCACTAAAGGCCCCCCCTTTAGTACCGGTTCAGCACGAACCGGTGTTAAAGGGCAACCATGTGGCACGAGCCAGCTCCAGGGGCCTGGAGCCCTTTAGTACCGGTTGGTAAGACCAACCAGTACTATAAGGTTTGGGGTTTTTTTAGTTTTATGATTTCTTTTTCATTTAATTTTTTGTTTCCATTTTAATTCTTTTTCGTTTGCTGGTATTTTACGATACTACACATTGTACACGTTATGCATATATATATATATATATATATATATATATATATATATATATAGAATTTCTAGTAGAACCAATCGTGCATATATATATCATCAATGTCTCACAAACCATCATATTAATTAATTCACACATACACACATGTATAGCTATATACAATTTCTCCTACATATGCATGTTGCCTTCGGAGCCAGTGGCATTAGCCTAATTGGTGCCTTCGGAGCACGATGACAATTGGAAGTGGTTTTCATGGGGGCGGTAGCGGGTAATAGTATTCTCCCTTCGGATTTATGACCTGGTCGAGCAAAAATCCCGCTATTTCCTCTTGAAGTGCTTCTACGCGCCCCGTTTCTAGGAGCTTCGCCCGCACCTCTCTGAACTGTTAAGAAGGAGATCAATATGCATGTGTATTAGTTGTGTGACTAGATATCGATAATGGTGTAAAAATTGTGAATAGTGTTTTGACAAGCGTACCCATTCCTGTCTTTGAGATCTGCTCCTTTCGGACGCCATCATGCGAATGTTCTCGCAAACGTAGAATGCACACAGATCAGTCCCCTGCGCCTGCTTCAGGGCCTTTACGAGAATGGAATTTGATCATATAATAATTAATCAAGCATGATAATTAAAGAGATGGCAGCTAGCTAGCTAGCTAGTACTACTTAATTACTTACCTTGGGTCTTCCCCATTTAAGCTTTTCTTTCCATTCGCCTTCCGTGACGCTGATGAACCTTGCCCAAGCCCTGCCCGCCGACAAAGAAAATGAATAAAGGGGTTATTAAATAGTTCATATCATGAAATGACGAACTAAATAGGCCGAGATATATAGTTAATAATGATTGAAATTACCTGTTGACTATCCCAAACAAGATGTTATAGTCAGTTTTTTCTTTGAGTAGTGAGTCCAGTATTTCAACTGTTCCGGCGTCAACTTTAATGATACACAAGACCCAGTGAAATCTGCATGCACACACGTTTGCATGTCTTAATTAAGCGGGCATATGTAAGCAAAAACATGTAGCTAGCTAGTAGGCAAAAACAGAGAATTTGTAGTACAAGACAGTGTGACTCACTGGAAGTTGTAAGGAAGTAGTATATCTTCATTGTATTTGAGGCGCTTCAAGAACTCTAGCATGCTATCCTCTACGGCCTTTTGATGACGTGCATCTATTTTCCATGTGTATTCATTAACGGTGTTTGGGTCAATGAACCCAATGCCATAGCGTCCACCTTTTCTCATTTCATACATCTTCATCCTGCATATAATACCACAGAAAAGAATATAGTGAGGATAATTACAGGTAATGATTGATCAAAAGGATCACTACAGCTAGCTTGAGACTTAAATTACAGAAACAAATCACTTACAGACAATAGCAACTGACGATAGATTTGTCGAGTGCGTCTTGATTGTATAACTGAAACAGTTCAGAATACTCAATGGACACAGCTTTCTCATGGTAGTAATGCCCCTCCTTGACATTCACCATGAGGGACAATCGATCGGAAATCTTGGTAATGTTCATGTACCATTGATGCAATTCATACATTCTCGTTGGGAGGTTCTTGACCTTGTCTGGCTCGACCAAAGGTTGGCCCCAGACATATTTCCGTTTTATTTCATCCTCTCTAAGCACAGGCATGGGCTCGATCTCGAGGAGTTGTCCAACAGTGATTTTGAGAACTTCATCCTGCATTATATGCTCCTCCATTATTACCACATTGCCCACCTCAGGAACGTAAACTGTTTGCCCACAATAATATTGGGCGCGCGTACTGTCATGTGTTGTTGGCATAACAAGCGAGGGGATCGATTGCGCCGCCTGTTCTCCCAGCTGGGGAATGGTTTTCCCGCATTTTTTGACGGTTGCTTCTTGTTTGCTCGATCCCGAGCTCGCCTCCTTACGTAGACGTGCTCGATTTAACTTCCTGATGTGGCGCTCATAGTCTGTGTCAACAGGCTTGGGAGCTGGTGGTTGAGCCATATGAATGAAGTGGTCAATCGTTTCCACAGGCACTTTCTCCCTTGGCGGCGTTGGCGGTTTCGGTGCAAAATGGGCTTCCACCTTGGACTTCGATATGGCTGCGATTTCCTCCTCGGACCTGTCATAAGCCCTCTGCGGAAGAGGTGTGAGGCTTGGACCATATTTATATCGCTTGCCTCCGCCTATACTTTCTGTACTACCTCAACTCGTACCGCTACGCACCATAGCTACGGGGTGTCTCTTCTGCGATTGCTGAGGCGGCGGAAATGGCTGACGAGGCTGAGTTGGACGAGGAAGAGTGGCCGCCTGAAGCTGTGCCGGACTTGGAGGAGGAGTGGCCTGAGGTTGTGCCGGACTTGGAGGAGGAGTGGATGTCTGACGCTGTGGCGGACTTGGAGGAGGAGGAGTGGCCTGACACTTTGCCGGACTTGGAGGAGGAGTGGCCTGACACTTTGCCGGACTTGGTGGACTTGCAGGAGCGGGAGACTGCTGACTCGGTGGCGGACTTCGACGAGGAGTCGGCTGACGCGGTGTCGGTGGCCTTCGAAAGATGATGCAATCCTTTTTCCATAGGATGATACGATGGTTGGCGTCTCCGAGAAAGCGCTCGTCGTCACCTCCAGGAATGTCAAGCTCTAGCTCCGAATATGGGTCCACCACCTCATCAACCAAGACACGAGCATAGCCTGCTGGAATCGGGTTGCAATGGAAGGTTGCCTCGGGGGGATTTGTAAAAGCAACGGCGTCCGCCACCTTCATGGATATGTTCTTCATTTTGACGTGTAGCTCGCAGCTAGTGTTCTCCGTGATGTCATCCACGGGGTATCTACCCAGCATTGCGTCGTCCAGGGCAGAACCCACGCTGCTTCTCAGCATGGATGGGGCGGTGCTATCCAATGCTGGATCATTCGCTAGCTGCTGCAACTGCTGAGACCCCCGTTGCTGGGTAAGTGAGTCGATCTGCTCCTACTGCCGCTGGAATTTGACTACCAATTCCGCTTGACTTGCTTCTAGGCCTTGAAGGCGTTCATAGTCCCGCTTCCTCTGCTCCTCCTCCATCTTCCTCTTCTTCTCCTCCGCAATCTTCTTTCTCGCACGGGTTCTGTAGTCGGTGTTCCAGTCTGAAAACCCCTCATACCACGGAATAGCGCCTTTGCCTCGTGTTCTTCCCGGGTGTTCAGGATTTCCCAGGGCACGCGTAAGCTCGTCGTTCTCTCTGTTGGGCTCGAACACCCCCGATCATGCCTCTTCTATTGCAACAAGTATCGCATCGTCGGCTCCCTTCAGACTTGCCCTCATCGAAACATTGCCTGTCTTCGGGTCCAACTCCCCCCCATGCGCATAGAACCAAGTCCTGACCCTGGGGGGCCAGCTCTTAGTAACCGGAGTGTCACCTGCATCCTCCATCTCTTTCTCAGACTTATCCCACTTAGGCATTGCCACCGCATAGCCACCTGGCCCCAGCTTATGGAACTTATCCTTTTTTCGGCATTCTTCTTGTTTATTCTCGACCGTTCCTTAGCTAATTCTGAATCCTTGAATTTCACGAAATCGTCCAATGAGCACGTTGGTTCTCTAGTGTTCCCTCGAATACAGGAGTCTTCCTTCCTCCCTTGACGTACTTGTCCCATTCACGATTCTTGTGGTTCTTGAATGCAACCGCCATCTTCCTAAGAGCAGCGTCCTTGACTTTCTGCACATCTGCTTCTGTGAAATGATCTGGTAGGGTGAAATGTTCCATGAGAGTATCCCAAAGCATATCTTTTTGATTCTTGTCGACAAAAGTAACATCTGGACGTGGAGCAGCGTCCTCTTTGCCTTTTTGTCTTTTGTCTTTTGCTGGCTCTCTCCATTCTTGAAGGGAGATCGGGAGTTGGTCCTTCACAAGAACTCCGCACTGACGAAGGAACTTGTCCGCAATCTTCTTAGGCGCTAATGGTTCGCCATTAGGTCTGACTGCCTTGATATTGTACTTTACGCCCTCCTTCAACTTTTTGTTCGGGCCTCGTTTCGTCCTTTTGCCTGAAGATTTGCTCGATCCGGATGGCTGAAAGAACAAAGATCGATTCGTTAATATATCTTCAAGTCATTTAAAACATGTGATGATCACCAGATACCTGCTTATATAAATATATATACCTCGTCGGTCTTTGTTGTTTCAGGATCAACATGTTCTTCGTCATCGTCATAATCGTAGTTCATGACTTCATCAATTCGGTCGTCGCGATCGAATATCATATCACCCTCTCCGGTGTTGTTTAGAAATTCGGAGCCGTCATAATCTTCTTCATTCTGATCATCATCTGGCCTGCGTATCATATCGAACATGGTCTGTTCTCCCTCTCTGTCGGTATTGTCTGCCATAGCTTTTATTTAACTAATTCAAAAGAAATATAAAACAATTTAGTATTCAAATTACCTCGTCTCGAATAATAGATATAATCTCGAATACTTCGTCTAGAATAATAGATATAATCTCGAATACATCGTCTCGAATAATATATAATATTGAATAGTACATCACTGGCTAGCTAATTAAAGATCGAATACTACAGAAGAATCTAGGACACTCGCGGTTCCTGCGGCGCGGGCGGTGGACACCCAAAGAGAAGGAACCCTCACAGGATCATAGCTGAAGTGAGATCCCCGAAGATACTGCCAGGTATTGGAGAACCTGCCGCCCTCTAACGCAACCATGTAGCGATGGACGTGCTCGTCCTCCTCCCTGACACGGCGATGTACCACCTCCGGCGGGGCCGGGTCCCTCCGCACCGAAACTGGCCCACGCGAACGCCACCAAACGAGATCAGGGTCGACGACGGGACCCGGGGCCGGGTTCCTCATCAAGCGGCGCGCCCCTCCAGGCAGCACCTCCCAGTGCCAGCCCGGCGGAGCCCAGTCCC
>NC_041381.1:619782323-619783174 GCF_002162155.2 Triticum dicoccoides
GGCGGCGACGGAGACGACGGCGGCGGCGACGAGGGGCGGGGACGGCCGGGGTCGGCGACGAGGGGCGGGGGCGGCGACGTCGACGGGGACGGTGTCGATCAGGGCAGGGCGGCGCGACGGAGAGGGAGAGGAAACAGAAGGAAGAAACAGAGGGAAACTAAAATTTTTTAAGTGTTGTATATATAGGATGGACCTTTAGTACCGGTTGGAGCCACCAACCGGTACTAAAGGTCTGTTTTGGCCAGGCCAAGCGGCGGGAAGCAACCCCCTTTAGTACCGGGTGGTGGCACAAACCGGTACTAAAGGCCTCCCCTTTAGTACAGGTTTGTGCCATGACCCGGTACTAAAGGGGCTGCGCTGGCGCAGGTGCGGTGCGGCAAGTTTAGTCCCACCTCGCTAGCCGAGGGGCGACCGCACTGGTTTATAAACCCCCGTGCGGTCGCTCTCTCGAGCTCCTCTCCAAAGCAGGCTTACTGGGCCTACGTGTTCTTTGCAGTCCTATGGGCCGACTTGGCCTTTGCGGGCCTGCATTCTGGCCCAACGACAGGTTGGGTTTCTAGTCGTATACAGGCCGCTCTGGCCTAGTAGGCGGGCTTTTTTTTATTTTATTTTTTGCTTTATTTATTTTTGTGTTGTTTTTTTTGTGTATTTAGAGTTTCTTTGTGATCATTTTTGTTTTAGGTACAAAAAATTACAAACTTTTTGTTAGGGCTTTTTTTATTTTTTATTTGCTTTATTTATTTTTCTGTTGTTTTTTTTGTGTATCTAGAGTTTCTTTGTGAACATTTTTGTTTTAGGTACAAAAAATTACGAACTTTCTGTTAGGGCTTTTTTAATTTTTTTTGCTTTAT
>NC_041381.1:619783592-619812523 GCF_002162155.2 Triticum dicoccoides
TTTTGTGTATTTAGAGTTTCTTTGTGAACATTTTTGTTTTAGGTACAAAAATTTACAAACTTTCTGTTAGGGCTTTTTTTTATTATTTTTTTGCTTTATTTATTTTTGTGTTTTTTTGTGTATTTAGAGTTTCTTTGTGAACATTTTTGTTTTAAGTACAAAAAATTACAAACTTTCTGTTAGTGCCCGTGGTTTTCAAATTTGAATAGTTTAAATTTTGAATTATTTGAAATTAGTGTGAATCACTAGTTTGTGAATAACTTAACTTTAAAAATCAGTAAAGGCGTGAAAGAATTTGTTTGCACATAAAATTTCTTCGCGTTTCAAATGCCAAAACACATAACTACCCTAACTATTACAGAGATTCCCCTCTCGGTGCGAAACACAGAAGAAAGTGATGATAGCTAGTGAAGCCGATCACATCCCAGATCTTTGGGTGTGAAACTTTTTCTTCGCGTGTGTCCCTTTGCGCCGTAACCATGGAAAATCCTCATCATTTAACGGGATGCTCGGGTCAATATTCACTGTGAATGGAGCAATTTCATCAAACTTTTCATAATTTTCTGATTTGTCTGTCTTGTCATCCACTCCCACGATGTTTCTCTTCCCAGAAAGAACTATGTGCCGCTTTGGCTCAACGTACGATGCATTCGCTTCCTTATCTTTTCTTTTTCTTGGCTTGGTAGACATGTCCTTCACATAGAAAACTTGTGCCACATCATTGGCTAGGACGAATGGTTCGTCTGCATACGCAAGATTGTTGAGATCCACTGTTGTCATTCCGTACTGCGGGTCTTCCGTTACCCCGCCTCGTGTCATATTGACCCATTTGCACCGAAACAAAGGGACCTTTAAACCACGTCGATAGTCAAGTTCCCATATGTCCTGTATATAACCATAATATGTTTCCTTTCCCGTCTTGGTTTCTGCATCAAAGCGGACACCACTGTTTTGGTTGGTGCTCTTCTTATCTTGGGCGATCGTGTAAAATGTATTACCATTTATCTCGTACCCTTTGAAAGTCATTATATTCGAAGATGGTAACTGGGACAGCAAGTACAGGTCATCTTCAATAGAGGTGTCATGCATGGTACGTGTCTGCAACCAGTTGGCGAAACTACTGGTTTGTTCACGTGTAATCCAGTCATCAGACCGCTCCGGGTGTTTGGAGCGTAGCAAATTCTTGTGTTCATCCATATACGGAGCCACCAAGGCGGAATTCTGTAGAACTATGTAGTGTGCTTCAGTGAAAGAATGTCCGTCCATACATATTATTTGTTCCCCTCCTAGCGTGCCTTTTCCATCCAGTCTGCCCTTATGACGCGATTCAGGAACACCAATCGGCTTAAGGTCAGGAATAAAGTCAATACAAAACTCAATGACCTCCTCATTTTGATGGCCCTTGGAGATGCTTTCTTCTGGCCTAGCATGGTTATGAACATATTTCTTTAAGACTCCCATGAACCTCTCAAAGGGGAACATATTGTGTAGAAATACAGGACCCAAAACGTTAATCTCTTCGCATAGGTGAACTAGGACGTGCGTCAGGATGTTGAAGAAGGATGGTGGGAACACCAACTCGAAACTGACAAGACATTGCACCAAATCATTCTGTAACCTTGGTATGATTTCTGGATCGATTACCTTCTAAGAGATTGCATTGAGAAATGCACATAGCTTCACAATGGCTAATCGAACGTTTTCTGGTAGAAGCCCCCTCAATGCAACCGGAAGCAGTTGCGTCATAATCACGTGGCAGTCATGAGAATTTAGGTTCTGGAACTTTTTCTCTACCATGTTTATTATTCCCTTTATATTCGACGAGAAGCCACACGGTACCTTAATACTGAGCAGACATTCAAAGAAGATTTCCTTCTCTTCTTTGGTAAGAGCGTAGCTTGCATGACCCTGATGTATGCCGTCTTCTCCGTGCATACGTTGCTGGTCCTCCCGTGCCTCAGTTGTATCTTTTGTCTTCCCATACACGCCCAAGAAGCCAAGCAGGGTCACGCAAAGATTCTTCATCACGTGCATCACGTCGATTGCGGAGCGGACCTCTAGGTCTTTCCAATATGGCAGGTCCCAAAATATAGATTTCTTCTTCCACATGGGTGCGCGTCCGTCAGTGTCCTTTGGAACAGGTTGTCCGCCAGGACCCTTTCCAAATATCACCTTCAAATCCTTGACCATATCATGTACATCAGCACCAGTACGGTGGTGAGGCTTCGTCCGGTGATCCGCCTCACCTTTGAAATGCTTGCCTTTCTTTCTTCCGGGATGCCTTCTCGGAAGAAATCGACGATGTCCCAGGTACACATTCTTCTTACAATTATTCAAATATATATTGTCGGTATCATCCAAACAGTGCGTGCATCCGTGGTATCCCTTGTTTGTCTCTCCTGAAAGGTTACTGAGAGTAGGCCAATCATTGATGGTCACGAACAGCAATGCCTTTAGGTCAAATTCTTCCTGTTTGTGCTCATCCCATGCACGTACACCTGTTCCATTCCACAGTTGTAAGAGTTCTTCAACTAATGGCCTTAGGTACACATCAATGTTGTTGTTGGGTTGTTTAGGGCCTTGGATGAGCACTGGCATCATAATGAACTTCCGCTTCATGCACAACCAAGGAGGAAGGTTATACAAACATAGAGTCACAGGCCAGGTGCTATGGTTGTTGCTCTGCTCCCCAAAAGGATTAATGCCATCTGCGCTTAGACCAAACCATACGCTCCTTGCGTCATCTGCAAACTCCTTCCCGTACTTTCTTTCGATTTTTCTCCACTGCGACCCGTCAGCGGGTACTCTCAACTTTCCGTCTTTCTTACGGTCTTCTCTGTGCCATCGCATCACCTTGGCATGCTCTTTGTTTTGGACCAAACGTTTCAACCGTGGTATTATAGGAAAATACCACATCACCTTCGCAGGAATCTTCTTCCTGGGGCGCTCGCCCTCGACATCACCATGCTCATCGCGGCTGATCTTATAGCGCAATGCACCACATACCGGGCAAGCGTTCAAATCCTTGTACTCACCGCGGTAGAGGATGCAATCATTAGGGCATGCATGTATCTTCTGCACCTCTAACCCTAGAGGGCAGACAGCCTTCTTTGCTTCGTACGTACTCTCGGGCAATTCGTTGTCCTTTGGAAGCATATCCTTTATCATTACCAGCAACTTTCCAAATCCCTTGTCAGATACACCATTCTCTGCCTTCCATTGCAGCAATTCCAGTGTGGTGCCCATCTTTTTCTTGTCACCTACGCAATTCGGGTACAACAATTTTTTGTGATCCTCTAACATGCGCTGCAACTTCTTCTTCTCCAAATCACTTGCGCAGTTTCTCTTTGCATCGGCAATGGCCCGACCTAGATCATCAACGGGCTCATCTGATGCCTCTTCTTCAGCTTCTTCCCGCATTGCCGGCTCAGATTCTTCCCGCATTACTGGCTCAGCTTCTTCCTCCATTGCTGTATCATCGTATTCAGGGAACCCATGGCCAGGATAGCTGTCCTCGTCCTCTTCTTCTTCATTGTCTTCCATCATAACCCCTCTTTCTCCGTGCTTGGTCCAAACATTATAGTGGGGCATGAAACCGGACTCAAACAGGTGGACGTGAATGGTTCTTGACGTAGAGTAATTGCGACCATTCTTACAGCCAGCACATGGACAAGGCATAAAACCATCCGCCCGCTTGTTTGCCTCAGCCGCAAGCAGAAAAGTATGCACACCCTCAACGAACTGGGGAGAGCATCGGTCATCGTACATCCATTGCCGGCTCATCTTCATTACACAACACCGAATAGACCAAATTAATAGAAGTTCATACATAAAGTTCATACAACACTTAAATGCAACAAACAAATAACTCTCTAGCTAAAGCATTTAAATGCAACAACAAATGCGATCAAGATCGCAACTAAGGTAACAATTGATCCAACAGCATAATGATACCAAGCCTCACTATCGATGGCATATTTTCTAATCTTTCTAATCTTCAAGCGCATTTTCTCCATCTTGATCTTGTGATCATCGACGACATCGGCAACATGCAACTCCAATTCCATCTTATCCCCCTCAATTCTTTTCAATTTTTCTTTCAAGTACTCGTTTTCTCTTTCAACTAAATTTAACCTCTCGACAATAGGGTCGGTTGGAATTTCCGGTTCACATACCTCCTAGATAAAAATATCTATGTCAACTTGATGGGCATAATTTGTCATAAACACGAAATGCAACAAATAGTTTTAAAAGAGAATATACCACATCCGAATCATAACAAGGAGGAGGGCCGACGGGGACGGATATCAAAACCATGGCACTATGTATAACAAACAACGTACGGGTAAGATAATTATTATACGAGTAACTATATATCCAAATCACACAAACATCAATTTTTTATATAAAATTTCATGAACAAGAGGCTCGCCACAAGGTGGTGCCGGCGACGGGACGGTGCGGGCGATCGACGGTGGTTACGACGGAGATTTAGAAGGCACTAAGTAAACCACACCTACATATGCAAACTAAGTGTTATTTTGACCTCAAATTGCATATAAATCAAATACTAGCACATATATATATTTCCTCCCAAATTACTAAACTCACAAATTAATAACTATATAAAACATTGCAAGAGCTAATCTAGCAATGAGAGATGAAAGGATAAAGTTGCTAACCTTTGTGATCACTTGAATGGATGGGGGCCTTCAAATCTTGACAAATTTTGGGCAAAATGTGTGATGAGCTCGAGGGGAGAAGAGGAAGAACAGATAGGAGAGGAGAGGGGAAAGGGGGAAGAACAGACCGAGCTGGACGAAGGGTTTATATGCAGGAGGACCTATAGTACCGGTTCGTGGCACGAACCGGTACTAAAGGTGCTGGAGGGGGCCCAGACTGACAACATCCTGCCACCACCCTCATTAGTACCGGTTCGTGGCACGAACCGGTGCTAAAGGTTAGCCACGAACCGGTACTAATGAGAGCGGCCCGGCTAGCCGTTGGAACCGGCACTAATGTATACATTTGTGCCGGCTCTAATACAAACCGGCACTAATGTGCTTCACGTTTGACCCTTTTTCTACTAGTGGGACGATGTGGCTGTGGTAAGCAGACATAACTACATAGGAAGATCAATCGGCCTTTGTTAGAGAAAGGAGAGACATAACTTGTGAGGTACGGTGATCGATGGGGGGGTAGTAAAAGTCGATCTAGGTATATGTTGGGAGATCGATCGGTATACATGCATGTGTGTGTTAGAAGCAAACGAGGCACGAGGAGAAGGATAGAGATAGAGGGATGCATGTAGGAGGTGGTACGTGAGGCATACTATATCGAGCGGGGAGGAGTGTGCGAGTACGAGAATGATGAAAAGAGTGGTGGGAGTGAGGCATGGACGGTGACAAGAGAAGAGGGGAAGCTTATGTTTGTGTTAGGCACACCTGGCTAGAGAGGCATATCGATCGATGTGTGCCGTAAAGAATGAGCTGGGGGGCCTACACACACTGTGGGTGAACGACCTAAAGTGAAAAGACGAATTTGCACGATGGAGCTAGAGAATGCTGAGGGAGGGTGAGAGGGATGCGGGCGTGTGCATGCATAAGAGAAAGTTAGCGCTAGCTACAAAGATAAGAGGGTTGTGTGGGTGTAAAAGACGAATAGAGATCATATATACTTCATTATAAAAAGCGAATTTGGATATTTGAAGAATTTATCATAGTGTTTTAAACCGACGTATGTGTGAATATATATAACGGTGATACACATGGTGTGTTTATGAACATGTTATACTACATTTAATATATTTTATCTCTACTCTTATAAAAAAATGGAGTTGTTGATGATCGTGTGCCTGCCATCCTGCATTATAGGTCGTCCGATTTATATCTGGTGGATAGCAAGGAAACTATGATGGTTGAAGTTGGCAACAATCATGATTGTAGATTCTTATTGAAATAGAGAAACGAATTCAAATTTAGTTCGAATTGCAGCGGTAGTATAGACATTTGAAATGCACTAAAATGTTGGTATGAGTAGGTTACATGCATTATATAGCAACGCAAGAAAAATTAATCAGACATAACATGGATTCATACTCCCTCCTTCCATCTATATAGGGTGTAATGAGATTTTTAAGACCGCCTTTGACTATTGACAAGATTAATAGTACATGACATGCACAATGTGAAAATTATATCATTGAAAGAACTTTCACAGACGAAGTTAACGGTGTGCTTTGTGTAAGTTGCATGTCATATATCATTGCTCTAATATTTGGTCAAAGTTAGCATCGAAAAACGCATTAGGCCCTATATAGATGGAAGGAGGGAGTAGCTTTGAATAGCATTTGTATAGTAAAACGGGGCAAGACTCTCTCTTTGTGTGGTGTGAATAGTTTTATTTTTTTGTTTTCTTTTTGGTTGAGGGAAGTGCGAATTGATTTGGTACGTACAAGTACAATATTACTACACGTTAGGCTTGTCCCTAAAATTCAACCCGCATCTTGTTATATCCCGAAAATTCAGATATCGTGCTCCCAAAACTGGCGCCTTCACAACCCGCGCCTTACTATCCCGAAATTACAACGTGCGCAAAAACTCCCTCCACCTGCCAAATCCCGACACGCAAAATCCCCCTTCTAACCCTGAGCCGAAAGGGCCGCTAGTTCAAATCGGTGGGGGGGTACTTTTGTAACACACCCTACATTTTGGACAAGCGCGTCCCTAAGTCATGCTTCACCCCCTCCCATCGCCCCCTTTTCGCCATTCGAAATCCCAGGGCACCATAACCTCTTCGCTCCAGCCGCGAAACCCCACCCTCCTCCGTCCGCCACATCACCGCTGCCCATCCGGAGCCTCTTCCCCAACGACGTCGTCCACCGCAACAGCTCGATGTCCCTCGTCCACCTCCCCGGATGAGGATCCGTCGTCCATCTCGCTGTCCCGCTGGTTCAGCCGCCCCGTCCTCCACCTCCAAGGAGCTGCTCCGACGATCGCCTCGTCTATCACGGCTACTCCATCCCCACAGGGCCGCCTTAACCTGCTCCACCGGAACCGCAGCATCCTCACCGACTCCTCAGACGAAGTCGAGGCCTACTCGGCGCCACCAAAGAGGTTGTACACTCATCGCATCGCACCTTCTCCTTAACTCGACCTCCCAGCACCGACGGTGCTCCATCCCGCACCACCATGGAGCGGCTACCTTGAAGCCGGTGCCGCGGGCGACATCTCCATGGCGGCTCTCCCCCAGTGCGAGGCCCCTTCGGCGGCAGCGGCCATACCAGCCGGCTCTGCTGCTGCTGCTCCAGCTCTCGCTCGCTCGCTTGCGCTGCTGCTGCTGATTCGGCTCTCGCTCGCTCGCGCTGCTGCTGCTGCTCTGGCTCTTGCTCGCTCGCGCTGCTGCTGCTGCTCCGGCTCTCGCTCGATTGCTCGCTCGCCCAGCTGCTACTGCTGCTCTCCCCCTTGCTCGTGCTGCTGCTATGCTCCGATTAAGCCACACTTCAGTCGACTGAATCGACTTTTGGGTCAGTCGATTTTCAGGGGTTGGGGGCGCTCGCCGGAGTTAAGGAAGAACCACCCGCAACGGGGACGGGGTCTCGCCGGAGAGGTACCCCACTATCTATCTTAGGGTTCAGGGTGGGGGCGGGGGCCTAGAGGGCTGGCCAGGGCGGCGGTGGCGAGTTGTTTCGGGGTGCCGAGGCGGCGCTGGGGCCGGCGGTTCGGCCGGTGGTGGCAGGCGGCTCAGGGGTGTGCAGGTTGAAGATGAACTGCAGGCCCTCCCTAAACTACATGTCAAGTGTCTCTCTGCTACCATTGCGTTCAGTTTTGACAGTAGCATTCAGATTCCACAGTTAATTTCAGTTTCGATAGTTAAGTTTAGAGTCAACAGTTTTTACCTCATCTATTATAGTCAGGTGGTTTTTGGTGATGTTAATTTTACATCCATTTTTCATCATCTATTGGAGATGCTATTAGAATCCCACTTGAGATTGACGATGTCTGTCTTGTGCTGCTTCAGCCTTGACGTCTTACGGCTCACCGGAGCTGCTCCAATGACAGAACGATCCATCACAACAGAGCAGTGCCCTGGACGCCGTCTACAGATTCCTCAGATCTCCCTCCACACCTCTGACAGCCACCTCTGCCTCAACTGCTTCAGCGACCAACCCAATGATGCTGAGGTCGACACGGCTATGGCAAAGAGGTTGTACACTTGTTGCGTCACTTATCACTATACATTCACGTCGATCCATTAGGGCTATTTTGGTTCAACAGAAAAACATAGCAATAGGGAATTTTCCAATGGCACTCTACTATTCAATTATTCATGCATTTTTTTGAAAGGAATGAAGCAAAACATCCACCTGGACCTACTTTTCAAAATCCTATGCATGAAAACAAGACAAAGTGCATTAGTGCCAGAATAACATTCTAACTATACACGCTTTCATATGGTTTCTCTTTATTTTGGCCATGTTTCTTTGCATTCCTCTGCTCTTCCAATTCCTGTAAACCAAACACCCAAGTTGATAGAAATCCTGTGTTTACAAATGCTCTGTTTACCATGTGCATTTTCCTATCCTATTCCGGTGTTTTTCCTATCCCTGCATTTTAAGAATCATGCAAGCCAAATGAGCCCTTACAGAATTACTTCAGTTACAGGTACGTGTCGAAGGGAACTTTGTGTGGTTTGTCCTGCTCCTGCCGCGACGTCATCCACCTCACCTGAGCTGCTCCATCGACAGAAGCATCCACCAAACCAGACATCAAGACTCCTGACCGTCTTTCGCCGCCTCAGATCGCCTTCCCTGCCGCCGGCACGCACCCCAACGGCATCACCATCATCGACTCAGCAGATGAACCTGAGGAGTACACGGGTCCACAAGAGAGGTCGCACTCTTTTTCATGCTCTCCTCACATAATCTCACCATATTTTTTTCATATGCATGTCAGATATTGTACACAGTCATGCTGAACATGTAGAGAAAAAGAGAAGAGTTTTGCGCGGCAATACAATGTCATGCAGACATCGCTCCATGGTGGGTTCAATGGCAAACCCTCCCCACCCCTCTCCAGATTGTAATCTAGAGGAAGATATCTGTTCTGAGGCGTATTCAGACGCTGCTGACCACTCCTATTTACCCCCCAAGGTGTTTGCTCTACCTTGGCATGATGATGTTAGTCATATCATGCATATGTTGCCTTGCAGTGCCTACTTTTGACATCATATATGTCATCTTCATTACATTTCCATTTGTCAACAATGTTTGTACATTAAACTACTCTTCCTGTGAATCAGCCATTTGGGTGGGAGATGGAAAAATCTGGAGTGAAAACAAGGCCTTCAGAGCAGACAGTGCTACCTGTCGAAGCAGATCTCTTGTTGGGTCCCGATAGCTCCTCAGAGATGGATTCAGAGACAGATGACCAGTCCTATTCCCCCACTTAGGTGTATGCTCTAACTTGGCACGGTTATACTGCTCATATCATGCATACGGTGTCTTGCATTGCATAGTTTAGACATCATATACACAATATTCAACACCATGTTCTTAGTTCAGACATCATATCAAATGCCCTCTGTTTAGCATATAAATCACATATGTGAATTAAATGATGTGATCCTGATTACTTAGATAACATGTAGGTGAATTATGTCATGCGATCATGTTTACTTATTCATCATATCTTTGAATTATGTTATGCTATGCTATCTAGTTTAGATAGACATCATATATGTGAAATTATGTCATGCTATCCGTTTTAGTTAAATAATATACATGTCAACTATTTCATGCCCTCTTTTTTCCACACTATCTATTGCATCTATCTCTCATACAATGGTTGTACATTCAACTATTTTTCCTGTTTATCGGCCATTTGAATTGGAGCGGGTGATGCCAGTATCTAGCAGAATAAGAACACGGTCTTCAAATAAAACAGTGCTACCTCTTGGTGGAGATAGCACCCCGGTTGTACATGCACAAGAACTAGCCGTACCACACATAACCCAAACTCTCGCAGATTGTACCCCTACTGCGATGGACAGAGAACCAGCTTCACCCAATCTAACCCCAACCCCAGCCGATAGTAACCCAGTTCCTGTTGACACAGCACCATCTCCACCACAGAGCTCCCAAACAACAGCAGTTAGTAAGGCAGCTCCAGTGCCCAAAGGGCCAGTACTATCACGACGAACCCCAACTCCACCAGTTAGTACGCCTATTCCTGTGGAGGAAGCACAACCAGCCAATCGTAGTTTAGCATCTATCGCATTTGACGTTGTTAAATCGTATGTGCGTATCTTCCCATCTTGGAAATATTATACTGAAGATGAAGGAAAATGCCAGTTGCAGGTGTTTGTCCAGGAGTTATGTGTAAGTAATGTTATTCATGGCAATTACTTTGCTTCGCCCCATACATCCTACCTCCATGATGGTTATAATACAGCAAATTTTCCCATTTTTCTCTGTAGAGAATGACCGATTTGGAAACTCAGGATGAGGTAACCTGTGCTAATACCTCTGCTATCTTCAAGAATGCTTGGTGGTAGTATCGGAATTACCTGAAGAAAACGTACTTCATCGGCAAAGAAACTCATCAAATTCCCTTACGTTCTCCTGAGACACATTTCCTGGACGATGATTGGGAACGCCTCGTTCTGTACTGGTCCCGAACCAAGAATGTGGTAAGGTCTATGAGCTCATTTTCTATTTTTAAGTATTTTATTCTTGCGTCTTACTGTACTCTGTTCATGTAGAACAAGTGCCTAAACCTGAAGAACAACTGTTCTAATTTAAGATCCCATTGCTATCATAGTTCAAAAAAGCGCTAGGCGTTAATTGTGCATTTTGCCACCGCCTTGCGCTTTACTGACCAAAGTGCATGCTTATGTGTAGTTATGCACAGATTATGCATAGTTATGCGCAATGCGTTTTGCCAACGCCTAGAGCCTAGGCACGCTTAAGCACTCGCTTAGGCGCGCCTTTTTTAACTATGATTGCTTTGCTCTTGTATCACTGTATTTACTGATACGAACTTATTTTTAAATTGAAGGATCCAATCGAAACTCCAATGGCACAGCAGGTATGTTCACGCATGTTTCTTTAATAGATTTGCTCTTATCAATAGCTCTGTTGATTTCAATTTCAATTGTGTATAAAATTGACTTTCATATCATGCACGTTACTAGCATCACAACAGAGCCAATAGTGTTGTTGTACATGTAGACCCGTGGTACCTATCTGAAATCTTGTTGTGTCGTAGTTTCCCACGCTTTTTATTCTTTCACTGCTGCTTTGTCTTGAACTGATATGATTTGAACCGTGTCTCTATTTTGATTTGGCAAGACAATGCAGTGACCATAGGACATAGATATATGTTTGTTTGATGCTTTTATTATGTACTAGTACTTGGCAATAGAAGACTTGGTAGTTTAATCCTGTCCACCTTACTAATGAACTAGTTCACCGAAATGAGTTTCATATACTAGTACATGCTAAACTTGTTATGTGTCTGCTTGTTTCTTCTTTTAGAATGCTGGTAGAATATTGGGGAAGAGTGCCTTATTAAGCAATGGTAAAGGAAGTAATGCAGATAAGGTTCAGGATAGTGACACATCCTTGTTGGTCTCCAACAAAGCTGATAAAACAGCTAAGGAAGACTATCTTGAAGACAGCAAGACAACCCCAAAGTCCTGTCTTGGTTTAGTGTTCGAGTTACTGGCCACTACCGCATGCACAAGCTATTCAAACTCACTGTCTGAATCAGTTCAGTTTCTTGAGTCTCAACTACAAGCTGAAAGACATCGATCAGCTGTGCTGCAACAAGAAGCGGAAGGACTGCGGAAGTCCCTGGAGCATTCAGATGCATACTTTCTGGTGCAACAGCAAGCGTTGGAGGATTTTAGTGCCAAACAGGACAAAGCTAATCAGCTTGCTAAGCTTATTGCCAGCATGGTGGATACCCAGGATAACGTTTCTTGAGCTCTTCTGAAGTTGTTTTAGTTATGCTCTTGTTTTGCTGCCATGTTTATTTGCAGTGGTGGCCAATTTTGACGGCCAAGTGTATGTAATATGCTGCTTTGTTCCCTATATTTGCACTGGTGGCGAACTTTGATGCCCAGTGGATGTAATATGTGTAATAGCGGTAATAGGTTAGCCTTAATTGCTTGCTTATTTATTTCCTTATTGTCTTGTTTAGTTGTTTGCTTGTAGTCACTGCAGTTCTTTTTCTGTGTTTTTCTAGTGGCCACAATAGCCTATTTTTGGTAACTAGGCCAAAATAATCATGGCAACACACGGACTGTTGTAACCATGGGCCTCCTGCAGGTCGTATGATACATGGGCCTTCGTTCGGCCGTAGGACCATTGGCCTTCTATACGGGCCGTAGGATCCATCGGCCTTCTATACGGGCCTTAGGGATCAATGGGCCTTCTACGGGCCGTAGGGTCCATGGGCCTTCTATGGGCCGTACCATCCATGGGCCTCATACGGGCCGTAGGATCCATGGGCCTTCTATGGGGCGTATCATCATTTCACCAATCATGGGCCGTACTATTCGTGGACCATAACGGGCCGTTAATAGGCCGTATTTGATAACTCTATGAAAACATCCCAACGGGTTTTTTTGACATCAAAACGGCCCAACATATTAATGGTCCGCAAACGGACCGACTGTAACGACGGGCTGAATTTGGCCCACAAGCAGAAAATGACAGTAACGGGCCGTATGTAACCGAATGTGCAAATGAGCCCAAGAATCAATGGGCCCTGAGAAGGCCGAAAGATAACTTGGGCTGGAAACGGCCCAATGGAATAACGGGCCGTTAATGGGTATAAAGTGATACACTGTTCATTACAGGCCAGTTTCACAACGGGCCGTTAATGGGCCAAGAGTTACAAAGGTCCTCATATGGGCCGAAAGAAGTCATGGGACACACATGGGCCGAAAGTTAAAACGGGTTGAATCATATTGGACGGCCCAGATGACGCTACTGGGCCTAATTCGGATAGGGTGTAACGGGCCCTCGGTTAGCGGGCTGTAAATGAGCTATATCCGAACAGGCCGTTAACATGCTTTCCGTGGGCCGGCCCGCCACCTTTTGACCAAGTCAAACGGGCTGGCCTTTTCACAGGAATGGGCCTCTGTTGGGCCGTTCCACGTGTCGACGTATCATAGGCGCCTTCTGTCCAATGAGTGGATGACATCTGTCCCAACGGTGAGCCGACACGTGTTTCCTCCAGCCAATGATGATTTTACACGTGGAAAATCCCCATTGGTCTGGGCTGTAAACGGGTTATCAGATCCAAAACCCGACCCGATAGCTTAACGGTGTTCCGTTACGGTGGATGCCACGTGTCGGTCACCCTTGATGAAAGCAGTTCTGTGATGCGCGATTTATCGTCATGGAAGTGGACACTTCTGTGATGATAATTTTGGTAATGTCATGGAACACTTCTACGACAGCACAGGTATGACTATCTTGATTCTATCATAAATTTGTCATGGATGTAGATGCATGACAAAAAACTCGACCTACTATGACAAACACGTATCATCACGGAAGTGTATTTTTTTTGTAGTGTTCATTGAAAAACTTTTATTCAAGTATCCTTTTATGCTATCCAGAAATTCTATATCATTTCCAATCAACAATATGTCATCTACATATAATATCAGAAATGCTATAGAGCTCCCACTCACTTTCTTGTAAATACAGGCTTCTCCAAAAGTCTGTATAAAACCATATGCTTTGATCACACTATCAAAGCGTTTATTCCAACTCCGAGAGGCTTGCACCAGTCCATAAATGGAGCACTGGAGCTTGCACACTTTGTTAGCACCTTTTGGATCGACAAAACCTTCTAGTTGCATCATATACAACTCTTCTTCTAGAAATCCATTCAGGAATGCAGTTCTGACATCCATTTGCCATATTTCATAATCATAAAATGCGGCAATTGCTAACATGATTCAGACAGACTTAAGCATCGCTACGGGTGAGAAAGTCTCCTCGTAGTCAACCCCTTGAACTTGTCGAAAACCTTTCACAGCAAATCGAGCTTTGTAGACAGTAACATTACCATCAGCGTCAGTCTTGTTCTTGAAGATCCATTTATTCTTGATGGCTTGCCGATCATCGGGCAAGTCAACCAAAGTCCATACTTTGTTCTCATACATGGATCCCATCTCAGATTTCATGGCCTCAAGCCATTTTACGGAATCTGGGCTCATCATCGCTTCCTCATAGTTCGTAGGTTCGCCATGGTCAAGTAACATGACTTCCAGAATAAGATTACCGTACCACTCTGGTGCGGATCTTACTCTGGTTGACCTACGAGGTTCGGTAATAACTTGATCTGAAGTTTCATGATCAATATCATTAGCTTCCTCACTAATTGGTGTAGGCGTCACAGGAACCGGTTTTTGTGATGAACTACTTTCCAATAAGGGAGCAGGTACAGTTACCTCATCAAGTTCTACTTTCCTCCCACTCACTTCTTTCGAGAGAAACTCCTTCTCTATAAAGGATCCAAATTTAGCAACAAAAGTCTTGCCTTCGGATCTGTGATAGAAGGTGTACCCAATAGTCTCCTTTGGGTATCCTATGAAGACACATTTCTCCGATTTGGGTTCGAGCTTATCAGGTTTAAGTTTTTTCACATAAGCATCGCAGCCCCAAACTTTAAGAAACGATAACTTTGGTTTCTTGCAAAACCACAGTTCATAAGGTGTCATCTCAACGGATTTTGATGGTGCCCTATTTAATGTGAATTCAGCCGTCTCTAAAGCATAACCCCAAAATGATAGGGGTAAATCAGCAATAGACATCATTGATCGCACCATATCTAGTAAAGTACAATTACGACGTTCGGACACACCATTACGTTGTGGTGTTCCGGGAGGCGTGAGTTGCGAAACTATTCCACATTGTTTCAAATGTAGACCAAACTTGTAACTCAAATATTCTCCTCCACGATCAGATCGTAGAAACTTTATTTTCTTGTTACGATGATTTTCCACTTCACTCTGAAATTCTTTGAACTTTTCAAACGTTTCAGACTTATGTTTCATTAAGTAGATATACCCATATTTGCTCAAATCATCAGTGAAGGTGAGAAAATAACGATACCCGCCGCGAGCCTCAATGTTCATTGGACCAAATACATCAGTATGTATGATTTCCAATAAATCTGTTGCTCGCTCCATAGTTCCGGAGAACGGCGTTTTAGTCATCTTGCCCATGAGGCACGGTTCTCAAGTACCAAGTGATTCATAATTAAGTGATTCCAAAAGTCCATCAGTATGGAGTTTCTTCATGCGATTTTTACACCAATATGACCCAAACGGCAGTGCCACAAATAAGTTGCACTATCATTATCAACTCTACATCTTTTGGCTTCAACATTATGAATATGTGTATCACTACTATCGAGATCCAATAAAAATAGACCACTCTTCAAGGGTGCATGACCATAAAAGATATTACTCATATAAATAGAACAACCATTATTCTCTGATTTAAATGAATAACCGTCTCGCATCAAACAAGATCTAGATATAATGTTCATGCTTAACGCTGGCACTAAATAACAATTATTCAGGTCTAAAACTAATCCCGAAGGTAGATGTAGAGGTAGCGTGCCGACCGCGATCACATCGACTTTGGAACCACTTCCCACGCGCATGGTCACCTTGTCCTTAGCCAATCTTCGCTTAATCCGTAGTCCCTGTTTCGAGTTGCAAATATTAGCAACAGAACCAGTATCAAATACCCAGGTGCTACTACGAGCATTAGTAAGGTACACATCAATAACATGTATATCACATATACCTTTGTTCATCTTGCCATCCTTCTTATCCACCAAATACTTGGGGCAGTTCCGCTTCCAGTGACCAGTCCCTTTGCAGTAGAAGCACCCAGTCTCAAGTTTAGGTCCAGACTTAGGTTTCTTCTCTTGAGTGGCAACTTGCTTGCCGTTCTTCTTGAAGTTCCCCTTCTTCTTCCCTTTACCCTTTTTCTTGAAACTGGTGGTCTTGTTGACCATCAACACTTGATGCTTCTTTTTGATTTCTACCTCCGCAGCTTTTAGCATTATGAAGAGCTCGGGAATAGTCTTGTTCATCCCTTGCATATTATAGTTCATCACGAAGCTCTTGTAGCTTGGTGGCAGTGATTGAAGAATTCTGTTAATGACACTATCATCAGGAAGATTAACTCCTAGTTGAATCAAGTGATTATTATACCCAGACATTTTGAGTATATGTTCACTGACAGAACTATTCTCCTCCATCTTGCAGCTATAGAACTTAATCGAGACTTCATATCTCTCAATCCGGGCATTTGCTTGAAATATTAACTTCAACTCATGGAACATCTCATATGCTCCATGACGTTCAAAACGTCATTGAAGTCCCGGTTCTAAGCCGTAAAGCATGGCACACTGAACTATCGAGTAGTCATCAGCTTTGCTCTCCCAGATGTTCTTAACGTTGTCAGTTGCATCTGCAGCAGGCCTGGCATCCAGCGGTGCTTCCAGGACGTAATTCTTCTGTGCAGCAATGAGGATAATCCTCAAGTTACGGACCCAGTCCGTGTAATTGCTACCATCATCTTTCAACTTAGCTTTCTCAAGGAATACATTAAAATTCAACAGAACAACAGCACGAGCCATCTATCTACAATAACATAGACAAGCAAAAATACTATCAGGTACTAAGTTCATGATAAATTAAAGTTGAATTAATCATATTACTTAAGAACTCCCACTTAGATAGACATCCCTCTAATCATCTAAGTGATCACGTGATCCAAATCAACTGAACCATGTCCGATCATCACGTGAGATGGAATAGTTTTCAATGGTGAACATCACTATGTTGATCATATCTACTATATGATTCACGCTCGACCTTTCAGTCTCAGTGTTCCGAGGCCATATCTGTATATGTTAGGCCCGTCCATGTTAACCTGAGTATTCCACGTGTGCAACTGTTTTGCACCCGTTGTATTTGAACATAGAGCTTATCACACCCGATCATCACGTGGTGTCTCAGCACGAAGAACTTTCGCAATGGTGCATACTCAGGGAGAACACTTATACCTTGAAATTTAGTGAGAGATCATCTTATAATGCTACCGTCAATCAAAGCAAAATAAGATGCCTAAAGGATAAACATCACATGCAATGAATATAAGTGATATATATATATATATATATATATATATATGGCCATCATCATCTTGTGCTTGTGATCACCATCTCCGAAGCACCATCATGATCACCATCATCACCGGCGCGACACCTTGATCTTCATCGTAGCATCGTTGTCGTTTCGCCACCTATTGCTTCTACGACTATCCCTATAGCTTAGTGATAAAGTAAAGCAATTACACGGCGATTGCATTGCATACAATAAAGCGACAATCATATGGCTCCTGCCAGTTGCCGATAACTTTGTTACAAAACATGATCATCTCATACAATTAAATTTAGCATCATGTCTTGACCATATCACATCACAACATGCCCTGCAAAAACAAGTTAGACGTCCTCTACTTTGTTGTTGCAAGTTTTACGTGGCTGCTACGGGCTGAGCAAGAACCGTTCTTACCTACGCATCAAAACCACAATGATAGTTCGTCAAGTTAGTGTTGTTTTAACCTTCTCAAGGACCGGGCATAGCCACACTTGGTTCAACTAAAGTTGGAGAAACTGACACCCGCCAGCCACCTATGTGCAAAGCACGTCGGTAGAACCAGTCTCGCGTAAGCGTACACGTAATGTCGGTCCGGGCCGCTTCATCCAACATTACCGCCGAACCAAAGTATGACATGCTGGTAAGCAGTATGACTTGTATCGCCCACAACTCACTTGTGTTCTACTCGGAATATAACATCTACGCATAAAACCAGGCTCGGATGCCACTGTTGGGAACGTAGTAATTTCAAAAAAATTCCTACGCACACGCAAGATCATGGTGATGCATAGCAACGAGAGGGGAGAGTGTTGTCCACGTACCCTCGTAGACCAAAAGCGGAAGCGTTAGCACAATGCGGTTTGTGTAGTCATACGTCTTCACGATCCGACCGATCAAGTACCGAACGTACGGCACCTCCAAGTTCAGCACACGTTCAGCTCGATGACGTCCCACGAGCTCCGATCCAGCAGAGCTTTGTGGGAGAGTTCCGTCAGCACGACGGTGTGATGACGGTGTTGATGATGCTACCAACACAGGGCTTCGCCTAAGCACCACTACGATATTACCGAGGTGGAATATGGTGGAGGGGGGCAACGCACACGGCTAAGAGATCAAGAGATCAATTGTTGTGTCTAGAGGTGCCCCCTTGCCCCCATATACAAAAGGATCAGGGGGAGGGGGTGGCCTATCAGGAGGAGGGCGCACCAGGGAGGAGTCCTACTCCCATCGGGAGTAGGACTCCCTCTTTTCCTAGTTGGAGTAGGAGGGGGAAAGGAAGAGAGAGAGGAGAGGAAGGAAAGGGGGCGCCTCCCCCCTCCTTGTCCAATTCGGACTAGAGGGGGAGGGGGCACGCGGCCTGCCCTGGCCGCCCCTCCTCTTCTCCACTAGGGCCCATGAGGCCCACTAACCCCCCCCCCGGGGGGGGGGGTTCGGTAACCCCCCGGTACTCCGGTATATGTCCGAAACCTCCCGAAACACTTTCGGTGTCCGAACATAGTCATCCAATATATCGATCTTTACGTATCAACCATTTCGAGACTCCTCGTCAAGTCTGTGATCATATCCGGGACTCCGAACTATCTTTGGTACATCAAAACACAAAAACTCATAATACCAATCGTCACCGAACTTTAAGCATGCGGACCCTACGTGTTCGAGAACTATGTAGACATGACCGAGACACGTCTACGGTCAATAACCAATAGCGGAACATGGATGCTCATATTGGCTCCTACATATTCTACGAAGATCTTTATCGGTCAAACCGCATAACAACATACGTTGTTCCCTTTGTCATTGGTATGTTACTTGCCCGAGATTCGATCGTCGGTATCTCAATACCTAGTGCAATCTCGTTACCGGCAAGTCTCTTTACTCATTACGTAATGCATCATCCCGCAACTAACTCATTAGCTACATTGCTTGCAAGTCTTATAGTGATGTGCATTACCGAGAGGGCCCAGAGATACCTCTCCGACAACTGGAGTGACAAATCCTAATCTCGAAATATGCCAACTCAACATGTACCTTCGGAGACACCTATAGAGCTCCTTTATAATCACCCAGTTACGTTGTGACATTTGGTAGCACACAAAGTGTTCCTCCGGTAAACGGGAGTTGCATAATCTCATAGTCATAGGAACATGTATATGTCATGAAGAAAGCAATATCAACATACTAAACGATCAAGTGCTAAGCTAACGGAATGGGTCAAGTCAATCACATCATTCTCCTAATGATGTGATCCCGCTAATCAAATGACAACTCATATCTATGGCTTGGAAACTCAACCATCTTTGATCTACGAGCTAGTCAAGTAGAGGCATACTAGTGACACTATGTTTGTTTATGTATTCACACATGTATTATGTTTCCGGTTAATACAATTCTAGCATGAATAATAAACATTTATCATGATATGAGGAAATAAATAATAACTTTATTATTGCCTCTAGGGCATATTTCCTTCAGTGGCACCCAAATGTTCCACTGTTGAAGCCCCTTCATGTACTTCTACTTTTTTTGGCAGCTTCGGCATCGCAAGCCGCCTTGAATATTTAAAAGTGCTCTGCCGTGATTGTCGGATTATCCTTTGCAATCTCGGAGTAGGGTTCCTTTTTGTTGATGATCCGATATTTCACGCTTGATTTCCAAGCGGCCAACGCGTCGCTAAACTTGGTCATGGCGTGTTTGTTTATCTTCTTCATTGTCGGGTCCTTACCTGGATCTTTATAATCCTTTTCATTCCGGCCCGTGAACAAGAATATCTGGTGCAGCTTCTTTAGGAGGGAGGGCCTCATATTATCTATCTTCTTTAGTTTCTCATCGTTGATGGTGGCGGTTGTCCATATGATGCAGCCTATTTGACTGCCTAGCACGCGCGCGCTTCCTCGGACGCGGTTGGCTCAAAATTGCCGTCGTCCACCTCCGTGACCACCAGTCTAGTAGTCCTGAGATTGTTAGGAAACTGTTGCCTCTTTGCTTCTGGTTCTATACCGGCTCCGCTAGTCTCGGCACCGGTCTCAGTCTCAGCGCCGGTCTCGATGCCGGTCTCAGTCTCAGTGCTGGTCTCAGTCTCAGCGCCATTCTTGATGTTGGTCTCAATCTCCGATGTGACAGGTGGACCCACAAACATCAACTCTTGATCGTCGGCTTCCCTCAAAAATTCTTCTGCCGCCAGGTACACGTTGTCGCAGTCACCAGAACCCTGTCCTTCATCATTGCTAGCCATGTTTCCTATGATTAAATCTAGTCAATTAATTCTAGACCTAATAAAATGAATAATGACATAAAAAGGCCTATGCTTTGCAGGAACGTTGACTCCTTCCTGGTGCGGCAAATCTCGAGCATTCGATATGTCCTAGTTTGTAGCACAAGTCATGCCAAAATTCACGGAAAATTTCGGCATGACTTTTGCTAAAAAGTGGACAAATCGAAAACCGGAAATTTGCCAGAACGGAAATGAATCAACATTCGGGCAAAACATAGGCCACTCGGCTTCATTCCCTGGAAACAACAACGCCAGTTGGGCACAATCGAACCACTTCAATGAAAAGATATAACATGACCACTTCAATGAAAAGATATAATCAACAATAAAAGTCTAGGAAGGGATCAAATTTAAAATAAAACTTGCCTAAATTCTTTTCCTTTAAAAATAGTGGTCTTTTCAAAAATCAAAAACCTTCGCAAAATGACCTCACTAAACACTTCTCTGCCTAGGACATAACCTAAATTATGTTGATCTAGCTATTCCTCTCTCTCACACACACGTTATTTTCTCTAACCCTTCTCTGCCTAGGATAGAACCCAATTAAATTGCAAAGGAACTCCATTTCTCTAACCCTTCTAATCTAATGCTCTAAAATAAATTTTTGCTCTAACCTAGCCAACCTACTTAACCTAGCTTGTTAATCTAATGAACCTAATTAACCTATCTATTTAACCTAGTTAGTTAACCTAGTTTACCTAGATAATTAACCTAATTAAACTAGTTAACGTAGCTAGTTCTCTGTCAAAGCCCTAAATAAATTTTTACACTAACCTAGATAATTAACCTAATTAAATTAGTTAACCTAACTAGTTCTCTGTCAAAGCACTAACTAAATTTTTGCACTAACCTAAAAAATTAACCTAATTAAACTAGTTAACCTAGCTAGCTAGTTCTCTGTCCAGTGTTTGTGCTATGCATGAGAGACAGAGAGAGAGGAGGGGCTTACAGAGGATGGCTCCGGTGGTGGCGAGGGAGGCAGGGGCCTCTCCGGTGACGGCGAGGGAGGCGGTTGTGGCGAGGGAGGATCCGGTGGCGTCGACGGTGGCTCTGGTGGCGTTGATGAGGCCGTGCGGCTCCGGTGGCGTTGGGGGCGGCTCCGGTGGCGTCGACGGCGCGCGGCTCTGGTGGTTCCGTGGGCGTCGACGTCGGAAGGAGACGGCGGCGAAGTGGGGCGACGACAAATTGGTGAGACGGCGGCCAGGTGGGTCGAGGGATTTGGGGGAGAAGTGGTGGCCAGGTGGAAATGGTTTTTGGGTTAAGTCAAACTTAGCGGTAGCGCATTCCCAAGACACGCTATAGCTAAGATAGCTATAGCGGTTTTTTACAAAACGCGCTACTGCTATAGCTATGCAATTTCCTTTCATTTTCTTATTTTCTTTTCTGTTTCTATAGCGGGGGTCTAGGAAACGCGATGCAGCTATGTTAGCTATAGCGCCTCTTACGAACAGACGCTACTGCTACTCCTTTCTCCTTTTTTCGCTTTTTCATTTATTTTGCTTTACATTTTATTTTTTCCTTTCTTCTTTTTCTATTTCTTTCATTTTCATTTACTTTTCTATTTGTTTTTCATTTTATTTTATTTCAATTAGCAGTAGTGCTTTTCTTAAAAAACGCGCTACTACTTAGATTCTAGCGGTAGCGCGCTTCTTTCAAGCCCGCTCCTCCTATGTGTAGCCTATCGTGTTAGCAATGGGAATATTAGTAGTAGCGCTTTTACACGTGCACGCGCTACTGCTATAATTTTATCTGTAGCGCCCTTTTCCCTCATGCGCTACTGCTATCTAGCACTAGCGCCCTTTTTTGACCCGCGCTACTGCTAAATTTTTCTGTATAAGATTTTCCCTAGTAGTGTTAAACTAAAGTTGGCATGTGGCAATTTTAGTTTGTAGAGCATGACAGTTTTAGTTCTTTGACGATGGCAATTCCATTACTTTGACCATGAATATTATATTTTGTAGGAACCATGGCAATTTTAAGTGCATGTATCATGGTTTCTTACTTCCCCGTTTTCTAAAATATCAAAATTTACTTTTAAATGTAGAAGAAAGTAGTTGAAACATATCATGGCAACTTCAATGTAAATATTATGGCAATTAATGTGAAATAGACATGACAACTTTTAACCAAAAAATCTAGTTTCGAAGATCTCATCGTGAGAGATTTAATGGTGAAAACGGATTTTCAATCGGATTTTTCATTTAAGAGAGAAAATATTTTAAAAACTGAAAATCCTAAAAGACTCACATGCATGCATGCGGTGACATGGTGCAGTATGTGTGTTATAAGACATGTGAGCGAGTTTGACCCCACCACACGTGTGAGCGTTAGCATTGTCCTTTATTTATTAGGAAAAACTTTTTACCGTAAGAGAAGCAAATTCATACAGAGTACATGAAGGAGGCTCAAGCCCATTGGATGGCGTAGGTGCTGTAGCCGGTCCGCTTGTCCTCAATGCTCCCAGATCACGACGCCGCCGTAGTTGGCCGCCTTCTGCACCACCGAGATAACAACGTGGAGGTTCTTGCTTGGGTGCACGTAACCAACCTTCCGCTCCGAAGCCGGCAGGCCGAGGTAGATCTGCGTGCTCGGTTGCGCTGCCGTCCACCTGTCCCTCTCCTGCCGCAAGTGGGCGGTGCAATGGGGGGTCGTCATAGAACCTGACGAAGATGCGGTTGAAGGGCCCCATGGTGAATCTCTACTACCTAAAAGAACCGTAAGATTCCGTCTCCCGTCTTACATCTTCGCACTCTTCGTCCATTCCTCTCCGTTCGCTACCCCTCACCCCTCCCTCCACCAATTTTTCTTCCGATCCATATTTGGTAAAACACTTTTTCGTGTGGGCAATCAATCTCTTTCTTTGGTAATTTCCGTGTGGGCAATCAATCTCTTTCTTTGGTGATCAATCACAATTCACGTCAATTATGGACGGTAATCTCTCATGTACCCCGCGCCCTTGGACGCCAGTAATTTCTCCTTTGGTGATGGGAGAGCTGGAGACCATGCCATGATGTGAAGCACCTCCAAGAGCACCGCAGATCGGCGCAATGAATACACCGAAAAACCATATTCCGTCCGCCATCTCGTCTCGTCTTTAGCGGGGGTGCGAGGAGATCAAGTGGCGCTCATGGTAGCATCGACGAGCGCGGAGGTGATGTACCAGTTTCGCCTCTGCACCAGTTCTCTCCTTGGTCCTCTCTCCTGGAACAGCGCGGCAGCGGCGACGACGACGTTACAACACGACGCGGCTGGTCCATGGAGCATGGGAAGGCAGACTTAAGGGGCGTTGGGATTGAGATTCTGAGAACGCGGCATACATCTATACAGCCGTGGCTCCCCGCCGTGCCCGTCCCCACTGGATCACCTCCTCATCGCCCAACTCCCCGCCAATCTGCGATGCCGCGACCTTAGGTAATATCTTTGTCTCAGTCTTTTGGTCTTCAGCTCCCAGTCCAAAGCAAGCAGGTTCCATGGTGAGTAGGGCAGCCACAGTCTATCTTAATCCAGGCATCGACGATGCCTCAAGCCTTCAACCATGCCGATGACACCTGAAGCCTCATGTGCTTGTTTGCGCTTTCTGTTTGGCATCAGGTGCGTGTTTGCACTTAGCTGAGATGATATAAATTCCAAATTGTTCTTTGGTGCTTCAAATGGGTAAGGTGGAATTAAAGAGGTGAGATCGGACGTGATGATGTCTGGGTATATGTGACACCATGGTTCATTGTATTGTATTAGTTATCACCCTGATGTTTCATTTTGTCCATTAGTACCATATTTAATTCTGTCTGAACATTTATATGGATAACACACGACTTTATCAAATGAAAATAAGTGATTTTTGAACTTCGTCTGTTCTGATTTGCCACATCTTTTAATTTTCTTAATTCTATTCCCAGTTAACCAAATCCTGAAGATTGTGATATCTTACAACTTCAGTAAAAAAAATACTTGAATTTCTAGACTGTGAAATTTAGCATTTTTTTTCATGCTTCCTCACAAGTCCAAAATTGTTATTGGTTTCAATTGATAAAACATCGAAACGTGATAGCATGTTATATATACCAGCCAACCCATTCTATGTTCTTTATTTGTTGTCATACTTCGGGAAAAAAAACTGTCCTAGGTATTTCTGTTCTTGTACATTTGCAATGACACGTGGAATGCAATTTTCAGGTACATGTTGTTTATGGAAAAGGGGGTAGATAAACATGTTTTGTAAATGGTTTGTATTATTGCCTCCCATCTCTTTCTTTACATTTAATGCTGAATGATAGGACTTGTAAAAATTTAAATGTAAAGATATATTATTTCGTGAAAAAACATCATGTCATCCAGATAATTATATTTGACTCTATGATGTTCTTTGGCCTTCAAGTCAAAGTTTCCAGAAGTTCTATGATTCGTAACCAAAGCATAATCTCCTTTGCTTATTCACTCACCTCAAGATTTATTCATGTATGCTCCTCTTATCACGTTATATGGAAATTTGGATCCTGTGGCAATGCACGGGCGAATACCCAGTTCATTTGAAACAGTTATAAAGAAAGTGATTGAATAGATAAATACTACTCGATTAATTGCTAGTACTGTGTATGTTACAGTACTTTAATATAAAACGTTTTTACAGTTTAATTTATGATAATATACAATACTCCGCACTTATTAATCGAGACCACTGGTCTTATCTTATTCTTACAAGCACATGGCACACCATTTCGAGCACAACTGCACACTGATAATAGCAAACACACCATTACGAACTGACTACTGTAAAAAGACAATTAAACAAAGTAGCAAACACATGCAATTCACACGGTGACGCTGACGCGAGCGTGAGAGGCTCAAGCCCAGTTGATGACGAAGCTACTGAAGCCGGTGCGCTTGTCCTCGTAGCGGTCCCAGACCATGATGCCGCCGTAGTTGGCCGCCTTCTGTACCACCGGGATAATATCGTAGTAAAGGTCCAGGGGGTGGACGTAGCCGACCGTCTTCTCCGAAGCCGGCAGGCCGAAGTAGATTTGCGCGCCCGGCTGCTCCGCCGTCCACCTGCCCCACTCCTGCTGCCAGTTGGCGGCGCAGTGGGGGTCGTCGAAGAACCTGACGAAGATCCGGGTGAAGAGCCCCGTGGCGAGCGCCCGCCCCACGCGCCTGTCCCCGCACCGCGACGTCGCCGTCAGCTGCACCGGCACCCTGCCGCGGTACGGCTTGTTGTAGTCCCATAGCCGCCTGGCCAGCTCGTCGTAGGGGTCCGGCCCAGGCCGCCCGCCGCCGTCGAGGAAGAAGTCGATGCCGTCCACGTAGGCGTTGCCGAACGGGCGGTAGACATCCTCGCGGGTGCCCAGCATGTAGGCGTTCCAGAGGTAGTCGGCGACGTCGGCCGCGGACTGGGCGGTCGGCAGGGAGTACTGGCCGCCGAAGCCCCCGATGGAGAGGAAGACGAGGAACTTCTTGGACTGGCAGTACTTGATGTCGGCGCCGACGGCGGAGACATCGTGGCCGGAGAGGTCGAGGTGGTACTTGCCGCGGCCGAAGACGTCCAGAAAGGAGATGACGGCGATGGTGTACGTGCCGGTGTCGCAGGCCTCCCGGAGGGACCCCTCGTCCTTGTTCCGGCCCCAGAACACGACGACGTTGCCGGTCTTTCCCGTGGCCGCGGCCGAGCCCGCGAGGAGGGTTGCGGCGAGGAGGAGCAGGAGGGAGGCTGCCCAACGGCGTGTGAGCGCCATTGGTGGATGGATATGAATGATGGGCTGAGTTCTCTTGCTTGCTTTGCCTGCTGCTGTGAAGAATTACCTCGATATGAGTCTAATATATATAGGTAAATTGTTGATCTTGTGGAGATTGAGTTGCTAGACGTGGAATGGAATTGAAGAAGGCTACGGTTGACACGGCACTGCCACGAGTAAGTCGTTGAATTCTCAGCTGGATTTAGGCTGCATCCTATCCTATGTGCCCGCGCGCGCGGGTGCTGACTCTAGAGGACTCGATTAATTAGGTGACTCTGATTACAATCAGCGGCAACGATGCTCGCAATCTCATGTTGTGTGCGTGCCATTTGAGCCAGAGTATGACTAGCTACATTTACGTCACGCTTGATCTTGATTATTTGAACCCTTCTTTCTTGAGACAAAATTGATCTGATCTTCATAACTCTGGAATAGCTAGGATTGAGTGTTCACTCATGGAGTATTTTAATTTTTGTTGTGAAGGTATGCTCGTGCTCATACTTATTTTCTCTTGTATATGTGAGAGTAAATTTTTGTTGAAACATGTCTCGTCCTACTCAATCTGGCACGGCATTTGCAATTAGCAACAGAAAATTGTAGAAATAAACCAATCACAATCCATTAATGACTTCTTCTAGGTTTGCTCGTGCACTGTATAATTTGTGTAATTGGTCTGAATCTTGTCCATATACCGACGAAGCTGAACAATTACTACAATTTAGATTTGAGTTTCACTTCCCTAATCTTGAAACAACTGTGACATGGTTGTAAAAAGCAAATATAGATTTTTAGGTGCTCCCATACAAATCAAATTTATTTGAAGCAAAGTATTGGTACCATTATTATTGAAATTTTACAACTTGAGTAATCTGTAATGGACTAAGAACATGGCTAGGAAACATTCTTCGGGACTAAAACCCAATTGCACCCTACTCTATCGCTTTATAGCCAAGTGTACACCCCATATGTAAGAATCAACCACTGCTGGACTAACTTCTTACATCTTCATCATCTTCATCCGCAACTACATCCGATAGGCTAGCATGGTACGTCTTGAACCTTTTCTTGTATTTCAATTTATTGTAGGATGAATCGACAAGCACAACAAGCAACTCTTTTCTGAATTTATCGATGTAGGCCTGCATGGGAGGATATGTTAGTATCGTTCTGTAGTTTAAACAACTGGCAGAAACATAGGTGTTACTTTACGTACTTGGTCATATGGTATTGCCAATTATTCTCCCGTAAATAATTCGATGTTCTTTAACACGTAGAGTGCACAAGAAGAACTGCAACATTTTATTCTGTTAGCGGCATTTCACGTATTAACAATGAAAAACAAAAACAAAAGCTAATATTGTTGACTGATGTGTCATCTTGTTTTGGCACGGGAACAAGCTTTACTGGCCATTGGGTCACGTTATTGTCTTTCCATGCATTGCTTTGTGGTCCATTGATTTGCATAGATGATCTTAAATATACTTAGGTATGATGTTAAATCTTTTGTTTTAATGAAAGTTGTTATAGTTCTCACTGCGTGATTTACTTCTTTATGTTTACTTCTTTATGTATCATATAGTGGAAAAATGAATCAAGAGCCTGAATCTTCCTCCTTCTGGGGTTTATGACCACAATATACACAAGCTTTTTTTATCACAGCGAGGCCACCTATGATCTGGTTCTGGAGTAGTCAAGGTGGCACGCATCGGAGGCGGCTTTTTTTGCACGACACAACAGAAGCTTTTAGATGAGCCAATTTTTTTACAACACCTTCATCAACTGGTCAGGTACTACAACAATCAACAAGATTGCATGCACCAACAATCAATAAGATAGCATGCACTAAAAGTGGAAGAATTGCCCTATAACATGGCATGGACAATTCAAATGAAGCTACAAGGATGCCATCATCATTCTTGAGGCCGTGGCCGACCAGGAGACATAAATTTGGCATGCCTATTTTGGGATGCCTGGATCTTGCAGTGATTCAACGTGTTGCACTGATCACCTCTCACACAAATTTAGCTAGTCGGGAACTACCGCCGGTGAACTTCCAAAAAATGGTCGCGCATACAACTTTGGGTATTACCTTGCGGATGAGACCTATCCGAAGTGGTACTCTTTCATCAAGCCACTTTCAAAACTCCCAAGGTAAGAAATAATTTACTTTTATAATGCTCAAGCGGCTGCTAGGAAAGATGTGAAAATGGCTTTTGGAATTTTGTAATCCAATTTGCTATTGTAAGAGGACCGGTTAGGTTGTACATCATCACAACCTGCACAATATGATCATTGAGAATGAAAATGGACAAGATCTGGAGTACAATGTCTATGATCTCATGGGATGACTGGTGCAGCCGAGTCGGAGACAAGACCGGCTGCATCGCTTTCTTGAGTTCTACGATGACATATGCAGATCCGCACAAAGATCTCCAAAAGGATTTCATGGAGGAGTGGCGGGCATGACATGGGCGACAACAGGCCTAGTTTTATCTCTATGTTTGTTGCATTTGTGTGATGAACTTTTTTGTATTGTATGCTAAACTTTGCTGTTGAGCTTGATGAACAATTTATGATGTGGATTTGTAGTTTGTTTTGGATTCATTTGAGATGTGTTTGATACCTTCATATGTGTGCAATATATATGAATAGAAGCTGTTGGAGACGACACTTTGTCATGTAAAAAAAACACTTTTTGATGCCTTAAATTTTACTCCAAGCTTAAAACG
>NC_041381.1:619812823-619825292 GCF_002162155.2 Triticum dicoccoides
GTATGCACCCCTCATAGTTTTAGCGGTCATCCATCTACTCCGAGTAGTTTTCAGAGTTGTTTGTCAGCAAGGAGAAGCCGGTGACTTGGCTCTAAATTTCTACAAACTGACACCTCCTGGGCCATCAACTTGACTTGTCAACTCATAATACGAGCTCAACAATCTGAATTCAAGGGTAAATTCCACATTGTACCCTCATTGCACATCTATATTCGTCAGTTTACTCCTGGTTATGTATTATTATTCTGCTGTTATCACAGTTGACCATTTTCCCCATACTGAGTCCACTTGTCAGACTCATGCGGCATGTGGCATCTAACCTCATTGTGACGTCAAAACCGTGTCACAAAAATTGTAGAAATTTGAAACTTTATATGCCACTTTTCGAGCAATTTAGAATATATATCTCTACGCAAAGAAAGTGTTGGTCGTCCAAAGATCCACATAGAATCCATTTGGAACAGTGACAAAGAAAAGAAAAGGCGACTCAACAGTTCAACAGATAATCTATATACTCTCTCCATCCTATAATATAAGAAAAAATGTCTTACATTATAGGACGAAGGGAGTACTTATTAATCCTGATATACACAAAGATCTCACTTTATTCCTGCACAACCCAGACAACTGCACACTTGTAAGATAAGCAAATTCACACGATGAGTAGTCCGCATAGGAGGCTCAACTCAAGCCCATTGGATGGCGTAGGTGCTGTAGCCGGTCCGCTTGTCCTCGTAGCGCTCCCAGATCACGACCCCGCCGTAGTTGGCCGCCTTCTGCACCACCGGGATAACAGCGTGGAGGTTCTTGGGGTGCACGTAGCCGACCTTCCGCTCCGAAGCCGGCAGGCCGAGGTAGATCTGCGCGTGCGGTTGCGCCGCCGCCCATCTGTCCCACTCCTGCTCCAAGTGGGCGGCGCAGCGGGGGTCATCGTAGAACCTGACGAAGATGCGGTTGAACAGCCCCGTGGCGAGCGCCCGCTCCACGCGCCTGTCCGGGTACCCGCACCGCGGCGTTGCCGACAGCTGCACCGGCGTTCTGCCGCGGTACGCCTTGTTGTAGTCCCAGAGCCGCCTGGCCAGCTCGTCGTAGTTTTCCGGCCGCGCGCCGGCGGCACCGTCGATGAAGAAGTTGATGCCGTCGACGTAGGCGTCGCCGAACGGGCGGCTGACGCCCTTGCGGGTTCCGAGCATGTAGGCGTTCCAGAGGTAGTCGGCCACGTCCGCCGCCGACCTGCGGGTCGGCAGGGAGTACTGGCCGCCGAAGCCCCCGATGGAGAGGAAGATGAGCTTGCCCGTGGACTGGCAGTGCTTGATGTCGGCGCCGACGGCGGAGACGTCGTGGCCGGAGAGGTCGAGGTGGTACCTGCCGTTGCCGAAGACGTCGAGGAAGGAGATGATTACAGTGGTGAACGTGTACCTTCCGGTGTCGCAGGTCTCCCGGAGGGAGCCCTCGTCCTTGTTCCGGCCCCAGAACACGAAGACGTTGCCCGTCTTTCCCATGGCCGTGGTCGGGCCAGCGAGGAAGGCTGCGGCGTAGAGGAATGCGGTGAGAAAGACTGGGAGGGTGGCTGGCCGACGGCGTGCGAGCGCCATTGCTAGATGGATCTATATGACGAGTTCGATCTCTTGGTTGGTTGCTTGTTTGTTTTGCCCGTTGGCGTGGAGAATTGGCTCAATCGAGTCTATCATATATAGGTAGAGATCGGTTATCATGTAAAAGATCTGCATTCGAGTGGGAGGGAGATGTGGATTGAGGCAGCTAGCTAGCTAAACCACGGGGAAGAACCCGAGGGTTTTTTTTTCTTGTGTGTAAGGAGGTATTGAGGCACCCAGAATGCGACTAGTGTGAGCCGAATCGAGCAAGGTGGGTGGGCAGCCCGCACAACGGCGAAGCTTAATTACCACTTGAGCTAGCTAGTGCTCGTTCTGACATGGTCGAGAATTGGCACCGCACAAAGCAAGTCGTCCGAATCTCAGCTGGATTTTGGTTGCCCCCTGTGTGCCGCGCGCAGTCGCTGACTCTGCTACATGGATGGATGACATGGAGGCATGGAGGTCAGCTCCCGTCAAGACGTACGAATATTTGGTGGGTGCCTCGCAAAAAAAAATGTTTGGTGGAAAAAGGAAAAGAAGGAAGGAGAAGGGAAGCACGTACTCCAAATATGCCAAAGGCCCAAGGATCTGGACGCGGAGGTTCAGCTCACATTTAAACAACCAAGTTAGGGCATCTTCAACACCGACTCTCAAATCGCCCGCATCCGTCGGAATCGTGCAAGTCAGGGATGTATCGGTCCGCAGGGCGGTCCGAGCGCAATTTCTCCGCAAATTGGAGACAAAGTGGGGAAAGCATTGCGGGAGTCCGGACAGCAGACACGTAGGACCCCGACATCCCCGGCCCACCCAATCCCTCCTCCAGGTCCTATTTCCTTCCACTCTGCCCCTTCTTCCCCTTACTTCACATCCACACCATCCATCTCCGCCGTCGCTGTTGTATGCCTCCGGCCGCTATAGAGGCATTGTCGAACGTCTGCAACTCGCACCGATGCGCCCGCTCGCCTCTACGGCGGCGTTGTCCACCTTGGAGACGATTGTACCCAGGTACACTCTGTCCCCCTATGGACGATCTCCATGGCGGACACCATGCTCGGTAGGTGTTCAGTCAAATGCCATTGAGCTTATTTTCGAATGCTATGTCGGTTTTTAGAGTACGAAGAATAGTGAGCTACTCAACCATGGAGGATGAGTTGGTGTGCGATGTGTGGTTGGCCGTATCTACGGATTTCATAGGCAGGAGCAGAGGGGAGGCCTTCTAGCAGCAAGTGCATGAATCGTTTCATGCACGAAAGCACATTGCGCCCTACGACATGTACATCATTCAACAATGCAATGTGAGGTCGTTATCGTATCGTTGGTATGCTATCCAGACCAGCATCACCAAGTTTTGTAACGTGGTTCGTCAGCTGAAGGCAAGGTGGCCATTGCACGCGGCAGAGGACGAGATCGTAAGTTTTGCTTTCTCTTGCTCAACTTATTGATTGATTCGTTAACTCAATGTTGTTCTGCATATTATGTAGCTCGCACACGCTTCCGTGATGTACCACGGGACAGAGAGGCGATAATTTACGTACACACACTATTGGATGAAGGTGAAGGAGGAGTATGTGTGGGACAACATGATCCGTTGATGAAAAACTTGTTGGACATCCAGTTAATCTAGTCGAATTTGAGACATTGTGTTTCTGGACTTAATTTGCATGCTATGTATAGATGATTTGTGCTATTTTCTATCTGAACTTTGATGAATATCAGCAGTTTTGCATGAATTTCGTCCAGTTAGTTCAAATGTGGGTTGACATGTATGCAGCTACGGTTGGATGGCGGCCTCCCACATCCGTGTCCGTGGACTGCCCCCCTGTCTGCGGACGGATGCGGGAGGAAATTTACGGGTTGCCATTGGAGATGCCCTTAGTAGTACTACATTCACCTGTTCCGGCAAAAAGCCAGTTGCTGGATAATGATTTTGTGTCTCAGCGAACACCCCCATAGGCACACGATCTAGATCCAACAGGTGGCAGTTTTTGATGATTTTTGCACTAAAACTAAAGAATTGCTATCATATTTTTCTAAAACTGCCATCCATACACCCTCGTACACTAAAACTGCCACTCTCACCGTTCGTGCTTCCCCCCACCCCGAAGGACGTTCGCCAAGGATTAGGGTCCATTTCTATTTTGTTCGGAACTCTAGCAACTTCAATTTATAGTTGTTTTTCAATATGTTTAGCTTGAATTTTGTATTATGACAACTTGTGAAACCAAGAATTACTTACAATGCGGTGATGTTAAGAGTTACTAGTTATGTGGGTTGCATAGGTCGCTGGACATGGGCTCATACCACGTCTACTAGTGAGTGTAGTCGTGCAACTTTAATGTTGACCAACTCACCCTAGTGCTTTGCTTTTGATAAGACCATTTGTTGTGATATCCTCCTCATGTGAGTTGCGAGGAAATGACTAATAAAGTCTTTTAGGCAGCCCAACAAATGTGGCAAAGCCCACTACAAATTAGGGTTATGATCTAGGATCATTTTGGTCTTTGCGGGTGAGAGGATGGGATGTCTTACCCTCCATCCAGCCACAACCAACGTAAGTGATGAAAATTAGGTTAGTCTCCATTGGATAAGACGAGAAAACCAAAAGAGAGAAATGAAAGAGAGGAAGAATGGAGTAAGATCTTGCAGGCAAGCAAAGCAAAAATGCTAGACCAACATAACATATTACGTAAAAGCTATGATCTTTCCTTCCCAACTAATCATCCCCCACCCCCTGAATAACGGGGTGGACCTGGGCTTTATCTTCTTCCAACCAAATCAAGCCGGATCAGCTCATTAGTAAGTTATGTAAGAATCTTTACATAGGTGTAACAAAGCTCACAAGCAAAGGGAGCTCCTCCCCAAGGTTCGGACGGTTCAGATCCATCATCTTGTCTCTTTCAAGTTGTGATTCCATCATCTTTGGTGAGATTGTTCCAATCCCTAACTCTTGAGCACCAAATCTTATTGTGTTCATCCAAGATTGTTGGATCTCAATGTATGTGAGCCTCTAGTGCTATCTAGAGAAGAAACTTGTTGTGTCCCACCATTTGATTATAGTGGAAGAAGATTTAGATACTTTGGCCTGTGGCTTTTCCCTCAACTTGGGGGGTTTTCATGTACATTTTTTGGTGTTCATCTCTACTGATTTTCTGCTACTATTCTTTGTATTTTCTCCTGGCACAAGACACTCTAAGATGGATGTCTGATGTGCAGCGCTGCACTAACGAACTTACATAAAGAACTTAAGTTTTGTCCTAAGCTTTGTCTGGTAGAACTTACTCCATTTTGTCCTAAGTTTTGGCTTCCATGATTGAGCAAGGATCCTTGGAGTTAGTACATCAGTGGTGCTAAGAGTACTTTGTTTTCGCTACAATTTTAGTCCACACTGTGTGCTAATTTTCAACAATATTGACTCTTTTTTTTGGAACAATCAACGGGGGGCGATCGCCCACCTGAACATTATTTATTTAATCAAAGGACATGGGTCGGTCAGTACATAGCTCCGCAGAGCTCAATGAGCAGGATAAGGTGGGGGGCTAAGGGTTAGCTACAGACAGCTACGCACCACCGGAGCAACGGGTTACAATCCACACGGGAGGGAGCCCGAACCACCCACAACACAAGATGCTCTTGGATCAAACGCCGCAAGTCAAGGTCAGAGGTATGGATGTTATCGAACACCATCCGGTTCCTGGTCTTCCAGATGACCCAAAGGACACAACACATCGCCGTGCTGAGGAGAGGAGGGCTTAGGGAGGCGTGACATGTAGAGAATACCTGCCAAACACTTTCGACACTGCTATCCATGAGTACACTAGAATGACCGAGGACGCGCGCCCACAGTGGACGTAAACGAGGGCACTCGAGGAAGAGGTGCACGATCGTCTCCGACCGTCCTGGGCAAAAAGGGCAGTCGTCACACTCGAGGACGCCGATCCGATGGAGAAACTCCCGCGTACGCGTGTTGCCATGCCGCAGAATCCAGGTGAACACCTTGACCTTAACAGGCATGAACCCATCCCAGTTGAGGCCATGCAGGGGGAGCCCACGCCCGGAGAGCTTGATCATGCGATACACCGCGCGCGTCTTGAACTGAAGACACTCACCCCATGTCAGGACCCGTTCGTCGTTCACCTCAGAGAAGTGAACTCGATCAAGCGCTGACCGGAGCAAACAAAGTTCCAAATCGGCGGTCCTAGATAAACGGTCATGAACAGGTATCGCACCGGCACCAAGCATATTAAAGTCCCCCAGGGTTGAATCGGGCCGGAGACAATGGGAATACGCCGCGGGGAGAGCAGCCGCCAAATGACCCGACGAGGTCCAGTTGTCATGCCAGATGGAGGTGCGCTCACCGTTGCCAACCCTCATCTATGTGAGCGAACGATAGAGCGGGAAAAGCGAGGCAAAAACTTTCCAGGTGGGGGTCGAGGGAGCCGGATGACCACCTAAGTACCAACGTCGAACCCAGACAGTCCACGGGTTACGCACGCCACTGAAGATTTTATGAACCATTTTCAGAAGGAGGCATGTATTCTGGACCCCAATGTCCACCAAGCCAAGCCCCCCCTCTGAGCGGAGACGACAAGCATCATGCCAGGCCACCTGGCAGTCTCCCCCAGAGCATTCACTTGCCCCTTTCCAGAACATGGCCCTACGGGGGCGGTCCATCCTGGCCACAGTGCCCTTGGAGAGGGGGAGTACGGACATGGCATGAGTAGGGATGGCAGAGAGCACCGCAGAAGTAAGTGTCAAACGCCCCCCAGGGTCGAGGCCACGTGTGCGCCATCCGGGGATACGTCGTTCAATCTTGATCGGCAAGAATTCCAGGGCGCTAGCTGGGAGCTTCACATCGGAGAGAGGTAAGCCGAGGTACGTCTGGGGGAACGTCGACAGTGGACAGCCAAGCTCAGCAGCCAAGGAGGCAGCATGGACGGGGTCAATGCCCATCGGAACGAAAGTGCTCTTGTGGAAGTTGATAGAAAGCCCCGTGGCGGCAGAGAATGCATCCAGAATAGATTTCAGTCGCGAGAGTTGTCCATGATCAGCACGGATCAAGAGGAGGGTGTCGTCTGCATACTGAATAACAGGACACGGCAGGTCGTCGACAAGCGGGTGTAGCAACCTGGAGGGGGAGGTATCCTTGGCAATCAACTGGCGAAGGAGGTCTGCAACTATCAAGAAAAGGTAAGGCCCTTGGCGCAATCCTTTTTTACACTGAATCCATCTACCAGGCACCCCATTCAGCAAGATTGCAGTTTTGCCGGGGGCAAGGATATTGCGGATCCAGGTGCGCCAGCGTTCGCCAAAGCCACGAGCATGCATAATTATATCCAGAGCGTCCCAACTGACTGAATCAAAGGCTTTTTTGAAATCCAACTTCAGGGCGATCATGGGTGTTTTGCGGAGACGACAACTCTGAACCAAGTCAGCAGCATACAAGAAATTGTCGGCAATGCATCTCCCAGCAATAAATCCAGACTGCTCGAAGGACACGAGTAGCTCAATAAACTCCTGCAGGCGTGTGGTCAAAATCCGGGAGACAATCTTCATGACACAGTTCTGGAGGGAAATGGGTCGAAACCCGTCCGCGGAGAGCACCACATCACACTTGGGCAGCAGGGTGATAAAAGCACGGTTAACCCCATCAAGGTCTGCCACGCCAGAATAGAAATCATTTAAGAAGTCCAACAGATCATTTGAGACCGTGCCCCAGAAGGTTTTGAAGAAAGCAGGTCCGAAACCATCGGGACCGGGGCTACTGTTTGCACGCATAGCCGAGACCGCCTTTTTTAGCTCCTCCATGGTGAAAGGTTTTTCAAGCTCATCTAGGTGGGGTCAAAGCTCCAGGAGGAGGGGGCTGCAGTGCCCAGGAGAGATGTATAGAAATCCAACAGCAGCCGCGCTTTATCGCTATGGTTGGGGTGGGCGACCCCATCAGCATGCAATACCTGAATTTGGTTTTTCCGCAGCCGGGCAGAGGCGCCAGCATGGAAGAAAGAGGTGTTGCCATCTCCAAGTTTGCAGAGTCGGTAAGCATACCGCTGCCGCCAGTAGACGTCAAGTTTCTTGTACTCCTCCGAAAGACGTTCCTTGACAAATGGTCGCAGGAGGAGCTCGGGAGATGAGAGCGCTCGGACCTCCTCCGTTAAATCAAGGATCTCAACAACAACTCGACAGTTAGAGACCACTTCGCCGGGGCGCTTCCGGCCCCTGGCCCACTTCTTGGATGCGCATCTAGCCCACTTAAGCGAGCGGGAGAGCCGCTGAGCTGCACGTCCTCTCCGGTTTTGCGGCCTAGCCCAGATGTCGCGAATGAGAGTGCAGTATTCCTGGGAGAAGGCCCAACAGCGCTCGTATCTGAACAACGAGCCAGCCGGTGCGCGAGAGACGGCCTCCACGATTAGCGGGACATGATCAGACGTGGTGCGAGCAGCAGAGCGAAGAGTCGTGTTAAACAACAAGGAGCTCCACTCAAGGTTGATCAAAGCTCGATCCAGACGGACCAAAGTTGGGACGGCCCTGCAATTAGACCAAGTAAAGCGACGGTCCGTCAATGGAAGGTCCTGCAGCGACAAGTCTTCAACGGCCAAATTGAACTCCGCAGCAGCACCCGAGTCGAAGTTGGGGGTATTCTTTTCATCACGGGAACAAGCGACATTAAAGTCGCCAACAAGAATCCATGCCAGATCACACGACCTAGCAATGGCACGAAGTTCATCCAGGAACTGGAGGCGCTGCTCGGGGGTGCACGGGGCGTAGACGTTGGTCACCGCGAATGGAGAAGCATCGGCAGCAAACATGAAGAACGAGGTAAGCGTGAAGGCAAGCTCGACGTCCCTACTGTGGGTGACCACGCCATCACGCCAGGCAGTCACCAAGCCGCCCGAAGCTCCATCAGAGGCCTTGAAGGAGAGCGACGAGAAGCCCGCTGGGAGGAAGGACGCCGCTTTTCGATGGGTCACGTCTGTCAATTTAGACTCTTGGAGGCAGACGATTTGAAGCGGTTGAGTGTCAAGGTTTTTCTTCACGTCCAGGCATTTGTCGGGGTCATTAAGACCACGCACATTCCAGGAACAAAGGGAGAGCTTCTTCAGCGGGTTCACTTCCATATATACACAGAAGAAGCACCACAAGGCACACACTCCAGCCACTGCGGGAGGAGGGACGCAGACCACAGAACCACAGGACGCACACCTACTAACATGTACAAGCACACACACACACACTAGCATAATGGGACGCACGATCCACAAGGGTCGCGTGGGTCGCCGACCAGCCTGGCATCCCAAGTACAAAATTGGATCGCTACCGTACAGACCAACGGAGAACAGACCAACACAGAACAAAGGGAACCACGGGAGGCACATGCACGTGGAGAGATCGATCATGGACGAACGGGCAGCACCGGAAACGACGCAAGGATGGCATCAGTTGCAGCAGCCGGGAGGTCGCACGCTCCAGCTGCAGACTTGACCTCCATCGTCGTGAAGAGCGGCGGGGCGTCGGGCTGCACCGGGGGGCCGTCACCGCGCTGGGCAGCCTTAAGCATGACGGCACGCTCGAGGATGGACTTCTTCAGGGACGGAGCCTTGCCGCGGAGACGCGCGCTGGCGCGCACGGGGGCACCCTCCTGGACGCGCGCAAGCTTGGGGCGTGGCGGGGAAACGCGAGGAGGCGCTTCAGTCATCGCCGCAGCAGCACAGGGAGAGGCTTCATGGGTGGGTGGAGGTGGCACCACCGGCACCACGGGGTCCACCATCACTCCAGCGCCGCCGAGACGCACCGGTGAAAACACCATCGGGTCGCCCGTGATGACGGGATCAGCAAGCAAGTCCACCGCCACGTCCTTCTTCACGCCTTTCACCACTGTGATATTGTCTATCACCCCGATAGCGCCGGAGACGAGATTCACATGGGCGAGGCCGCGCGGCCCATGAGCTGAGGCACGGACCAGCTCCTGAGGAACACGGAAATAGCCCAGCCCGCCATGGCCTTCGACGAGAAGATGAAAGGCACCATCGCACACAGCAATGCGCATGTCCTCAACGCGTGGGATTCCACCCACAGTTATGGCAGAGAATGGAGGTGGCTCCACTCCGACATCGCCGGACACATCGATGCAGTAGGCAGCCTCGTCTGGGAGAGAACAACGGTGAGGTGCACAGGATCCTGAAGCCGGCAGCAGCACCGCGGGCATTGTTGCGCGGCTGGAGGACCCGTGATGCCAAGACGACCGCACCCCACGACGCAGCCCGCAGCTTGGGCCGCCGCCGCCGCCAGTGGGGGGGGGCCGCCACCGCCGTCACCATGACGACCGCCACCACCGCCGGGTGGGCCAAGGGGCGGAGGGGGAGGGGGCGCTGCACCATCGATAGGCCAGCGACGGACACGCTGGACCTCAACCACAGCATAGAGACCGTCCGAGTTCTTGACGTTGAGATCTTGAGGTATGGCGAGGTAGCGCTCGTACTTGATCACCATCAGCACAGCAGTGTAGTCGCCGCCGGACAAGCAAATCTCGGAGATTTCCATGGGATTGCCCATACCTCCCACTGAAGTGTGTATATGCGGCCTGTTCCAGTGCTCCACTGGGTAGCCGACAAGAGCCAGCGCCGCGTACCCACGATGAGTGAAGAGCAGCCGGTTGGGGTCCTCCTCATGACGCTCAAAGTAGACATTGTGCTCCTGGACGGGAAACGAGCTCTCGTCAACAGCAAATTCACGGGATGCCGCCGAGCGGAACAGGACCAGGGCAGTGCCGTGGGAGCCCTGCGCGCACTGAGCCTCCATGCCTAGTGGAACCTGGGACAGTAGCGCCGAGCGGACTAGAGGCCCGGGAGACGTTGCTTCAGGATCGACGAAAGCAAAGCCGTAGCGCTCAAAATCCCTCATGTCAACCGGAGGCATGTAACGTCGAGCTGCTCCGGACGGCAACAACATGGTGGTGCATCGGAGTCCGTCGAACCGCTATCACTTGGGGGGGCGCCGAAGTTGAGGGGAGTGATCGGCGAGTAGGGTGGGACAGGGGCAGGGGCGAAAGGGTGGGGGGTGACGGGGAAGCGCTGGTGTGGGGGATGGCGACGCGATGGGGGGGTGATATGGTCATCTTGGGGAAGACGAGATGCCATGGCGAAGGGTGCCGAGGAAAGGAGTCAGCAATCCGCAGCGCGGTGGCCGTTGCCGAGGCACGCATTGCACTTGAGGGGATCGCGACAATCGTCTACCATGTGGTCGGATGCCAAGCAGCGGAAGCACGAGCGAGCGGTTTTATAGGACAAGGAGCGAGGCGCGAAGCACCTGCGACTAGCGCGGAGGGCGGCGGAGGCGTAGGCAAAGCGCGAGGGGCGGTGGAAATTTCTGGACGGGGGCCGAGCAGAACGCCTCACTACATCCGCCCAGCTTACAGTCGTTCGATCAGGAGTGTACGGTTCAGCAGCGCAACAGCGCAGCGAGAGATCAGGATGGGGGCCAGATGAGGTGGCAGAATTAGTGGGAGAGATTGGGGGTGCCACACCCGCGGGCAGGCCACGTAAGGATGGAGAGGGGGAGGACTCACCGCGCGTTGACACGGAGGTAACAACTAAGGATCCAGCTGCAGAAGGATGGGCGGTCCCCTCGGGAGCAGAGCGAGCCGACCGGTAAATATCCACCGAAGACGCGAGAGAGTCAACCTCACGTTCCGGGGCAAACGTCAACGATCCAAAGGTCAACCCGTGCAAGGCGGGATTTTGAATTTTTGCCCATTGCGAAGCCGCCTCCGCGGAGGGGTGCAGGCTGAAACGGAGCTTGCCGAGGCTGCAGCCACCGCGGCGGAGGAGCTCGGCGGCTACGGGAGGACAAGCGACGGAGGTAACGAAGACGCGGGGACAGAACTCACGCACAACAAAACGATCGCCAAAGTGAGAGAAGTTGTACGTCAAGGCCGCAGAGACGACGTGGCGATTCACGCTGGAAAGTCAAGGGTCGGAGGTGACCCAGACCGACGTTGGACAAGAAAGTCGAGATGCCATGGCAAGCGGCGCACAGACGGGCGAGAAGACGTTAGCAAGGGCGAAGTCCACGAACATCTCACCGGGACGAGGACGCGCGCACACCCGCGGCTGAGAGAAAGAAGAGCAGGGGACGGGGTGGATGGCGAGGAGCGGAGGAAGAGCGGATTGCGGCGGGGGCGGCCGAGGGCGGCGGTCCGCATGGCGAGTAGCCACGGGGGGTTGGCCGGATCGGACGGGCGTGGCCCCGCGACGGCCACGGGCGTGGGGTGGCTACCTAGGACGCCGGCGGCAAGGCTGGGGAGCGGAGGCGAGCGGAGCTCCTACGCGAGCCCACCTGCGTATGGAATTGGTTGGAGCCAACCATGAGTCTCCGTATCCAATATTGACTCTCATTGAAAGAACAATCTGCATTAATCAAATCTGAGGTATGATCCCTGATAGGTAACCCAACCCCCAATACTAGTAATGGTCTTCTTCTTCAGGATATATGTGGCGGTGGTGTTGCGGCACGCAGCGACTTCGATGGTGGAAGGCCTAGCCTTGGGTATTGGGGTAAAGTCCCCTAGTCTTTTTTGTGGCAGCGGCGAGGTTGTGGCCTCCCTTTCTCCCCTTAGGTGTCTTCTTGACGTGACACATTGCTATCAGATGGTTGTTAGTCCTTCTCCATCGTAGCGGCGCGCTCTCTCCCTTGTGTATATGGCACTATGAGAACCTAGTTGTAATTTCCTTGTTTTTTGAGATGTCTTGTACCGTTGAAAGATTTTAACATAAATCCAAAGCCTTATTTGTAAAAAATACTGAAACTTCCCACTTACACTAGTGCAGAACCGGCCTTTAGCGCTGGTTCGTAAGGGCCTTTAGTGCCGGTTCCAAAACCAG
>NC_041381.1:619825431-619852152 GCF_002162155.2 Triticum dicoccoides
CAACCAGTACTAAATATTTAGGTGGGGTTGGTTTTATTTCTTATTTTCCATTAATTTTGTGTTTTCCATTTAATTCTTTTTTGTTTGCTGGTATTTTACGATACTACGTATTGTACACATTATGCATATATATAAATATATTTTCTCGTAGAACCGCATATATATATAAATATATATCATCGAATGTCTCACAACCAACACATTAATTTTTCACACATACACATGTATATGTGTATATATATATATATATATATATATATATATATATATATATATATATATACAATTTCTCCTACATGTCGCCTTGGTGCCTTCGGAGCACGATGGCAAGTGGTTCATGGGGCAGTAGCGGGTAATAGTATTCTTCTTTGGGATTTATGACCTGGTCGAGCAAAAATCCCGCTATTTCCTCTTGAAGTGCTAGTATGTGGTCCATTGGTAGGAGCTGCTCCCGCACCTCTCTGAACTGTTAAGAAGCAGATCAATATGCATGTGTATTAGTTGTGTGACTAGATATCGATAATGGTGTGAATAGTGTTCTGACAAACATACCCAGTCATGTCTTTGAGATCTGCTCATTTCGGACGCCATCATGCGAATGTTCTCACAAACGTAGTATGCACACAGATCATTTCTCTGCTCCTGCTTCAGGCCCTTTATGAGAATGGAATTGAATCAGATAATGGTTAATCAAGCATGATAATTAATTAATGTTATTGAAACAAGAATTAAATAGATGGTAGTTAGCTAGGTAGCTAGCACTACTTAATTGCTTACCTTCGGTCGATACCAAAACAACTTTTTTGCCCATTTGCCTGGAGTCACCTTGATGAACTTTGCCCAAGCCCTGCCCACCAGCAAAGAAAATGAATAAAGAGGTTATTAAATAGTTCATATCAGCAAATGACGAACTAAATAGGCCGAGATATAATTAATTAATAATGATTGAAATTACCTGTTAACTATCCCCTTCACGATGGTGTAGTCACTGTCTTCTTTAACTAGCGAGTCCAGTACTTCAACTTTTCCTTCCTCAACTTTAATGTCTAACAAGATCCAGTGAAAACTGCATGCGCACACGTTTGCATGTCTTAATTAAGCGGGCATGTGCATAACACTAATCAACTATCGTAAACTCTATACACTTAATTATTAACATTTAGCTAGCTAGTAAGTAAAAACAGAATTTGTAGTACAAGACAGTGTGACTCACAGAAAGTTGTAAGGAAGTAGTGTATCTTCATTGGTATTGAGGCGCTTGAATAACTCTAGCATGCTTTCCTCTAAACTTGCTCGATAAGTTGGAAGATTCCATGTGTACTCATTAATGGTATTTGGGTCAATGAACCCAATGCCATAGCGTCCAGATTTTTCATTTCATATATCTTCATCCTGCATATAATACCACAGAAAAGAATATAGTGAGGATAATTACATGTAATGATTGATCAAAATAATCACTACAGCTAGCTTGAGACTTAAATTATAGAAAGAAATCACTTACAGACAATAGCAACTGACGATAGATTTGTCGAGTGCGTCTTGATTGTATAACTGAAATAGTTCTGAATACTCAACGGACAGAGCTTTCTCATGGAAGTAATGCTCCTCCTTGACATTCACCATGAGGGACACTCGATTGGAAATCTTGGTAATGTTCATGTACCATTGATGCAATTCATACATTCTCGTTGGGAGGTTCTTGACCTTGTCTGGCTCGACCAAAGGTTGGCCCGGACATATTTCTGTTTTATTTCCTCCTCTTTAAGCGGAGACATGGGCTCGATTTTGAAGAGTTGTCCAACAGTGATCTTGAGCATTTCAGCCTGCATTATATGCTCCTCGGTTATTACCACATCGCCCAGCTAGGGAACGTTAACGGTTTGCCCACAATAATATCGGGCGCGTGTACTCTCATGTGTTGTTGGCACAACAAGCGGGGGGATCGATTGCGTCGCCTGTTCTCCCAGCTAGGGAACGGTTTTCCCACATTTTTTGACAGCTGCTTTTTGGCTCGAGCTCAAGCTCGCTTCCTTCTATAGTCGTGCTCGTTGTAGCTTCCTGATTTGGCGCTCATAGTTTGAGTCAACGGGCTTGGGAGCTGGTTTTCTTGCCATATGAATAAAGTGGTCAATAACTTTCTCAGGCACTTTCTCCCTTGGCGGCGGTGCCGGTTTCGGTGCAAAATGGGCGTCCACTTGGGCCCGCACTATGGTTGTGTTTTGCTCCTCGGTCATGTCGTAAGGCCTCTGAGGAAGAGGAGCGAGGCTTGGACCATATTTATATCGCTTGTCTCCACCTGTACTTCCTGTACTACCTCGACTCGTACCGCTACGCACCATAGTTGCGTCGTGTCTCTTCTGCGATTGCTGAGACAGTGGAGACGGCTAACGTGGCTGAGTTGGAGCAGGAGGAGTGGCCTGACGCTGTGCCGGACTTGAAACAGGAGGAGTGGCCTCACGCTTTCGTGGACTTGGAGGAGGTGGCGGACTTCGAGGAGGAGTCGGCTCACGCGTTCGTGGACTTGGAGGAGCGGGAGTCTGCTGACTCGGTGGCGGACTTCAAGGAGGAGTCGGCAGATGCAGTGTCGGTGGAGTTCGAAAGATGATGCAATCCTTTCTCCATAGGATGATACGATGTATGGCCTCTCCCAGTGTGCGCTCCTCGTCACCTCCAGGAATGTCAAGTGCTAGCCTCGAATATGGCTCCACCACTTCATCAACCATGACACGAGCATAGCCCTCTGGAATCAGGATGCAATGGAAGGTTGCTTCGGGGGTAATTGTAAAAGCAACGGCGTCCGCCACCTTCATGGATATGTTCTTCATTTTGGAGTGTAGCTCACTGATACGTCCATTTTGCATCATGCTTTTATATCAATATTTATTGCATTATGGGCTGTTATTACACATTATATCTCAATACTTATTGGCTATTCTCTCTTATTTTACAAGGTTTACTATGAAGAGGGGCAATGTCGGCAGCTGGAATTCTGGCTGGAAAAGGAGCAAACATTGGAAACCTATTCTGCACTGCTCCAAAAGTCCTGAAACTCCACGAAACATATTTTTGGATTTATTAAGAATTATTGAGTGAAAGAAGTACATCAGGGGGCCCACACCCTGGCCAGGAGGGTGGGGGACGCGCCCCCCCCCTACTAGGCGCGCGCCCCTGTCTCCTGGGCCCCCTGGTGGCCCTCCAGTGTCCATCTTCCGCTATATGAAGGCTTTTACCCTGAAAAAAATCATGGGCAAGCTTACGGGACGAAACTCCGCCGCCACGAGGCGGAACCTTGGCGGAACCAATCTAGGGCTCTGGCGGAGCTATTCTGCCGGGGACACTTCCCTCCGGGAGGGGGAAATCATCACCAACGTCATCACCAACGATCCTCTCATCGGGAGAGGGTCAATCTCCATCAACATCTTCACCAGCACCATATCCTCTCAAACCCTAGTTCATTTCTTGTATCCAAAACCACAAATTGGTACCTGTGGGTTGCTAGTAGTGTTGATTACTCCTTGTAGTTGATACTTATTGGTTTATTTGGTGGAAGATCATATGTTCAGATCCTTAATGCATATTATTACACCTCTGATTATGAACATGAATATGCTTTGTGAGTAGTTACGTTTGTTCCTAGGGACATGGGTGAAGTCTTGCTATTAGTAGTCATGTGAATTTGGTATTCGTTCGATATTTTGATGAGATGTATGTTGTCTTTTCCTCAAGTGGTGTTATGTGAACGTCGACTACATGACACTTCACCATTATTTGGGCCTAGAGGAAGGCATAGGGAAGTAATAAGTAGATGATGGGTTGCTAGAGTGATAGAAGCTTAAACCCTAATTTATGCGTTGCTTCGTTAGGGGCTGATTTGGATCCATATGTTTCATGCTATGGTTAGGTTTACCTTAATACTTTTGTTGTAGTTGCGGATGCTTGCAATAGGGGTTAATCATAAATGGGATGCTTGTCTAAGTAAGGGCAGTACCCAACACCGGTCCAGCCACATATCAAATTATCAAGTACCGAACGTGAATCATATGAATGTGATGAAAACTAGCTTGACGATAATTCCCATGTGTCCTCGGGAGCTCCTTTCTCATTATTAGAAATTGTCCAGGCTTATCCTTTGCTACATTAAGGATTGGGCCACCTTGCTGCACTTTATTTACTTTGTTTACTTATTACTTGTTATTATTTATCTTATCACAAAACTATCCATCACCTACAATTTCAGTGCTTGCAGAGAAAACCTTACTGAAAACCGTTTATCATTTCCTTCTGCCCCTCGTTGGGTTTGACACTCTTACTTATCGAAAGGACTAGGATAGCTCCCCTACACTTATGGGTCATCAAGACTCTTTTGTGGCGCCGTTGTCGGGGAGTGTAGCGCTTTTGGTGAGTGGAACTTGGTAAGGAAACAATTATATAGTGTGCTGAAATTTTCTGTTACTTGTTACTATGGAAATTAATCCTTTGAGGGGCTTGTTCGGGGCATCTTCGCCCCGACCAGTAGAGCAAAGAGTTGCTCCTCAACCTACTGAACCTACTGAAAATGTTCACTTTGAAATTCCTTCGGGTATAATAGAGAAACTGCTAGCTAATCCATTTGCAGGAGATGGAACATTGCATCCCGATTTACACCTTATCTTTGTGGATGAAGTTTGTGGATTATTTAAGCTTGCAGGTATCCCCGATGATGTTGTCAAAAGGAAGGTCTTCCCTTTATCTCTGAAGGGAGATGCATTGACATGGTTTAGGCTATGTGATGATACGGGATCTTGGAATTATAAACGATTGAAGTTGGAATTTCACCAGAAGTTCTACCCTATGCACCTTGCTCATCGTGATCGTAATTACATATATAATTTCCGGCCTCGCGAAGGATAAAGCATCGCTCAAGCTTGGGGGAGGCTTAAGTCAATGTTATATTCATGCCCCAATCATGAGCTCTCCTGGGAAATGATTATTCAAAAAATTTATGCTCGGCTTTATCTTAATAATCGCAACCTACTCAATACTTCCTGTGCTGGTTCTTATATGCTGAAGACGATTGATTTCAAATGGGACTTATTGGAAAGAATTAAACGCAACTCTGAAGATTGGGGTTCCGACGATGGTAAGGAGTTAGGTATGACACCTAAGTTTGATTATGTTAAATCTTTTATGGATACCAATGCTTTTCATGGATTTAGCGCTAAGTATGGACTTGACTCTGAGATAGTAGCTTCTTTCTGTGAATCTTCTGCTACTCATGTTGATCTCCCTAAAGAAAATTGGTTTAAATATAATTCTCATGTTGAAGTGAAAGTAGTTGCTCCTATTACAGTTGAAGAAAAGACTATCACTTATAGTGATCCTATTGTTCCTACTACTTATGTTGAGAAACCACCTTTTCCTATTAGGATAAAGGATCATGCTAAAGCTTCAACTGTTGTTCGTAAGAGTAATACTAGGACTTATACACCTCCTGAGCAAATCAATGTTGAACCTAGTATTGCTATGGTTAAAGATCTCTTAGATGATGATTTAGATGGGCATGTTACTTATTTCTGTGATGAAACTACTAATATGTCTAGACCTGATACTAAGATACATACACATGTCATAGGCATGCCTGTTATTTCTGTTAAAATAGGAGATCATTGCTATCATGGTTTATGTGATATGGGTGCTAGCGCTAGTGCGATACCTTATGATTTATATAAAGAAATTATGCACGACATTGCACCCGTTGAAATAGAAGACATTGATGTTACTATTAAGCTTGCTAATAGGGATACCATTAAACTAGTTGGGATTGTTAGAGATGTTGAAGTTTTGTGTGGGAAAGTCGAATACCCTGCTGATTTTCTTGTTCTTGGTTCTCCACAAGATGCCTTTTGTCCCATTATTTTTGGTAGACCCTTCTTAAACACTGTTAATGCTAGGATTGATTGCGAAAAGGATGTTGTTACGATTGGCTTAGATGATATAACTCATGAGTTTAATTTTGCTAAATTTCGTAGATAACCCCGTGATAAAGAGTTATCGAGTAAAGATGAAATAATTGGTCTTGCTTCTATTGTCGTGCCTCCTACTGATCCGTTAGAACAATATTTGCTAGACCATGAAAATGATATGTTTATGAAAGAAAGAAGGGAAATAGATGAAGTATTCCTTAAACAGGAACCTATTTTGAAACATAACCTTCCCGTTGAAATTCTTGGGGATCCCCCTCCACCCAAGGGTGATCCCGTGTTTGAACTCAAACCTTTACCTGATAATCTTAAGTATGCTTACCTTGATGAAAAGAAAATATATCATGTTATTATTAGTGCTAACCTTTCAGAGCAAGAAGAAGAAAGATTATTGAAAACTCTGAAGAAGCACCGAGCTGCTATTGGATATACTCTGGATGATCTTAAGGGCGTTAGTCCCACGTTATGTCAACACAAAATTAGTTTGGAGGAGGAGCCAAACCAGTTAGAGATCCTCAACGAAGATTGAATCCCAAGATGAAAGAAGTGGTAAGAAAGGAGATACTAAAGCTCCTTGAGGCAGGTATAATCTATCCTGTTGCTGATAGTGAATGGGTAAGCCATGTCCATTGTGTCCCTAAAAAGGGAGGTATTACTGTTGTTCCTAATGATAAAGATGAATTGATTCCGCAAAGAATTATTACAGGTTATAAGATGGTAATTGATTTTCGCAAATTAAATAAAGCTACTAAGAAAGATCACTACCCTTTACCTTTTATTGATCAAATGCTATAAGGACTATCCAAACATACACATTTCTGCTTTCTAGATGGTTATTCTGGATTCTCTCAAATACCTATATCAGCGGAAGATCAATCGAAAACTACTTTTACTTGCCCTTTCGGTACTTTTGCTTATAGACATATGCCTTTTGGTTTATGTAATGCACCTACTACCTTTCAAAGATGCATGGTGGCTATATTCTCTGATTTTTGTGAAAAGATCTGTGAGGTATTCATGGATGACTTCTCTGTTTATGGATCCTCTTTTAATGATTGCTTGAGCAACCTTGATCGAGTTTTGCAGAGACGTGAAGACACTAGTCTCGTTCTGAACTGGGAAAAGTGCCACTTTATGGTTAATGAAGGCATTGTCTTGGGGCATAAGATTTCCGAGAGAGGTATTGAAGTTGACAAAGCCAAAGTTGATGCTATTGAAAAGATGCCATGTCCCAAGGACATAAAAGGTATAAGAAGTTTCCTTGGTCATGCCGGTTTTTATAGGAGGTTCATTAAGGACTTTTCTAAGATCTCTAGGCCTCTTACTAATTTATTGCAAAAAGATATTCCTTTTGTCTTTGATGATGATTGTGTAGAAGCATATGAAATACTGAAAAAAGCTTTGATCACTGCACCTGTTGTTCAGCCACCTGATTGGAATTTACCTTTTGAAATTATGTGTGATACTAGTGATTACGTTGTAGGTGTTGCTCTAGGGCAAAGAGTTGATAAGAAATTAAATGTTATTCAGTATGCTAGTAAGACTCTTGATACTGCCCAAAAGAATTATGCTACTACTGAAAAAGAATTCTTAGCAGTTGTGTTTGCATGTGATAAGTTTAGACCTTATATTGTTGATTCCAAAGTTACTATTCACACTGATCATGCTGCTATTAAATACCTTATGGAAAAGAAAGATGCTAAGCCTAGACTCATTAGATGGATTCTCCTGCTTCAAGAATTTGATTTGCATATTATTGATAGAAAGGGAGCCGAGAACCCCATTGCAGACAACTTGTCTAGGTTAGAGAATGTTCTTGATGACCCACTGCCTATTGATGATAGCTTTCCCGATGAACAATTAGCGGTCGTTAATGCTTCTCGTACTGCTCCATGGTATGATGATTATGCTAATTATATTGTTGCTAAATTTATACCACCTAGTTTCACATACCAGCAAAAGAAAAAGTTCTTTTATGACTTAAGACATTACTTTTGGGATGACCCACACCTTTATAAAGAAGGAGTAGATGGTGTTATTAGATGTTGTGTACCTGAGCATGAACAGGAACAGATTCTACGCAAGTGTCACTTTGAATCCTACGGAGGGCACCACACTGGAGATAGAACTGCACACAAGGTACTACAATCTGGTTTTTATTGGCCTACTCTCTTCAAAGATGCTCGTAATTTTGTCTTATCTTATGATGAATGTCAAAGAATTGGTAATATTAGTAGACGTCAAGAAATGCCTATGGATTATTCTCTTGTTATTGAACCGTTTGAAGTTTGGGGCTTTGATTATATGGGTCCTTTTCCTGCCTCTAATGGTTATACACATATTTTAGTTGCTGTTGATTACATTACTAAGTGGGTAGAAGCTATTCCAACTAGTAGTGCTGATCATAACACTTCTATTAAAATGCTTAAAGAAGTTATTTTTCCAAGGTTTGGAGTCCCTAGATATCTTATGACTGATGGTGGTTCACATTTTATTCATGGTGCTTTCCGTAAGATGCTTGCTAAGTATGATGTTAATCATAGAATCGCATCTCCTTATCATCCGCAGTCTAGTGGTCAAGTAGAGTTGAGCAATAGAGATCTCAAGTTAATTTTGCAAAAGACTGTTAATAGATCTAGAAAGAATTGGTCCAAAAAACTTGATGATGCATTATGGGCCTATAGAACTGCATACAAAAATCCTATGGGTATGTCCCCATATAAGATGGTTTATGGAAAATCATGTCATTTACCTCTTGAACTTGAACATAAAGCATATTGGGCTATTAAAGAGCTCAATTATGACTTCAAACTTGCCGGTGAGAAGAGGTTGTTTGATATTATCTCACTTGATGAATGGAGAGCCCAAGCTTATGAGAATGCCAAGCTATTCAAAGAAAAAGTTAAACGCTGGCATGATAAAAGGATACAAAAGCATGAGTTTAACGTAGGAGATTATGTGTTATTATTCAACTCTCGTTTAAGATTTTTTGCAGGAAAGCTTATCTCTAAATGGGAAGGTCCCTACGTTATCGAGGAGGTCTATCGTTCTGGTGCCATAAAGATCAACAACTTCGAAGGCACAAGTCCGAGGGTGGTAAACGGTCAGAGAATTGAACATTATATTTTAGGTAATCCTATTAATGTTGAAACTAATATTGTTGAAACCGTAACCCCGGAGGAATACATAAGGGACACTTTCCAGAATGTTTCAGACTCCGAAAAGGAATAGGTATGTGGTACGGTAAGTAAACTGACTCCAAAACAACTCCAATGGCAATTTTTATCAGTTTTGGATTATTTGAGAATTTTAGGAAGAAAGAAGTAGTCCGAAAGGGACACGAGGCCCCCACGAGAGTGGAGGGCGCGCCCACCCTTACTGGGCACGCCCCCACGAGGCCCCCACCGTCTTCTTGCACATTACGTATTTTGGTCGGTAAAAATTCGTTATATATACTCCCGAAGGTTTTGACCACCGTATCACGCAAATATCCTATGTTTTCGTTTCGAGCTGTTTTCTGTTGCAGATCTAGAGCACCATGGCGTCACCCTCCCCCAACAATGAAGACAAGGATGCTTGGCTATTGAAGATAGAGCTAAAAAGATAAGAACCGGAGGAGACCCACAAAGATGAAGGGATCCAGAAGGCCATGGAGGTCCAAGCTCCGACAGTGGAAGAAGAAGACATCCCTCAACTTTTACCTAACCTCTTTACTCCAACAGAGATTGAAGCTTTCAAGATGATAGAGTTAGCTTGCATACAGAACAAGTATCTCACACAGGAGAATATTTTGTTGAAGGATCATATCGCTAGACTCAAGGGCATTATCCGCAAGCTGGAGGAGCTTTTACGCTCAATGTGCGACTATCCACCGTCAACAACTCCTACTTCACCACCTCCGAGGACATAATCACATGGATATGGGCACTCCCCTTGGCAACTGCCAAGATTGGGGGAGGTGCCCCAGTATCGTATCACCATCACACTCCTACCTTTACCGTTTTTATTTAGTTCGATCATTTTAGTAGTATCTTGATCTAGTAGATTGAAGTTTTGATATCACGTAGTTTTGAGTTTTGCTTTGTGATCTCTTTTTGTAATCAAGTCCGTGAGCTATCTATAATAAAGATTAGTGTTGAGTCAAGGGCTTTGCTATGTTGCTATGATCTTGAGAAAGTAGAAAGAATTAAAGAGTTCTTATTAATCTTATGGTTAGTGACAACTTCACATATAGAAAGTATGAGGCATGAAAATTGTTGAGAGTTGATAAACGTAGTTTTGGTCATCATTGCAATTAATAGGAAGTGATAAGGAAAGAGAGGTTCACATATAAATATACTATCTTGGACATCTTTTATGATTGTGAGCACTCATTAAGTATGACATGCTAAAAGAGTTGACGTTGGACAAGGAAGACAACGTAATGGTTTATGTTTTCTCACATCTCAGTTAAAGTATATTGGCATTGACCATCCAAACATGTTGAGCTTGCCTTTCCCCCTCATGCTAGCCAAATTCCTAGCACCAAGTAGAGATACTACTTGTGCTTCCATATTCCTTTAAACCCAGTTTTGCCATGAGAGTCCACCATATCTACCTATGGATTGAGTAAGATCCTTCAAGTAAGTTGTCATCGGTGCAAGCAATAAAAATTGCTCCTTAAATATGCATGACTTATTAGTGCGGAGAAAATAAGCTTTATATGACCTTGTTATGGAAGCAATAAAACTGACGGACTGCATAATAAAGGTCCATACACAAGCGGCAATATAAAGTGACGTTCTTTCGTACTAAGATTTTGTGTATCCAGCCCTAAAAGTGCATGACAACCTCTGCTTCCCTCTGCGAAGGGCCTATCTTTTACTTTATGTTCTTACTTTTTGTTTTTATTTTATACTTGAGTGAAGGTGATCTTCACCTTTCCCTTTTTCATTTTATCCTTTGGCAAGCTCCTCGTGTTAGAAAGATCATGATATATATATCCAATTGGATGTTCGTTAGCATAGACTATTATTGTTGACATCACCGGAAGGTGAATACATTGGGAGGTAACACAATAAGCCCCTATCTTTCTCAGTGTCCGGCTGAAACTCCATAACCACAAGTATTGCGTGAGTGTTAGCAATTATAGAAGACTATATGATAGTTGAGTATGTGGACTTGCTGAAAAGCTCTATTGTTGACTCTTTCTGATGTTATGATAAATTGTGATTGCCGCAATGACTAAGATTATAGTTTGTTAGTTCTCAATGAAGTTTTTGAACCATACTTGATATTGTGAATGGATTGTTACTTGAGCATAAGAAATCATATGATGGAATCTATATATGTTGCTGTTATAAGAATGATCATGATGCCCTCATGTCCGTATTTTATTTTTATCGACACCTCTATCTCTAAACATGCGGACATATTTTTTCGATATCGGCTTCCGCTTGAGGACAAGCAAGGTCTAAGCTTGGGGGAGTTGATACGTCCATTTTGCATCATGCTTTTATATCAATATTTATTGCATTATATATCTCAATACTTATGGCTATTCTCTCTTATTTTACAAGGTTTACTATGAAGAGGGGGAATGTCGGCAGCTGGAATTCTGGCTGGAAAAGGAGCAAACATTGGAAACCTATTCTGCACTGCTCCAAAAGTCCTGAAACTCCATGAAACATATTTTTTGATTTATTAAGAATTATTGAGCGAAAGAAGTACATCAGGGGGCCCACACCCTGGCCAGGAGGGTGGGGAGCGCGCCCCCCTACTAGGCGCGCCCCCCTGTCTCCTGCGCCCCCTGGTGGCCCTCCGGTGTCCATCTTCCGCTATATGAAGGCTTTTACCTTGAAAAAAATCATGGGCAAGCTTACGGGATGAAACTCCGCCGCCACGAGGCGGAACCTTGGCGGAACCAACCTAGGGCTCTGGCGAAGCTATTCTGCCGGGGACACTTCCCTCCGGGAGGGGGAAATCATCACCAACGATCCTCTCATCGGGAGAGGGTCAATCTCCATCAACATCTTCACCAGCACCATCTCCTCTCAAACCCTAGTTCATCTCTTGTATCCAATCTTGTATCCAAAACCACAAATTGGTACCTGTGGGTTGCTAGTAGTGTTGATTACTCCTTGTAGTTGATACTTATTTGTTTATTTGGTGGAAGATCATATGTTTAGATCCTTAATGCATATTATTACACCTCTGATTATGAACATGAATATGCTTTGTGAGTAGTTACGTTTGTTCCTGAGGACATGGGTGAAGTCTTGCTATTAGTAGTCATGTGAATTTGGTATTCGTTCGATATTTTGATGAGATGTATGTTGTCTTTTCCTCTAGTGGTGTTATGTGAACGTCGACTACATGACACTTCACCATTATTTGGGCCTAGAGGAAGGCATAGGGAAGTAATAAGTAGATGATGGGTTGCTAGAGTGACAAAAGCTTAAACCCTAGTTTATGCGTTGCTTCGTTAGGGGCTGATTTGGATCCATATGTTTCATGCTATGGTTAGGTTTACCTTAATACTTTTGTTGAAGTTGTGGATGCTTGCAATAGGGGTTAATCATAAGTGGGATGCTTGTCCAAGTAAGGGCAGTACCCAAGCACCGGTCCAGCCACATATCAAATTATCAAAGTACCGAACGCGAATCATATGAACGTGATGAAAACTAGCTTGACGATAATTCCCATATGTCCTCGGGAGCTCCTTTCTCATTATTAGAAATTGTCCAGGCTTATCCTTTGCTACATTAAGGATTGGGCCACCTTGCTGCACTTTATTTACTTTGTTTACTTATTACTTGTTATTATTTATCTTATCACAAAATTATCTATCACCTACAATTTCAGTGCTTGCAGAGAAAACCTTATTGAAAACCGCTTATCATTTCCTTCTGCCCCTCGTTGGGTTTGACACTCTTACTTATCGAAAGGACTACGATAGATCCCCTACACTTGTGGGTCATCACTCTAGTTAGTGTTCTCTATGATGTCATCCACAGGGTATGTATCCAGCAGTGTGTCGCCCAGGGCGGAACCAACGCTGCTTCTCGGCATGGATGGGACGGTGCTATCCAATGTTGTACGATCATCCGGTTGATGCTGCCGCTGCTGAGACCCCCTTTCCTGGCTAAGTGAGTCGATCTGCTGCTGCTGCTGCTGCTGGAATTTGAGTGTCATGTCCGTGTGCCTTGCTTCTAGGCCTTGAAGGCGCTCTGCATCCTGCTTCCTCTGCTCCTCCTCCAGCTTCCTCTTCTTCTCCTCCTCCATCTTCTTTCTTGCACGGGTCTGTTGGGGAACGTTGCAGAAAATTAAATTTTTTCCTACGGTTTCACCAAGATCCATCTATGAGTTCATCTAAGCAACGAGTCAAGAGAGTGAGTTTGCATCTACATACCACTTGTAGATCGAGTGCGGAAGCGTTCAAGAGGATGGTGATGAGGGAGTCGTACTCGCCGTGATTCGGATCACCGACGACCAAGTGCTGAACGGACAGCACCTCCGCGTTCAACACACGTACGGGACGGACGATGTCTCCTCCGTCTTGATCCAGCAAGGAGGAAGGAGAGGTTGAGGAAGGCAGCTCCAACGGCAGCACGACGGCGTGGTGTAGTTGGTGCAGAAGTACTCCGACAGGGCTTCGCCGAGCACGTACGGAGGAGGAGAGGTGTTGGGGAGGGGAGGGGCTGCGCCTTGGCTTGTGTTCAGCAGCCCTCCCCTCACCCCTCTATATATAGGAGGAGAGGGGCAAGGGGGCCAGCCCTCTAGGGGAAACCCTAGGGGGGCGGCGGCCAAAGGGAGAGGGAAAGGGGTGGCTTGCCCCCCAAGCTAGGGGGGTGCCCCCTTTAGGGTTTCCCCTCCCCTTGCCCTAGCCGCATGGGCCTAGGTGGGGAGGCGCGCCCAGCCCACTAGGGGCTGGCTCCCTCTTCCACACAGCCCATGTGGCCCCCCCGGGAGGGGTGGCCCCACCCGGTGGACCCCCGGAACCCTTCCGGTGGCCCCGGTACAATACCGGTATGCCACCGAAACTTTCCGGTGTCCGTTTAACCACTTTCCTTATATAAATCTTTACCTCCGGACCATTCCGGAACTCCTCGTGACGTCCGGGATCTTATCCGGGACTCCGAACAACATTCGGTAATCACATACTTGTCTTCCTAATAACCCTAGCGTCACCGAACCTTAAGTGTGTAGACCCTACGGGTTCGGGAGACATGCAGACATGACCGAGACGACCTCAGGTCAATAACCAACAACGGGATCTGGATACCCATGTTGGATCCCACATGCTCCTCGAGGTTGTCATCGGATGAACCACGATGTCGAGGATTCGATTAAACCCCGTATGCAATTCCCTTTGTCAATCGGTACGTTACATGCCCGAGACTCGATCGTCGGTATCCCAATACCTCGTTCAGTCTCGTTACCGGCAAGTCACTTTACTCGTACCGCAATGCATGATCCCGTGAAACACTTGGTCACTTTGAGCTCATTGTGATGATGCATTACCGAGTGGGCCCAGAGATACCTCTCCGTCATACGGAGTGACAAATCCCAGTCTCGATCCGTGTCAACCCAACAGACACTTTCGGAGATACCTGTAATGCACCTTTATAGTCACCCAGTTACGTTGTGACGTTTGGTACACCCAAAGCACTCCTACGGTATCCGGGAGTTACACGATCTCATGGTCTAAGGAAGAGATACTTGACATTGGAAAAGCTCTAGCAAACGAACTAACTGACCTTTGTGCTATGCTTAGGATTGGGTCTTGTCCATCACATCATTCTCCTAATGATGTGATCCCGTTATCAACGACATCCAATGTCCATAGCCAGGAAACCATGACTATCTGTTGATCACAACGAGCTAGTCAACTAGAGGCTCACTAGGGACATATTGTGGTCTATGTATTCACACGTGTATTACGATTTCCGGATAATACAGTTATAGCATGAATAAAAGACAATTATCATGAACAAGGAAATATAATAATAACTAATTTATTATTGCCTCTAGGGCATATTTCCAACAGTCTCCCACTTGCACTAGAGTCAATAATCTAGTTCACATCGATATGTGATTAACACTCAAGGTCACATCCCCATGTGACTAACACCCAAAGAGTTTACTAGAGTCAATAATCTAGTTCACATTTACCATGTGATTAACACTCGATGAGTTCTGGGTTTGATCATGTTATGCTTGTGAGAGAGGTTATAGTCAACGGGTCTGAACCTTTCAGATCCGTGTGTGCTTTACAAATCTCTATGTCATCTCCTAGATGCAGCAACCACGTTCTATTTGGAGCTATTCCAAATAACTGTTCTACTTGGAGCTATTCTAAATTGTTGCTCCATTATACGTATCCGGTATCTCTACTCAGAGCTATCCGGATAGGTGTTAAGCTTGCATCGACGTAACCCTTTACGACGAACTCTTTTACCACCTCCATAATTGAGAAAATTCCTTAGTCCACTAGTTACTAAGGATAACTTTGACCGCTGTCCTGTGATCCATTCTTGGATCACTCTTGTACCCCTTGACTGACTCATGGTAAAGCACACTTCAGGTGCGGTACACAGCATAGCATACTGTAGAGCCTATGTCTTAAGCATAGGGGACGACCTTCGTTCCTTTCTCTCTATTCTGCCATGGTCGAGCTTTAAGTCTTAACTTCATACCTTACAACTCAGGCAAGAACTCCTTCTTTGACTGATCCATCTTGAACACCTTCAAGATCACGTCAAGGCATGTGCTCACGTCAAGATCACGTCGGTATACCGATACCTTGTTCAATCTCGTTACCGGCAAGTCTCTTTACTCGTTCCGTAACACATCATCCCGTGATCAACCCCTTGGTCACATTGTGCACATTATGATGATGTCCTACCGAGTGGGCCCAGAGATACCTCTCCGTTTACACGGAGTGACAAAATCCCAATCTCGATTCGTGCCAACCCAACAGACACTTTCAGAGATACCCGTAGTGTACCTTTATAGCCACCCAGTTACGTTGTGACGTTTGGCACACCCAAAGCACTCCTACGGTATCCGGGAGTTGCACAATCTCATGGTCTAAGGAAATGATACTTGACATTAGAAAAGCTTTAGCATACGAACTACATGATCTTGTGCTAGGCTTAGGATTGGGTCTTGTCCATCACATCATTCTCCTAATGATGTGATCCCGTTATCAACGACATCCAATGTCCATGGTCAGGAAACCGTAACCATCTATTGATCAACGAGCTAGTCAACTAGAGGCTTACTAGGGACATGGTGTTGTCTATGTATCCACACATGTATCTGAGTTTCCTATCAATACAATTCTAGCATGGATAATAAACGATTATCATGAACAAGGAAATATAATAATAATCAATTTATTATTGCCTCTAGGGCATATTTCCAACACTTCCCATATATAAATCTTTACCTCCGGACCATTCCGGAACTCCTCGTGACGTCCGGGATCTCATCCGGGACTCCGAGCAACATTCGGTAACCACATACAAGCTTCCTTTATAACCCTAGCGTCACCGAACCTTAAGTGTGTAGACCCTACGGGTTCGGGAGACATGCAGACATGACCGAGACGTTCTCCGGTCAATAACCAACAGCGGGATCTGGATACCCATGTTGGCTCCCACATGTTCCACGATGATCTCATCGGATGAACCACGATGTCAAGGACTCAATCGATCCCGTATACAATTCCCTTTGTCTAGCGGTATTGTACTTGCCCGAGATTCGATCGTCGGTATACTGATACCTTGTTCAATCTCGTTACCGGCAAGTCTCTTTACTCGTTCCGTAACACATCATCCCGTGATCAACCCCTTGGTCACATTGTGCACATTATGATGATGTCCTACCGAGTGGGCCCGGAGATACCTCTCCGTTTACACGGAGTGACAAATCCCAGTCTCGATTCGTGCCAACCCAACAGACACTTTCGGAGATACCTGTAATGCACCTTTATAGCCACCCAGTTACGTTGTGACGTTTGGTACACCCAAAGCATTCCTACGGTATCCGGGAGTTGCACAATCTCATGGTCTAAGGAAAAGATACTTGACATTAGAAAAGCTTTAGCATACGAACTGCACGATCTGTGCTAGGCTTAGGATTGGGTCTTGTCCATCACATCATTCTCCTAATGATGTGATCCCGTTATCAACGACATCCAATGTCCATAGCCAGGAAACCATGACTATCTGTTGATCACAACGAGCTAGTCAACTAGAGGCTCACTAGGGACATATTGTGGTCTATGTATTCACACGTGTATTACGATTTCCGGATAATACAGTTATAGCATGAATAAAAGACTATTATCATGAACAAAGAAATATAATAATAACACTTTTATTATTGCCTCTAGGGCATATTTCCAACAGTCTCCCACTTGCACTAGAGTCAATAATCTAGTTACATTGTGATGAATCGAACACCCATAGAGTCCTGGTGCTGATCATGTTTTGCTCGCGAGAGAGGTTTAGTCAACGGATCTGCGACATTCAGATCCGTATGTACTTTGCAAATTTCTATGTCTCCATCTTGAACATTTTCACGGATGGAGTTGAAACGACGCTTGATGTGCCTGGTCTTCTTGTGAAATCTGGGCTCCTTCGCAAGGGCAATAGCTCCAGTATTGTCACAGAAAAGTTTGATCGGCCCCGACGCATTGGGTATGACTCCTAGGTCGGTGATGAACTCCTTCACCCAAATAGCTTCATGCGTTGCCTCCGAGGCTGCCATGTACTCCGCTTCACATGTAGGTCCCGCCACGATGCTTTGCTTGCAGCTGCACCAGCTTACTGCTCCACCATTCAACATATACACGTATCCGGTTTGTGACTTAGAGTCATCCAGATCTGTGTCGAAGCTAGCATCAACGTAACCCTTTACGACGAGCTCTTCGTCACCTCCATAAACGAGAAACATGTCCTTTGTCCTTTTCAGGTACTTCAGGATATTCTTGACCGCTGTCCAGTGTTCCTTGCCGGGATTACTTTGGTACCTACCTACCAAACTTACGACAAGGTTTACATCAGGTCTGGTACACAGCATGGCATCCATAATAGATCCTATGGCTGAAGCATAGGGGATGACACTCATCTCTTCTTTATCTTTTGCCGTGGTCGGGCATTGAGCCGAGCTCAATCTCACACCTTGCAATACAGGCAAGAACCCCTTCTTGGACTGATCCATTTTGAACTTCTTCAAAATCTTATCAAGGTATGTGCTTTGTGAAAGACCTATGAGGCGTCTTGATCTATCCCTATAGATCTTGATGCCTAATATATAAACAGCTTCTCCAAGGTCCTTCATTGAAAAACACTTATTCAAGTAGGCCTTAATGTTGTCCAAAAGTTCCATATCATTTCCCATCAAGAGTATGTCATCTACATATAATATGAGAAATGCTACAGAGCTCCCACTCACTTTCTTGTAAACGCAGGCTTCTCCATAAGTCTGCATAAACTCAAACGCTTTGATCATCTCATCAAAGCGAATATTCCAACTCCGAGATGCTTGCACCAGCCCATAAATGGATCGCTGGAGCTTGCATACTTTGTTAGCGTTCTTAGGATCGACAAAACCTTCTAGCTGCATCATATACAGTTCTTCCTTAAGATAACCGTTAAGGAATGCCGTTTTGACGTCCATCTGCCATATCTCATAATCATAGTATGCGGCAATTGCTAACATGATTCGGACGGACTTAAGCTTCGCTACGGGAGAGAAAGTCTCATCGTAGTCAATCCCTTGAACTTGCCGATAACCCTTAGCGGCAAGTCGAGCTTTATAGATGGTGACATTACCATCCGCGTCCGTCTTCTTCTTAAAGATCCATTTGTTTTCTATCGCTCGCCGATCATCGGGCAAGTCAGTCAAAGTCCATACTTTGTTTTCATGCATGGATTCTATCTCGGATTTCATGGCTTCTAGCCATTTGTTGGAATCTGGGCCCGCCATCGCTTCTTCATAGTTCGAAGGTTCACCGTTGTCTAACAACATGATTTCCAGGACAGGGTTGCCGTACCACTCTGGTGCGGAACGTGTCCTTGTGGACCTACGAAGTTCAGTAGCAACTTGATCCGAAGTACCTTGATCATCATCATTATTTTCCTCTTCAGTTGGTGTAGGCATCACAGGAACATTTTCTTGAGCTGCACTACTTTCCCGTTCAAGAGGTAGTACTTCATCGAGTTCTACTTTCCTCCCACTTACTTCTTTCGAGAGAAACTCTTTTTCCAGAAAGGATCCGTTCTTGGCAACAAAGATCTTGCCCTCGGATCTTAAGTAGAAGGTATACCCAATGGTTTCTTTAGGGTATCCTATGAAGACGCATTTTTCCGACTTGGGTTCGAGCTTTTCAGGTTGAAGTTTCTTGACATAAGCATCACATCCCCAAACTTTTAGAAACGACAGCTTAGGTTTCTTCCCAAACCACAATTCATACGGTGTCGTCTCAACGGATTTAGACGGTGCCCTATTTAAAGTGAATGTAGCTGTCTCTAGAGTGTATCCCCAAAATGATAGTGGTAAATCGGTAAGAGACATCATAGATCGCACCATATCTAATAGAGTGCGATTACGATGTTCGGACACACCGTTACGCTGAGGTGTTCCAGGCGGCATTAGTTGTGAAACGATTCCACATTTCCTTAAGTGTGTACCAAATTCGTGACTTAAGTATTCTCCTCCACGATCTGATCGTAGGAATTTTATCTTTCGGTCACGTTGATTCTCTACCTCATTCTGAAATTCCTTGAACTTTTCAAAGGTCTCAGACTTGTGTTTCATTAAGTAGACATACCCATATCTACTCAAGTCATCAGTGAGAGTGAGAACATAACGATATCCTCCGCGAGCCTCAACGCTCATTGGACCACACACATCGGTATGTATGATTTCCAACAAGTTGGTTGCTCGCTCCATTGTTCCGGAGAACGGAGTCTTGGTCATCTTGCCCATGAGGCATGGTTCGCATGTGTCAAACGATTCATAATCGAGAGCCTCCAAAAGTCCATCAGCATGGAGTTTCTTCATGCGCTTGACACCAATGTGACCAAGGCGGCAGTGCCACAAGTATGTGGGACTATCGTTATCAACTTTACATCTTTTGGTATTCACACTATGAATATGTGTAACATTACGCTCGAGATTCATTATGAATAAACCATTGACCATAGGGGCATGACCATAAAACATATCTCTCATATAAATAGAACAACCATTATTCTCGGATTTAAATGAGTAGCCATCTCGTATCAAACGAGATCTAGATACAATGTTCATGCTCAAACTTGGTACAAAATAACAATTATTAAGGTTTATAACTAATCCCTTAGGTAAATGTAGAGGTAGCGTGCCGACTGCGATCACATCGACCTTGGAACCGTTCCCGACGCGCATCGTCACCTCGTCCTTCGCCAGTCTCCGCTTATTCCGCAGCTCCTGCTGTGAGTTACAAATATGAGCAACGGCACCGGTATCAAATACCCAGGAGTTACTACGAGTACTGGTAAGGTACACATCAATTACATGTATATCGAATATACCTTTAGTGTTGCCGGCCTTCTTATCCGCTAAGTATTTGGGGCAGTTCCGCTTCCAGTGACCCTTCCCCTTGCAATAAAAGCACTCAGTCTCAGGCTTGGGTCCATTCTTTGACTTCTTCCCGGTAACAGGCTTACCAGGCGCGGCAACATCCTTGTCGTCCTTCTTGAAGTTCTTCTTGCCCTTGCCCTTCTTGAACTTAGTGGTCTTATTGACCATCAACACTTGATGTTCTTTCTTGATTTCAGCCTCTGCTGACTTCAGCATTGAGAACACTTCAGGAATGGTCTTCACCATCCCCTGCATGTTGTAGTTCATCACAAAGCTCTTGTAGCTTGGTGGGAGCGACTGAAGGATTCTGTCAATGGCCGCCTCATCAGGGAGGTTAATATTCAGCTGGGTCATACGGTTGTGCAACCCAGACATCTTGAGTATGTGCTCACTGACAGAACTATTTTCCTCCATCTTACAACTATAAAACTTGTCGGAGACGTCATATCTCTCGACCCGGGCGTGAGCTTGCAAAACTAGTTTCAGCTCCTCGAACATCTCATATGCTCCGTGATGCTCAAAACGCTTTTGGAGCCCCGGTTCTAAGCTGTAAAGCATGCCGCACTGAATGAGGGAGTAATCATCAGCACGAGACTGCCAAGCATTCATAATGTCTTGGTTCTCTGGGACGGGAGCGTCACCTAGTGGTCCTTCTAGGACATATTGCTTCCTGGCAGCTATGAGGATGATCCTCAGGTTCCGGACCCAGTCCGTATAGTTGCTGCCATCATCTTTCAGCTTGGTTTTCTCTAGGAACGCGTTGAAGTTCAAGTTGACATGAGCGTTGGCCATTTTATCTACAAGACATATTTGCAAAAGGTTTTAGACTAAGTTCATGATAATTGAGTTCATCTAATCAAATTATTAAATGAACTCCCACTCAGATTTGACATCCCTCTAGTCATCTAAGTGTTACACGATCCGAGTCGACTAGGCCGTGTCCGATCATCACGTGAGACGGACTAGTCATCGTCGGTGAACATTCTCATGTTGATCGTATCTTCCATGCGACTCGTGTTCGACCTTTCGGTCTCCGTGTTCCGAGGCCATGTCTGTACATGCTAGGCTCGTCAAGTTAACCCTAAGTGTTTTGCATGTGTAAAACTGTCTTACACCCGTTGTATGTGAACGTAAGGATCTATCACACCCGATCATCACGTGGTGCTTCGAAACGACGAACTTTAGCAACGGTGCACAGTTAGGGGAGAACACTTCTTGAAATTGTTGTAAGGGATCATCTTATTTACTACCGTCGTTCTAAGTAAACAAGATGCATAAAACATAATAAACATCACATGCAATTATATAAAGTAGTGACATGATATGGCCAATATCATATAGCTCCTTTGATCTTCATCTTCGGGGCTCCATGATCATCTTGTCACCGGCATGACACCATGATCTCCATCATCATGATCTCCATCATCGTGTTTTCATGAAGTTGTCACGCCAACGACTACTTCTACTTCTATGACTAACACGTTTAGCAATAAAGTAAAGTAGTTTACATGGCGTTCTTCAATGACACGCAGGTCATACAAAAAAAATAAAGACAACTCCTATGGCTCCTGCCGGTTGTCATACTCATCGACATGCAAGTCGTGATTCCTATTACAAGAACATAATCTCATACATCACAATATATCATTCATCATTCATCACAACTTCTGGCCATATCACATCACATGACAATTGCTTCAAAAACAAGTTAGACGTCCTCTAATTGTTGTTGCATCTTTTACGTGGCTGCAATTGAGTTCTAGCAAGAACGTTTTCTTACCTACGAATAACCACAACGTGATCTTGTCAACTTCTATTTACCCTTCATAAGGACCCTTTTCATCGAATCCACTTCAACTAAAGTGGGAGAGACAGACACCCGCCAGCCACCTTATGCAACTAGTGCATGTTAGTCGGTGGAACCGGTCTCACGTAAGTGTACGTGTAAGGTTGGTCCGGGCCGCTTCATCCCACAATACCGCTGAAGCAAGATAAGACTAGTAGCGGCAAGCAAGTTGACAAGATCTACGCCCACAACAAAATTGTATTCTACTCGTGCAAAGAGAACTACGCATAGACCTGGCTCATGATGCCACTGTTGGGGAACGTTGCAGAAAATTAAATTTTTTCCTACGGTTTCACCAAGATCCATCTATGAGTTCATCTAAGCAACGAGTCAAGGGAGTGAGTTTGCATCTACATACCACTTGTAGATTGAGTGCGGAAGCGTTCAAGAGGATGGTGATGAGGGAGTCGTACTCGCCGTGATTCGGATCACCGACGACCAAGTGCTGAACGGACAGCACCTCCGCGTTCAACACACGTACGGGACAGACGACGTCTCCTCCGTCTTGATCCAGCAAGGAGGAAGGAGAGGTTGAGGAAGGCAGCTCCAACGGCAGCACGACGGCGTGGTGTAGTTGGTTCAGAAGTACTCCGACAGGGCTTCGCCGAGCACGTACGGAGGAGGAGAGGTGTTGGGGAGGGGAGGGGCTGCGCCTTGGCTTGTGTTCAGCAGCCCTCCCCTCACCCCTCTATATATAGGAGGAGAGGGGCAAGGGGGCCGGCCCTCTAGGGGAAACCCTAGGGGGGGCGGCGGCCAAAGGGAGAGGGAAAGGGGTGGCTTGCCCCCCAAGCTAGGGGGGTGCCCCCTTTAGGGTTTCCCCTCCCCTTGCCCTAGCCGCATGGGCCTAGGTGGGGAGGCGCGCCCAGCCCACTAGGGGCTGGCTCCCTCTTCCACACAGCCCATGTGGCCCCCCCGAGAGGGGTGGCCCCACCCGGTGGACCCCCGGAACCCTTCCGGTGGCCCCGGTACAATACCGGTATGCCACCGAAACTTTCCGGTGTCCGTTTAACCACTTTCCTTATATAAATCTTTACCTCCGGACCATTCCGGAACTCCTCGTGACGTCCGGGATCTTATCCGGGACTCCGAACAACATTCGGTAATCACATACTTGTCTTCCTGATAACCCTAGCGTCACCGAACCTTAAGTGTGTAGACCCTACGGGTTCGGGAGACATGCAGACATGACCGAGACGACCTCAGGTCAATAACCATCAGCGGGATCTGGATACCCATGTTGGCTCCCACATGCTCCTCGATGTTGTCATCGGACGAACCACGATGTCGAGGATTCGATTAAACCCCGTATGCAATTCCCTTTGTCAATCGGTACGTTACATGCCCGAGACTCGATCGTCGGTATCCCAATACCTCGTTCAGTCTCGTTACCGGCAAGTCACTTTACTCGTACCGCAATGCATGATCCCGTGATCAAACACTTGGTCACTTTGAGCTCATTGTGATGATGCATTACCGAGTGGGCCCAGAGATACCTCTCCGTCATACGGAGTGACAAATCCCAGTCTCGATCCGTGTCAACCCAACAGACACTTTCGGAGATACCTGTAATGCACCTTTATAGTCACCCAGTTACGTTGTGACGTTTGGTACACCCAAAGCACTCCTACGGTATCCGGGAGTTACACGATCTCATGGTCTAAGGAAGAGATACTTGACATTGGAAAAGCTCTAGCAAACGAACTAACCGACCTTTGTGCTATGCTTAGGATTCGGTCTTGTCCATCACATCATTCTCCTAATGATGTGATCCCGTTATCAACGACATCCAATGTCCATAGCCAGGAAACCATGACTATCTGTTGATCACAACGAGCTAGTCAACTAGAGGCTCACTAGGGACATATTGTGGTCTATGTATTCACACGTGTATTACGATTTCCGGATAATACAGTTATAGCATGAATAAAAGACTATTATCATGAACAAAGAAATATAATAATAACACTTTTATTATTGCCTCTAGGGCATATTTCCAACAGGGTCCTGTAGTCGTTGTTCCATTCTGAAAAGCCCTCATACCAGGGAATAATGTCCTTGCCTCGTGTTCTTCCCGGATGTTCAGGATTTCCCAGGGCGCGCGTAAGCTCGTCGTTCTCTCTGTTGGGCATGAACACCCCCTTTCGAGCATCTTCTATTGCGTCAAGTATCTTTTGTTCGGCTCCTTTTAGACTTGCCTTCTTCGAAACCAGGCCTGTCTTCGGTTCCAATGCCCCCCATGCGCATAGAACCAAGTTCTGCACCTAGGGGGCCAGCTCTTAGTAACCGGAGTGACCCCTGCATCCTCCATCTCTTGCTCGGACTTATCCCACTTAGGCACTCCCACCGCGTAGCCACCTGGACCCAGCCCATGGAATTGCATCTTTTTTGCGGCATTGGCCTTGTTTTTTCTCGACCGTTCTTTAGATAATTCTGATTCCTTGAATTTCACGAAATCGGCCCGGTGTTCTCTTTGCTTCTCCAGTGTTCCCTTGAATTCTGGAGTCTTCCTTTCTGCAACGAGGTAGTTGTCCCATACAGTTTTCTTGTGGGTGTTGAATGCAATTGCCATCTTCTTAAGAGCAGCGTTCTTGACTTTCTGCACATCTGCCTCAGTGAAATAATCTGGTAGGGTAAAATGTTCCATCAGAGATTCCCAAAGGTTTTTTTTTGCTCTGTCATCGACCCAAGTAACATATGGACGTTTAGTTTTTGGCTCTTACCATTCTTGAATGGAGATCGGGAGTTGGTCCTTCACAAGAACTCCACACTGACGAGTCCACTTGTTTGCAATGTTCTTAGGCGTGAGGGGTTCGCCACTAGCTTTGATGGAGTCGATGTTGTACTTTACACCCTCCTTCAACTTTTTGCCCAGGCCTCACTGTGTCTTGTTGTCTGTAGAAGCAGATTTGCTTGATCCGGAGGGCTGAAAGAAGAAAGATCGATTTGTTAATATATCTTCACATAAAAAAACATGTGATGATCACCAGATGCATGCTTATATAAATGTACCTCGCCGGTAGTCTTTGTTATTTGAAGATCAACATTATTGTCTGTGTCATCATAAACATTGTCTGCATCATCATAATCATAATCATAGTTCATGACTTCATCAGCTCGGCCGTCGAGATCGAATATCTTATCATCACCCTCTCCGGTATTGTTCAGATATTGGGAGCCGTCATCTGCTTCATTCAGATCATCTAGCCTACGAGGGCTGCGTATGATCTCGAACAATTCCTCTTCTCTCTCTGTCGGTATTGTCCGCCATAGCTTTTACTTAACTAATACAGAAGAAATATAAAATAATTTAGTATTCAAATTACAATGCATGTATGCAATCAATAAGGAAAAACTGAATCATATAGTACATAATATGCATCGTCTCAATTAATATATAATCTCGAATACATCGTCTCGAATAATATATATAATCTCGAATACATCGTCTCGAATATTATATATCTAATACATCACTGGCTAGGTACCTAATAAAGATCGAATACTACAGAAGAATCTATGCCACTCGCGGTTCCTGGGGCACGGGCGGTGGATACCCAAAGAGAAGGAACCATCACAGGATCATATCTCCGGTCATCTGCCCAAAGAACCTGCCAAGTATTGGAAAACCTGACGTCATCCATAGCATCCATGTACCGATGGACGTGCTTGTCCTCCTCCCTGACACGGCGACGCACCACCTCCGGCGGGGCCGGCTCCCTCTGCACCGAATGTGGCCCATGCGAACGCCACCAAAGGAGATCAGGGTCGATGACGGGACCCGAGGCCGGGTTCCTCACCAAGCGGCGCGCCCCTCCAGGTAGCACCACCCAGTGCCAGCCCGGCGGAGCCCAGTCCCGGACGCGGGTCCTCTGAAGCAGGACGTCGTCGCGAACGGGTCGACGGCGAGGATGCGGGCCGGGCATCGTCGAGAACAAATACTATATGCCCGCAAAAAGTAACATTTTTTAAATGATTGGATTGTGATAACTAAAATTCTATATGCAAATTCTAACAATTTGACATTAATCTAATTCATCTAACTAAAACTAATTCTAAAATTTTAAACATTTCTATATATATAACTAACATTTCTATAACATTTCTAATATTTCTATAACTAAAAAATAGAAAAATTGCTAACATTTCTATAAATATTCCTATAACTAAAAAACAGAAAAAATTTATAACATTTCTATATAACTAACATTTCTAATATTTCTATAACTAAAAAACAGAAAAATTTCTATAACTAAAATTTATAACTTAAAAGCTAATGTGTGTGTGGGGGGGGACATG
>NC_041381.1:619852545-619852929 GCF_002162155.2 Triticum dicoccoides
GATGGGGCGGGGCGCGACGACGGGGACGGGGACGTCCGGGGCGGCAACGGCGACGGGGATGGCGACAGACGGCGATGGGGACGGCGAAGGGGGCGGCGATGAGGGGCGGCGGCGACGGGGCAGAGGAGAAAGAAGCAGAGGGAGAGATGAAAAACTGAAAATTTTCATAAGTGCTTTCTTATATAGAACACCTCTTTAGTACTGGTTGGTGCCACGACCCGATACTAAAAGTGTGTGCTGGCGTAGGTTCGATGGGGCAAGTTTAGTCCCACCTCGATAGCCGAGGGGCATCCGCACTGGTTTATAAGCCCCAGTGTGGTAGCTCTCTCAAGCTCCTCTCCAAAGAAGGCCTACTGGGCCTACATGTTCTCTCCTGCCCTATGG
>NC_041381.1:619852969-619859837 GCF_002162155.2 Triticum dicoccoides
GTTACTAAAGGTCTGTTTTGGCCAGGCCAAGCGGCGGGAAGCGCCCCCCCTTTAGTACCGGGTGGTGGCTCCAACCGGTACTAAAGACCCCCCCTTTAGTACTGGTTGGTGCCACGACCCGATACTAAAAGTGTGTGCTGGCGTAGGTTCGATGGGGCAAGTTTAGTCCCACCTCGATAGCCGAGGGGCATCCGCACTGGTTTATAAGCCCCAGTGTGGTAGCTCTCTCAAGCTCCTCTCCAAAGAAGGCCTACTGGGCCTACATGTTCTCTCCTGCCCTATGGGCCAACTGGGCCTTTGCGGGCCTACATCCTGGCCCAACAACACGTTGGGTTTCTAGTCGTATGCAGGCCGCTCTGGCCTAGTAGGCGGGCTTTTTTATTTTCTTACTTTTTTTGCTTTATTTATTTTTGAGTTGTTTTTTGCTGTATTTAGAGTTTCTTTGTGAATATTTTTACTTTAGGTACAAAAAATTACAAACTTTCTGTTAGTGCCGGTAGTTTTCAAATTAGAATAGTTTAAATTTTGAATTATTTGAAATTTGTGCGAATCACTAGTTTGTGAATAACTTAACTTTGAAAAAAATCAGTGATTCTTTTTTCTTATGTTTAATATTATTATGTTTTATCATTATATTCAATTTGGTAATGCTTAGGTTATTTAAAAAGTGAAATGCCTTTGTAACAGATGGGTTTTCGTGTGAAACCCTGATACTTCGAAAGAGATTGTCCATTTTGTACACGAAGTGCATCCAATTTTTGCTATAATCCTCTCTACTTTTTTGCACATGCTATGTGGGTGAAATTACGATACCATGCCAACTTTCAACCTTTTCTGAGTTCATTTAAAATGCTTTTCAATTTCAGGGTCATTTAGCTGGAAAAAATTAGTAAATGCATGAAAGAATTTGTTTGCACATAAAATTTCTTCGCGTTTCAAATGCCAAAACACATAACTACCCTAACTATTACAGAGATTCCCTCCTGGGTGTGAAACACAGAAGAAAGTGATGATAGTGAAGCCGATCACATCCCAGATCTTTGGGTTTGAAAGTTTTTCTTCGCGTGTGTCCCTTTGCGCCGTAGCCATGGACAATCTTCATCATTTAACTGGATGCTCGGGTCAATATTCACTTTGAATGGAGCAATTTCATCAAATTTTTCATAATCTTCTGACATGTCTGTCTTGTCATCCACTCCGATGATGTTTCTTTTCCCTGAAAGAACTATGTGGAGCTTTGGCTCATCGTATGATCCATTCGCTTCCTTATCTTTTCTTTTTCTCGGCCTAGTAGACATGTCTTTCACATAAAAAACCTGCGCCACATCATTGGCTAGGACGAATGGTTCGTCTGCATACGCAAGATTGTTGAGATCCACTATTGTCATTCCGTACTGCGGGTCTTCCGTTACCCCGCCTCGTGTCATATTGACCCATTTGCACCGAAACAAAGGGACCTTCAAACCACCTCCATAGTTAAGTTCCCATATGTCCTCTATGTAATCATAATATGTTTCCTTTCCCATGTTGGTTGTTGCATCAAAGTGGACACCACTGTTTTGGTTGGTGCTCTTCTTATCTTGGGCGATCGTGTAAAATGTATTCCCATTTATCTCGTACCCTTTGAAAGTCATTATATTCGAAGATGGTAACTGGGACAGCGAGTACATGTCATCTTCAATATCGCCATCGTGCATGGCACGTTTCTGCAACCAACCGGCGAAAGTCCTCGTTTGTTCACATGTAATCCAGTCGTCAGACTGCTCCGAGTGTTTGGAGTGTAGAAAATTCTTGTGTTCCTCCATATACGGAGCCACCAAGGCGGAATTCTGTAGAACTGTGTAGTGTGCTTCAGTGAGAGAATGCCCGTCCATACATATTATTTGATCCCCTCCTAGCGTGCCTTTTCCATCCAGTCTGCCCTTATGCCGCGATTCAGGAACACCAATCGGCTTAAGGTCAGGAATAAAGTCAATATAAAACTCAATAACCTCCTCATTTTCATGGCCCTTCGAGATGCTTCCTTCTGGCCTAGCACGGTTATGAACATATTTCTTCAAGACTCCCATAAACCTCTCAAAGGGGAACATATTGTGTAGAAATACAGGACCCAAAACGTTAATCTCTTCGCAAAGGTGAACTAGGACGTGCGTCATGATGTTGAAGAAGGATGGTGGGAACACCAACTCGAAACTGACAAGACATTGCACCAAATCATTCTGTAACCTTGGTATGATTTCTGGATCGATTACCTTCTGAGAGATTGCATTGAGGAATGCACATAGCTTCACAATTGCTAATCGAACGTTTTCCGGTAGAAGCCCCCTCAATGCAACCGGAAGCAGTTGCGTCATAATCACTGGCAATCATGAGACTTTAGGTTCTGAAACTTTTTCTCTGCCATATTTATTATTTCCTTTATATTCGACGAGAAGCCAGACGGTACCTTCATACTGAGCAGGCATTCAAAGAAGATTTCCTTCTCTTCTTTGGTAAGAGCATAGCTGGCCTGACCCTGATGTATGTCGTCTTTTCCGTGCATACGTTGCTGGTCCTCCCGTGCCTCTGGTGTATCTTTTGTCTTCCCATACACGCCCAAGAAGCCAAGCAGGGTCACGCAAAGATTCTCCGTCATGTGCATCACGTCGATTGCGGAGCGGACCTCTAGGTCTTTTCAATATGGCAGGTCCCAAAATATAGATTTCTTCCTCCACATGGGTGCGCGTCCGTCAGCGTCCTTCGGAACAGGTTGTCCGCCAGGATCCTTTCCAAAGATTACCTTCAAATCCTTGACCATATCATGTACATCAGCACCAGTACAGTGGCGAGGCTTCATCCGGTGATCCGCCTCACATTTGAAATGCTTGCCTTTCTTTCTTACGGGATGCCTGCTCGGAAGAAATCGACGATGTCCCAGGTACACATTCTTCCTACAACTATCCAAATATATACTATCGGTATTATCCAAACACTGCGTGCATCCGCGGTATCCCTTGTTTGTCTGTCCTGAAAGGTTACTGAGAGCAGGCCAATCATTGATGGTCACGAACAACAACGCCTTTAGGTCAATTTCTTCCTGTTTGTGCTCATCCCACACACGTACACCTTTTCCATTCCACAGCTGTAATAGTTCTTCAACTAATGGCCTTAGGTACACATCAATGTCGTTGCCGGGTTGCTTAGGGCCTTGGATGAGCACTGGCATCATAATGAACTTCCTCTTCATGCACAACCAAGGAGGAAGGTTATACAAACATAGAGTCACAGGCCACGTGCTATGGTTGCCGCTCTGCTCCCCAAAAGGATTAATGCCATCTGCGCTTAGACCAAACCATACGTTCCTTGGGTCACCTGCAAACTCCTCCCAGTACTTTCTCTCGATTTTTCTCCACTGTGACCCGTCAGCGGGTACTCTCAACTTTTCGTCTTTCTTACGGTCTTTTCCGTGCCATCGCATCGCCTTCACATGCTCTTTGTTTTGGAACAAACGTTTCAACCGTGGTATTATAGGAGCATACCACATCACCTTGGCAGGAATCTTCTTCCTGGGGTACTCGCCCTCGACATCACCAGGGTCATCGCGACTGATCTTATAACGCAATGCACCGCATACCGGGTAAGCTTTCAAATCCTCGTACTCACCGCGGTAGAGGATGCGTCATTAGGGCATGCATGTATCTTCTGCACCTCTAACCTTAGAGGGCAGACAACCTTCTTTGCTTCATACGTACTCTCGGGCAATTCGTTGTCCTTTGGAAGCATATTCTTTATCATTACCAGTAACTTTCCAATTCCCTTGTCAGATACATCATTCTCTGCCTTCCATTGTAGCAATTCCAGTGTGGTGCCCAACTTTTTTTTGTCAGCTTCGCAATTCGGGTACAACACTTTCTTGTGATCCTCTAACATGCGCTGCAACTTCTTCTTCTCCAAATCACTTGCGCAGTTTCTCTTTGCATCGGCAATGGCCCGACCTAGATCATCAGCAGGCTCATCTGATGCCTCTTCTTCAGCTTCTTCCCACATTGCCGGCTCAGCTTCTTCCCCCATTGTTGTATCATCGTATTCAGGGAACCCATGGTCAGGATAGCTGTCGTCGTCCTCTTCTTCTTCATTGTCTTTCATCATAACCCCTCTTTCTCCATGCTTGGTCCAAACATTATAGTGGGGCATGAAACCGGACTCAAATATATGGACGTCAATGGTTCTTGACGTTGAGTAATTGTGACCATTCTTACAGCCAGCACATGGACAAGGCATAAAACCATCCGCCCGCTTGTTTGCCTCAGCGGCAAGCAGAAAAGTATGCACACCATTAATGAACTCAGGAGAGCATCGGTCATCATACATTCATTGTCGGCTCATCTTCATTACACAACACCTAAAAGACCAAATTAATACAAGTTCATACATAAAGTTCATACATATATATATATAGTTCATACAACACTTAAATGCAACAAACAAATAACTCTCTAGCTAAACCATTTAAATGCAACAACAAATGCGACCAAGATTGCAACTAAGGTAACAATTGATCCAACAACATAATGATACCAAGCCTCACTATCAATGGTATATTTTCTAATCTTTCTAATCTTCAAGCGCATTTTCTCCATCTTAATCTTGTGATCATCGACGACATCGGCAACATGCAACTCCAATTCCATCTTGTCTCCCTCAATTCTTTTCAATTTTTCTTTCAAATACTCGTTTTCTCTTTCAACTAAATTTAACTTCTCGACAATAGGGTCGGTTGGAATTTCCGGTTCACATACCTCCTAGATAAAAATATCCATGTCAACTTGATGGGCATAATTTGTCATAAACACGAAATGCAACAACTAGTTTTAAAAGAGAATATACCACATCCGAATCATAACAAGGACGAGGGCCGACGGGGACGGATATCAAAACCATGGCACTATGTATAACAAACAACGTATGGGTAAAATAACTATACGAGTAACTATATATCCAAATCACACCAACATCAACTTGGTAATGTAAAACATTCATGAACAAGAGCCTCAACACAAGGTGGTGCCGGCGACGGGACGGCGCGGGCGATCGACGATGGTTACGACGGAGATTTAGAAGGCACTAAGTAAACCACACCTACATATGCAAACTAAGTGTTATTTTTGACCTCAAATTGCATATAAATCAAATACCAGCACATATAATTCCTTCCAAATTACTAAACTCACAAATTAATCACTATACAAAGCATTGCAAGAGCTAATCTAGCAATGAGAGATGAAAGGACAAAATTGCTAACCTTTGTGATCATTTGAATGGATGGGGGCCTTCAAATCTTGACAAATTTTGGGCAAAATTTGTGATGAGCTCGAGGAAGAGGGGAAGAACAGATGAGGAGAGGGGAAAGGGGAAGAACAGAGCGAGCTTGGGTGGGCTTTAGTACCGGTTTGTATTTTACATCATTAAAATTATGGTTTGAGTAAAATATACATCATCTAAAAGTGCACTTTTTATATCACGGAAGACTTCCAACTCTAATAGATGATGTAAAATAGCTAGTGCTCCAATAGGCGATGTAAAATACATCGGCCACACGACAGCTGCTCCACAGTTCTGTTGTATTTGGCGACACCCGCGACAAAGCTAGTGCACATGGAGCAGTAGGTCGGTGACATGAAGCAGCAACAACAATCGTCGTGGTGACCTTCGTCTTCTTCGCTCGGGGCGAAGCCGCGGTGGGGTCACGCGATGGTTTTGTCGTGGCTGCCTTCTTCCTTGTAGGCGGCTCTAGTCCGACAACGACAACGAGACGAGGGGCCGCAAATATACCGCACAATTTGGGGGAGGCATGGCGGCGACAGCGACGTCCGGACCGATGGCAGATGCAGAGGCGACCATCACTGAAGCAGTTTTGCCGGCCACGGGGTCGAAGGAGGTGTCCATGGGGATCGGCGGCGGCGGGCGACGACAGGAGGGTGGTCAGGCGCAATGCAGGGAAGTTCCACGGGGCAGCGGCATGTTCAACTGCTCGGATTTTGCTCGAGAGGCACAAGTGATGGCATCACCAAGTGCCCTATTTTCATTTAGAGCAAATCTGGAGCAAATTTCTTTAATCAACATCATCTGTTGGAGGAACATTTTAGGCCATTCGTGATGTAAAAGAATCAGTTATTTATAGATCATTCGTGGGAGATGCTTTAATTATGATCCATTGACTATAATCTACTCGCGAACCAACCTATAGTTGGATGGTTAGATGGAGTGATATCCCCGGTCCATCAGGGTTAAGTCCTACGGTGACGTTCAGTGGGAAGAGACGTTCCAATTGACTACAAGACGCCTACGATGATTTCGTAAAATCTCAAAATAATGTGCCAACTCGGACTTTCGAAGGTGCTCATAGGAGTAGGGTGTGCGTGTGTGCGTTTATATGTCTGCTCCGTGTTTAAAAAAAAAGAGAGACTACAACCTACCCCAATACTGCTGGTGGCACCATGTACCGACTTATCTGTTGCGGCCGCGCTCACCGGCCTCTCTGCTCTCGAGCCGGCACGGGCGCACCGTGTACCAAACAAATCAAGCTCCACCGTCCGTTCCCTTCACACTCTCCTCCGCTGGCCGTCTGCCCGACGAATGGCACCGTGCCACGCCCGGCCGCGCGGCGGGGCCCAGGCGGCCAGATAGCCCAATACAATTCGCTCGGCCCTCCTCCTCCGCCTCCGCCTTGCCCGCGCGCGGAGCACGAGACACGCCACGCGCTGCCCCCCGGTCACCGCCACCGCCACCGCCACCGCCCACCGCCACCAGTCCACCACCACTCTTCAGCCCCACTCCACTCCCCGCCGCTTTCCAGCCTTCAAGCTCCCCCCACACCACCCCACCCACC